>NW_022900951.1:48289223-48323340 GCF_012274545.1 Fukomys damarensis | reverse complement strand
CTTTTTTTTTTTTTTTTTTTTTTTGGTACCAGGGATGGAACTTGGGAACTTGTGCTTGCAAAGCAGGAGGCAGAACCACTGAGCTAAATCTGTGGCCCAGCACAACTCTTTTAAAGGGGAGAAAATAGAGGAGAGAGGAGAAACAAAGCAGAAGAAGGGAGGGAGCAGGGAAGTAGGAAAATAATAATAGCTGTGACCTAATATGGGCAGGTCAGTGGACGAGGTGTTTTTCCATTCATCATTTCTCTATTCCTAGTAACAATTCTGGAAAGTATGTATTATGATACTCTCTGTGCCCCCTTTTTTTAAAAATTAAAAAATTGAGGGTTATTGTGCAGTACTTCCCAATAGGTATGTCCAGTTGCCTAATCAGTATTTCTTTTTTTAAATTAAGTTTATTGGTAGTTTTTAGGTATACAGTACAGTTACATTTATCTTTGGGATCTTGTACGTTTACATGATGTATCTTGGTTCTTATTTTTTCCCATGGCCCTTTCCTCCCTTAATCCCTCCACCCTTCCCAATTTACAAAACCTGTTTCCATTTTTTCCTTTTCTCATACTTTTTTCCTTCCCCTTCTTTCCTTTCCCCTACATTTCCCCCTTCTCTAATCCTTTACCCTTTTCTCCCATTTCACATTATTAATTATACAATTTGAAACTTATTTACACTTGCCTAATTAGGATTTCTACCTGATTGCCTTCTAAGTATCTATTTCCCCCACAAACACACCCTTTTCTTTCTCCCATTGTTCATCAACCACCTAAGTGGCAGCACCATAAATCTCAGTATTCAAGGGAGCACCTTGGGATTCATCCTTTAACCTGCTATGATCTGGCCCTACCTACCCCTCCAGCAGCAAAGCTTTCGGTGGTCTCCTAGGTTTTATCTCAGCAATACCCTGAGCAAACCCCTGAGAATCCTAGGCTGTTTCTATGCTGGAGTAAATACTTTCTCGGTCTGAAATGGCCTAGATTCTTCACCTTCTATCCTCACAGTCATATTCCCCTCCCTGACTTAATTCCTTCAAGCAAAATTAACCACTGTTTCCTCTGTGTCTTTCTCCACCTCAGGGCACATGGTTGTTGATATAATTACCTTCCTTTATTAGACTACAAAGTCCCTGAGGTTAGGTATTGAGTGTTATAATTTCTATAATTTAGACACAAGATATTATTGCTATTATGAACAGTAATAATTGTAATACATTAACTATGTGCCAAGCTCTTTTCTCAATCTCATGTGTATTATTGACTCTGAAAATCTTATGGGCAGGTATTATTGCTATCATAGTTTTACAAATGAGGGAACAAAGATATAAAATAGCATCCTTATGTATATGTTGCATGAAAGAATGTTCCTATAGTAGGAGTTCTACAAATAACTTCCTGTTTCACAATACCATGTCTCTCTACAATCACTGCCTCACACAAGCCAGGCTTACAAAATGAGATATATTGACATGGGACCATTTAGATATGTGTACACAACTCCTTACATGTTCCTTAGAAAAAGAATCACTTTATCTTTTGGTTCTTCGGTTTCTTAACGTATAAAATTTGTGGAATAATACTCAATATGTAATCTTCACTACTCCAAACAAGGTTATTTTCAGTAATAAGGAAAAATTTTAGATTCAAGTATGTGAAAGCATTGGATTGTTCATATCAAAAATAAATGCATATTTGTGATGTGTAGATGAGGATGTACACATAACTAGTAAAATTTAGAGTATACATTACAATTCGCTATCTAGGCTAGTTGTGTCATTCGTCATCACAATTTCCCTCAATCTGGAAAAGTTTCTCAAGAAAACTTGTCAATTTATAGATTGCTAAACAGTTTATATTCTTTTGAAAGTTTTTCTGGTTAAGTAATTTAACACCTACATTTTTTTTGTCTGCCTCAACTGCTTTTGTGTAGAAAACATGATCTCAGATAGCAAATTCGGGTTTTGAAACATAAATTATTGAACCTTGGTAAAAACAAACTCAAAATTCTTTCCCTTCCAATCTTCCATCCATTTCATAAATAAACCATGCTGACCACTTGTGCTAAATCAAGACCCATGGTAGATATCGGGGGGGGGGCAAATAAAAACATCCATTTTTACCAAGAGGCTCCTATGGGAAAGCCTTTGGCTTCATAATACTCAACCTATAGACTACCACATTTTTCTCTGAGTCTTTTAGAGATGGTTTTCGTCTCGCTCAAACTAGCACTCAAAATGATTCAGGGAGTTGGGAATTTTTCTTTATAATTCTTTTTGTATTTTATAATCAGAATGTGGCTAATGTTGTCTACGTCAGAAGAAATACTGTGAAGGAGAGTGGATAATGGGCACTGAATGTTGAAATCAGTTTCCCTCCCTAGGAAGTGCCACAAGCTCTCTTGTTTAGCTGGCTTAAGAAATAAAGCCAAAGAGCAGTCAATGGTATCTTCAACTCCTTCCTGTCTACCCTAAGCCCAAGAAAGACTGCTTGAAGCAACCACCTATACTTTCCTCTATATACCTCAAAAACCAGATGGTGAAGATAAGAATCAAATTATGCCTCAAACTCAAGATAGGTAGTTGAGAAATGTGCAGACACTGCAAGTGTCAAGGCTCACAAAGTGAAGTTCTTCTCTTTCCTTCTTCCTCTTCATCCTTCTGCTTCTTCTTTTCCTCCTGAAAGCCTACTCACAAACTGTCAGGATGGAGCCCAATCCTGAGTGCTGGAGAGGAGGAGGAAAAGATCCAGTAAGAGGATTCCACCATCCCAGATCCAAGTATAAAGACAAATTTTTTTATTTTAAAAAAAAGAAAGAACACTTGAAGAGCTTGATCTGAGGAGAATATGGGACAGAATAGGGTAAAGCAAGAGAGGGAGGACAACGGAGAAGAGTTAGAGGCCCAGCTGCCCTGGGAATGGGAGAGAAGTCATAAACAATAAAATCTGCATCCTTAAGTCACTGTTGTTCATTGAACAATAAAAACGTTTCTGAAGGGCCAGGGATTTAGCTCAGTGGTTCCATCACCTGCCTCACAAGCGAAAGGTCCCAAATTCAATCCCCAGTACCAAAAAAAAAAAAAAAGTTTCTGAGATCAGTGCATTGCTCAGACCTAGAAAGTATAGAATTGTCCTTTTCATCCACATTTTTTCATGCTTTGGTGTTCCCCAGAGGGCATATTCCCTGTAGGAGTTCAGCTAGAATCAAACCTCTTGCCTTTCTGTTCATATCATATCAGTGCTAATTTCCGCACCTGTCCCAGAGGGCAGCACTAAGTTTACTGCTAGGATAGGATAAAGATATGCTGGAAAAGGAAATCTAGCTGAGATGAGAAAAACTGAAAAGAGATTGTGAGAACAGACTTAGTTTACAATAATTGGACACAATTAGATATGCCTTCACATCTCTAACCATCAATTTTCTCACTTTTTTCCTTTTCAGAGATACTGTTCACAGAATTGTAAAATACAGTAAGATGCAGAGGTGTCTTACAGTTATATTAATGAATCTAAGCTTTAGTCCTTTTTCCAAGACTCTAGGAAGAATAAAATAATGTGATTTTCTTTGAGAGGGTCCCCATAGTTTAAAGCGTCAGTCTCTACAAAACATGTATCAGCCACTGATGAGAATTTGGCTTATAAAACACAAATTCTGCTGTGTATGAATGAAGTTTTAACAATGGCTATTATTTTTAGCAATAGCAGCTAGGAAAACTATGAACTTAAAGTTAAGATCTTTTCTCACAATAGGTGTGAAGGTCATGCTCCATTTTCCTAGTATCCCTTGTTCCTATACATATAAATAAACCAAGTTATAAAAAGTAGTAACTGAATTTCTTGCTCACATTCAAAAGAATGCTTACCTTTGCCTTAGGGATAACCAATGGTGCAGGACCACATAGCCAAGGTTTGAAATTCTCCTGACACAGCATTATTTTGTACAAGTTCTAACAGGCCTGCTAACTTCCATGAGTTAAGTTGTGCCTCCAGCTACTAATTTTATGAGCAAAGAGCTTGGCCTCTGTGTGTGTGTGTGTGTGTGTGTGTGTGTTTGCATGTGTTAGGCATAGGGGCGTAGGTATACATAATTTTCACTCCATTTTAGACCCCAGAATCTACCACACCCATATACTGGAGGAGCGGGTAGGCTTTATAATACAAACCAAGACAAACCAGAAAAACCAGGAGCCTCAGCCTCACCTGCAAGAAAGGGATAATCCTTGGCCTTGTCCTCAAAATATATATTAATGAGTCAGTTGAGTGTTCTGTTGTTGAGTGTAAAAACACCAAAAACAAAGCATGCATTTTTGCTTTCATTTTACACAAATAAATATATGAGACTGTTTCAGGAAATATATAAATAGAACAGGAACTCTTGCATCACTTTGCTAATCTAGAGAAGTGTCAGGGATCCAAAAGCCCCAAAGGCAAGGCTTATACTTATAGCATTTATGTTCTTTACCACAAGCAATTCTCACTTCCCCTACAGAGGGGTGGTGTCCATCTCCCACTTTCCCCAAAACCAATAGGATATTTCCCTTTACCCTTATGTCTACTTTAGTTTTATCACTTCCCTCAGAAAGTAAAACATAGAAAGGAAAGAGGGAGCATTTTTGGTGCATTCTTAAAATCTGCCAATACATTTATTGAAATGTTGAAGCTTCATTCTTTATTTTCTGTTTATGTTGTTTTTGTTTAACTGTATAGCCCTGCATTGTGGTAGTCTGTTTTCCTCAAGTCAGTACAGTACCACAAACGTAGTTGGAGCAGCCTTATGTGGAACCACAAGGACATTTCCTCCTCAAGTCAGGACAGCAGTGTATTTAAAAGAATTCAGCAGGCATATCAGCCTTCCTAAAGTGAAGTAAATGATTTGATCAATAAAGAAATCCTAATTAGTATGTCATAGGCATGTAGGTGATGGCACACATTTATGTGGTGGAAACAAATAGCTGAAATGATCAAGACTACGTGAACAAGTGGAGTAATTATACACAAACATGTTGAAAATAAAACTTTGAACCACACATATTACCGAGTAACAGAATGTTGATAGGCCTGAAGATGTTATTTTAATATATGGTATGCCCACTAATGGTGTCATGAAAAATTACTTTAGATGGTACATAGGAAATATTTTCTAACAGTACTTAATTATTTTATAATAACTTACAGTTCATGGAGAGTAAAACTGGTTTTCCATTTATCATTGAGACATTTTAATGAGATTTATCTAGTAAAAGCAGCTTACTTAAAGAAGCATACCAAGTAAATAATGGTATAAATAGTATTCAGATATGGTCTAAATCATGAAAGTGGACCATAAATGGTTGAACTTTAGCAAAACAGCTTGAATCCAATTTCTCTCCCAATTCAACAGTTCCTTTATGAGAAACCTTGATTTAGGGGACAATGACTCCCAAATCCATAAATACAAAGTCAACTTCTGTCCTCTTCCTGTGCCCATGGCAGTGTCCTTAATTAAACATGGCATTTTTTTTCCACTGAGCATAGGTAATCTGCTTTTCACCCTTGAATCTTCTGTTGTGTGAGGGGGCCCTCTTCTGGCTCTTTTGGTTTTTGTTATTGTTGTACTGGGGCTTGAATCTATGAACCCAATTTTTTTTCCTTATTTTATGACAGGGTTTCTGTATAGGTCACTAAGCTGCCTAGGATGGGCTTGAGTTATGGCTCATATCTAGATATGTTCCCGAAGCCTCAGGAGATCATAGATGGGGCTGTTCATCGGTGTTTGGATCTACGCTGTGTGAGGCTGGGATTTAGTGCATGGTGCCGGGATTAAGGGTACCCCACCCTGGGTATGGTTGGCACTAATCAATAGGCTTGTAGCCTGAATAGAATAAAAGGAACAGAAAGAAGCTGCTGTTGCTCACTGCTTGCTCCCTGCTGCCTTCTGCCTGCCCCACTGGCCGTGGACTCTTTCTCTTCTGTGATGGCACTTTGCCACGCCACACTGCCTTGGAGCAAGCTGACTATGGACTGACACCTCCACAGACTGTGAGGTAAATAAACATTTTCTCCCTTAATTAACGGGTATCAGGTATTTTGCCTCAGCAATGAGAAAAGTAACTAAGACACACTTTGGTACAGAGTGGGGCCACTGTTGTGCCGCTACCTGACCATGTGGTTTACAAGCCTTTGGAACTAGAGTTTGAAAGGTTTTCTGTCCTCCTGCCACAGCCATCCAGAGTGCTGGATTACAGTTGTACATGATCATGCCCAGCTAACTCTGGCTGTTATAACACTGTGGCATACCTCTTTCATAGGGTTCACCACTTTATAATATGCTTATCTTTTTATATGTCGACCTTATTCATTTGACTGTCAGCTACTTGAGGTTAGGATATTAACCATCAATAACTCAATCATCTTTATGTTTGCCAGTGTGAGCACAATGCCAGTTACATAACAAGTATCAAATAAAAGTATTTTGAATGAAACCATTTAGAGCTAGAAGTACTGAGGCATTAAGACTGGCTTTCCTCATTTACTAACTGTATGACCTTGTACAAGTTATGTAATCTATATGGGCCTCAGTTCACTCACTTGTATAATAGAGATTATGACTGTATTTATCACAAAGAACAGAAAGCATTATGCAATTTTTCAGTGTACGTGTGTGTGTGGTACTAGGGATTGAACTCAGGGCCTTCACACTGAGCTACATCCCCAGGACCTTTTTTATTTTTTATATTGGGGCAAGGTCTCACTAAATTGCCTTGGCTGGGCTAAATTTGTGATCTTTCCTTTAGTCTCGCAAAGAGCTGACATTACAGGCATGCACCACCACAACAAGCTAAGAGTATGTCATTTTTTGGCTTAAAAAACCCAAATTTATTCTTTTTAAATTAATTTTATTGGAACATGTTTGGCATACATAATGATCACATTCATCAAAAGGAATTTGTACCTGAACATAATATATCTCAGTATTTTTTCTATTCCCCTCCCTTGCCTTCAATCCTTTTCCTGCTCCCCATTTACAACACTTTGTTTCTATTGTTTACAGCAGCAAACACATAAATGAAAAAAACATGCCAACAACACGGGTCATTCAAATAATGCAAATTAAAACAACACTGAGATTCCAGCTCACTCCAGAAAGAATGACTGTCATCAAAACATCAACCAATAACAAATACTGGTGAGGCTGTGGGGAAAAGGGTGAGAGTGTAAATTGACACAACCACTATGAAATCAGTATGGAGATTCCTTAAAAAACTAAAATTAGAGATCCCACTTGACCCAGCTATACCCCTTGTAGGTATCTTCCTGAAAGAGTTAAAAACACCCTACCATAGTGATATATGTACAACTGTGTTTATAGCAGCAAAATTTATAAATGCTAAATCTTAGAAACAGTCCATATGCCCATCAATGAATGAATGTATAACAGAAATGTGATTTTTATACATTTTTAGGTAAAGGGATGCACCTTGAGAACATAATTTTAAGTAAAATAAATCAGATACATGTGTTTAAGTATTGCACTGTTTCTCTTTTGTGAGAAACTCAAAGGGTAAATAAGGACCAAACTGATGTAGAAATATTGGGAAGTAGGAAGAAAATGTTCAAATGGAGAGAGGAACAAGAGAGAAAGGTGAGGGGAAAGGGAAGGAAATATATTAGGATAAAAAAGTAAAATAGCATTTTGTAATTTAATAAATGTACATGTAATATTCTTAGAATAATACTTGACACAGAGTAAGCATTATGTACTGTTTTGTTTCTACAAGTTAAGCATCCTTAATCTAAAAATCCAAAATGCTCCATAGTATGAAAGTTTTTGAATGCCGACATGAAACTATAAGTGGAAAATTTCACAGCTGACTTCATGTAATAAATTTCAGTCAGAATATAGGCACACTAAAGATATTGTATAAAATGATATTCAAGATCCTTGTGTAAAATGGACATGAGTTCCATCTCTAAGATATCTCCTTATCTATATATAGAAATTAAAAAATCTTAAAAACTGGAATCCAAAACACTACTCATCTAAAGCACTTTTGATAACTTATACTCAACCTTTATTATGCTGAATTAAATTATTCCTGTTTGAAATATTTTTTATAGGTCTTGAGATTCACCTCTGAAGAAATATAGCAAATCTACTCTCTTTTTTCTTTTTAATCTTCCTATATTTTGATCCTTCAAATCTTCTTTCCTCTTCTCTTCTTCATCTACTTTCCTCTCCCATGAATATTCATGATTGCTTAATTCATTTCTTATACAACATACCTTCCATATTTTTTTACCAGAACAAGCTAATAAAAACATGGGCAGGGATGCCATTGCATAGAGATCAAGGACTTTTACCACATTGTTTACCAGAAGAAAGAAAAGAAATGAAAACAAAGAAAGATCAGCCTATATTTAAATATGATAATGAAAAACTGGGAAAAAATCCTAAATGTTCGAAAATGAGATATTGAATTGCTAAATTTTATTACAGCTATAAAGTACATTGTTATGGTCTGAATATATGTGCCCCTTCTCTTGAATTTATGTGTTGAAATCTTAATTTCCAAACATATAATATTAAGAGGAACCTTTTAGGAGGTGATTAAACCATGAGGGTTCTATACTTATGAATAGTATTCGTACCTTTATAAATTTGCTTAGGGAAAAAATTTTCACACATGGCCTTCTCTTTCATCTGTTCTGCCATAAGAAGGCAGTGCTTATCCTTTCTTGAAAATGCATCATCTGGACAACATTGTGGAAGCAGAAAACAGCACTAACACCAACCCCAATATTCCAGACACTTGATCTTGGACCTATCAACCTCCAGAAATGTAAGAAACAAATTTCTATTATTTATAATTTACTCAGGTTATATTATTTTGTTATAGCAACAAGATGTTAAAGATATTAAAATTTTAAAATGCCAAGCACTCTCATGACTATAGAAATATTTTTGTAATATTAAGTACAAAAACTGTACACCCAAGTCACATTATCATATACATTCTGCTAGACATGCACACATGCCATGTATTTTTTAAATATAGAAACAAACATATATTAATATTTAAAAAGGTGTGCAACATATTTATAAGAGTTTATATAAAACATTTTCTATAATTTTGCATTATTTTATAATGGGAAAACTATTTGAATTGAAACTATTATTATTCTTTGGGGCAAAATATGGAAAATTTTATTTCCTTCATTATTCTAGATTTTTCAAGTTTCTGTAACAGACTAGTATTATGTATAAAATCAGAATAAAACAAATAAGGGTTGTTTGTAAAGGTATCCTATCATAATTCTCACTTGCCTGGATCACATTAGCTTCATGAAAGTATACACAAGGAGAATGACATATAACACTAGTAAGGGGAGAGAACAAATAATTTCTTTTCTTTCTTTCTTTTTTTTTTTGTTGGGGGGTACTGGGGATTGAACTCAGGACCTTGCACTTGCGAGCCACTGAGCTAAATCCCCTGGCCCAAAAATAAATAGCTAGACTAAAGAAAAAGAGAGATAATGCAAACAAACAAAACCAGAAATGAGAAGACAAACATTATAAATGACACCACAGAAATATGGAAGATCATTAGAAATGACTTTGTTGTCATTACCAAGGTGGCATAGTTGTTGCTATGCACTGATTTTTTAAAATTAACTTTATTGGTACCTTTAAGGTATACAATATAATGACATTCAGTATTGGAAATTTGCACCTTTACATAATCCATCTTGCTTCTTATTTTTCCCCATTTGCCTGCCCTCCCTTCAACTCCTCCATCCCTCTCTATCTACAAAGACTTTGTTTCCAATTTTTCATTTTCTTATATTAATTCCATTCCCTTCTTTCTTTTCCCCAATCCTTCCCACTTCTGCTTCTCCTTTGTACATTTTCTTCCTATTTCACATTGTCTATTATATCTTTTAGTCCTTATTTACACTTTCAGTTTTTCACACTAGAGATACTATTTTATATTTACACATGTGTCCTACTTATTTCATTTGAGTATGATCTCAATGTGCATCCATGTAGCTATAAATGTCTCTAGCTTCTCATTCTTTATGGCTGATTAGTACTCCATTTTATAACATACACACACACACACACACACAAACACACACACACACATACACATTTTCTTTATCCAGTCTCCTGTTGATGGGCAATTGGGCTGCTTCCAAGTTTTAGCTATTATAAAATGTGGTGCTATGAACATGGGTACACATATATCACTGTGGTATGATTTTTTTTAATTCTTTGGGAAAGATGCCCAACAGGGGAATATCTGGGTCAAATGGGACTTCCAATCCTAGTTCTCTGAGGTATCTTCACCCTGGTTTCCTCATTGTTTGCAAGAGTCTATACTCCTAGCAGCATTGGTTCAGTGTTCCTCTTTCCCCACAGCCCTGCCAGCATTTGTTATTCATTGATTTCATGTTAGCAGCCATTCCTTCTGAGTTGAAGTGGAATCTCAGTGTTGTTTTCATTTGCATATCTCAAATGACAGGTGATGTTGAACATTTTTTCATATGTTTATTTTCTATTTCTACTTCTTTGTCTGAGAAATGTCTTTTCATTTCAGATGCCTATTTTTGGATTGGGTCTTTAAATTTGGGGGGTGGGATTTTTTTAAAGCTCTTTATATATTCTTGATCGTAGACCTATGTATCAACATCTGGTTTGTATTTGCATCACCAACAGAATTGTAGTTCATTTCCAGAGAACTTGGGGATGGGCCAAGTACATTGCACCCCCTATATTTAATGGAGGTGGTTATATTCTGGGGCAGAGGTAAACATCTATAGTTAGGCAAGCCTTGAATACATCACTGAAAAACAGACACTAAGTAAACAGATCCCCATACCAGCAACAATGGCTTCTTACTATAACTGACACAAAAATCTGAGTATATACACACAAAAAAGCCAAGGTATGAGAAGACCAGGCAACAAAATGCATCCAAATAACCTCAACTCCTCCAAAGCTGATACATGGGACACTGAGAGCTAGAAAATCAAAATAAAAACAACTGAAATATATGAAATGATGAAAGAAGACATCAGTAAGGCGCATGACAGGCTCAAAGATTATATAAATAAACATGTAAAGGATTATAAAATTTGAAAAAATCAGAGAATTTACACTAATACAAGCTAGCTGAACTAAAAAAAAATAATAAAAAACACAATGACCAGTCAAATGAATTAGAGCCCATAAAACTGTAACAAACAAAAATCCAAGAGACAATGATATTGAAAATATAAGCAACACAAGTCACCTATCTGAAGACAAACTTTCAGAAATAGATGACAAAGCTAATGCAGGTGACCTAAATACTCAGAAATACTGTAAAAATAAAAGAACATGGACTATGGCTCCAACAGCTGGTAGACAATGCACAAAAGAGTAATCTAAGATTAATTTGAATTAGGGAAAAATCAGAAAATAGCACAAATATCATAAATAACTTTTTTACAAAAATAACAACAGAGAACTTTCCAAATATTAGAGAAAAAATAGCATAATGATAAGTGAGGGCTATAGAACTGCAAATAGCCAAAATAAAGCAGAACTCCAGGATATATCACAATCAAAATCCTAGAAGTCCAACAAAAACGCATTAGAAAAGTCAACAAATAACTTATGAAGATAAACTCATTAGAATTATACCAGACTTCTTAACACAAACCTGGAAAGCATAGAAAGAAGTATTTCAAGTCCTAAAGGAAAACAACTGCCAACCCAGACTGATCAATTCTGTGAATCTATCTTCTACAATTAATAGGGAAATAAGGTCTTTCCATTATGAAGAGCGTCATAAGAAATACAAGATCACCAAATTAGCACTATATGAATGTCTCAAGGATATTCTAGAAAGAAAATGAAACAATTAATGAAAATACATAAGGCAGCATGAGGAGTTAAACATAAGGGGAAAATCAGTAACATAGAATAATCCAAAGAGAGGAATTATTCCATAAATTTTACTTATAACTTTCAATGTGAATGGTCTCAACTCCCCACTCAAAAGATACAGACTGTAAGACTGGAAAAGGAACAAAATCAATCATTATGTTGTATATGAGAAATATATTTAATGCAAAAAGAAACCTATACACTAAAAATTAAATGATGAAAAACTATATTCCATGCAGTGGGAGCCTGAAAGCAAGCAGTCTATTTTCAGACAAAGTGAACCTTGAGACAAAGTAGGCCAGATTGGGCAAAAAGTCTGTTACATATTAGTTAAGGAAAAAGTTCAGCAGAGAAGTAACAAGTATAAATATATATGAAGTAAACACAAGTACACCAATATTCATAAAAGAAGCATGACTAAATGTGATAGATCAGATAAACATCAACATCATTTTTGTGGTGGACAATACTCCACTATGAAAAATAGATACATCAACTAAACAAAAAATGATCAGTGAAATGTCAGAGTTTAGAATGCCACATACTGCCTAGAAAAGAACTACACGGGCATGCAAACTTGGTCCAGAGTTCTACCATACCATTGGCGAGTAGGCATACATACCGGGGAGCAGCTGTGTGGACCAGAGTGGAGTGGCTGCAAGCAAGTCCCAGCTAGGGCATCACCCAACCCCAGAGGTACAGGCACACATGCCCAGGCCATGATCCACCTAGAATCGATCCACACAAGCATGCAAACTTCATCCAGAGTTCCACTATACCATTGGCCACAGCCAAGGGCCCACTTAGAAAATAACTACACAGATGCACAAGCAACAGGTAGAGGCTCACCCAAATACAAGTGATAAGTGCCTGAAGACCCTACCCAGAAGCCTACAGAGACAAAAGGAACTGGAATACATGAGCCCCAGGCAAAGGCCACCCTAGACAACAGCTACATAAAGGCCCCAGTGAGAGGCACACCTAGATACCATCCCAAGTGTGCACAGGCCCCAGCCAGAAGCCCACTGAGAAAAGAGGTAAGCTCAGGGTTATAGGAAGCCACCATTCTAAACCAAGGGATTGGTGTACCAGTGAGCAGCAGAGTAAAGGCTGCTCAGTGGCTTGCTGAGAATTGAAGACAACTGGGTGAACAAAAAGTTCCCTCAACAAAAGCACAGCAGGCTGCATCCACTGAAATAAGAAGATACAGAAATAAGTCTCAAAACCAGACTTCCAGATCACCTAAGGCAACCCCAGAGGGTTGGAAAAATTTTGATACTCAACCACCTGTACTCCCTGAACTAGCAATGACAAAGTACCTGGAAAAAAATGAAATCAGTAATGATTTCTCAGATAACAGCACAGATTATGCCCATAACATAAGACATGAGTAATAAATCTAAACTGGACACAGATTAAAAAAAATAGAGGAGATGAAAAACATGATGGAATTTCATCATAGGAAACAAATGGAATCCATAAAACAGATGCAAACAGATTTCCAGGAGATTAAAAACTCCACTGAAAGTTTACACAACAGAACAAGCCAAAGCAAGGACAGAATTTCAGATATAGAAGATAGGACTGCAATGAGTGACAAGGAAAAGAAAAATCTCTTAAAAATAGTAATGGACACCTCACCCCACAAAGAATGGCTGCTATCAAGAAATCAATCAATAACAAACGTTGATGGGGTTGTGGGGAGAAAGGACTGGTGCAACCACTATGGAAATCAATACGGAGATACCTCAAAGAGCTGGGACTAGAGGTTCCATTTGACTCAGATATCCATCTGCTGGGTATCTTTCCAAAAGAATTAAAAGAATCATACCACAGTGATATATATGCAACAATGTTTATAGCAGCACAGTTTGTAATAGCTAAAACCTGGAAACAGCCCATTTACCCATCAGTTGGAAACTGGATAAAGAAGATGTGGTTTTTCTATAAAATGGAATACTACTCAGCCATAAAGAATGAGAAATTAGATTCATTCATAGGAAAATGGATACATATTGAGGCTATACTCCTAAGTGAAATAAATAAGTCACACATGTAAATACTGAATAGTTTCTCTCATGTTAAAAACTATAATAGTACATAAGATCCTAAGGAGATAATTGATAGTGTGAAATAGGAAGAAAAGGGCTAAAGGTGTAGGGAAAATGGGAAGGGTAGGGGAAAGGTAATAACAGAAAAGGAAAAAATATAACAAAATGAAAAAATGGAAATAAAGTGTTTGTAAATGTGGAGGGAAGTAGAGGGTGAAGGGAGGGCATGGATAAGAGGGAATAAATGAGAACCAAGACCTGTCATGTAAAGGTACAAGATCCCAATAATGAATGCAATTGTACTGTATACCTAAAATGTACCAAATAAACTCAAAAAAACAAAAAAAATAGTAAGGAACCATGAGAGATCAATCCAGCAGCTGCTAGATGATTCAAAGAAGAATACCATAAGACTGATTGGAGTAAATGAAGAAACAGGAGAGAGTGCAGAGGACATTAAAAAAAAAAGACTGTTCACCAAAGTAATGGCCAAAAACTTCCCAAATAGGGGGGAAAAAACCTACCCTACAGATAAGTGAGGCTTAAAGGACTCCAACTAGCTGTGATTAAAAAAATCTACAAATAGGCAAACAATAGATAAGATTCCAGAAACCCAACAGAAGAACAAAATACTACAAGCAGTTGGAGAAAAGAAATAAATCGTGAACAAAGGAAAGCACATCAGAAACAGAGCAGACTTCTCAACACAAACCCACAAGCAAGAACATGGAGTGATGTGTTTCAAGCCCTAAAGAAAAACAACCTCCAAACCAGATTGATGTACCCTGAAAAACTATCTTTCAAAATTGATGGAGAAAGGGCTGGGGATTTGCCTCAGTGGTTCTGCCACTTGCCAACAAGCACAAGGTCCCGAGTTTGATCCTCAGTACCAAAAACAAACCCCCACAAAACCAATAAAACAGATACTAACAGACATGAAAATTCATATAAGCATGAATGCAGTAGTAGGAGGAGACCCCAATACTCCACCCTCACAAATAGATAGATCATCCAGACAAAAATAAACAATGAAATATTAGAACTCAAACTCTTGAATAAATGAACTTCAGAGGTATTTACAGAGTGTTCAATGCCATAAAATCAGAATACACATTCTTTTCATCTGTAAATGGATTGTTCTCCAAAATAGACCACATACACTCATAGAACATGTTTGAGTAAGTGCAAAGGAATTCAAGGAATCCTTGCATATTATGAGAACACAGTGGGATGAAATTGGAGATCAATAGCAAAAGAAACAGCAAGAATTTCATAATCACATGGAAATTGAACAACACACTTCTGAATAACTGATGTGTCATAAACGAAATTAAAGAAGAAATCAGACAGTTCCTACAATTAAATGGCAATGACAATACAGTTTACCAGAATCTATGGGACATGATAAAAGCAGACTTAGGAGGGAAATTCATAGCAGTGAATACTCATATTAGAAAAACAAAGTAAGCACCATTACACAACCTAATGATGAACCTCTAGCTTCTAGCAAAAGAAGAGCAGAACAAACCCAAAGCTCATACAAGGCAGGAAATTATAATGATCAGCGCAGAAATTAATGCAATGGAGACTGAGAACAATACAAAAAATAAGTGAAGCCAGGAGTTGGTTCTTCAACAGAGTAAACAAAACTGGTAAACCCTTAGCCAACCTTATCAAGAAAAGGAAGGAAAAGGCCTAAATCCATGTAATTAGGAATGAAAAGGTTGAAATTACAAAGGACCCAACAGAAATCCAGAGGATCATCATCAATATCTACCTCAAAAACCTTTATGCCAATCAGATGCAAAATACAGAAGAAATGGACAGATTCTTGGATTTGTAAGAATTACCAAAGTTGAACACAGATGACCTAAAAATTCTAAATAATACAACAATCAATGAAATTGAAAAAGGGATTAAAAACATACCAACTAAGAAAAGTCCAGGTCCTGATGGCTTCTCTGCTGAATTCAAGAAGACATTTAGAGAGGAACTACTGCCACTCCTGTTGAAGCACTTCAATCAAATTGAAAGGGAAACAATACTCCCAAATTCACTCCTGAAAGCAAGCATCACCTTGATCTTCAAAGAGAGAAAGACCCAACTGGAAAAGAGAACTATAGACGAATCTCACTAATGAACATAGATGTAAAAATCTTTAATAAAATACTTCCAAATAGAATGCAAGAGATCATTAAGGAAATCATACACACTGACCAAGTGGGATTCATCCCAGGGATGCAGAGATGGTTCACCATACACAAATGTAATACACTATATTAAAAGAGCCAAGGACAAAAAGGCTTTGATCATCTCAATAGATACAGAAAAAGCATTAGACAAAATCCAACATGCATTTATGATTTTAAAAATCCAAAAAATTGGAATAGATGGTCTCCACCTCAGCCTGATAAACCCCATTTATGAAAAAACAACAGCCAATATCATACAAAATGGCAAAAATTGAAATCCTACATACTAAAATCAGGAAAAAGACAAGGATGTCCACTTTCACCACTCCTGTTCAATATAGTTTTGGAAACATTAGCTACAGCAATTAGAAAAGAAAAAGAAATAAAAGGAATAAAGATAGGAATTGAAGAAGTCAAACTGTCATTATTTGAAGATGACATGATTCTCTATTTAGAAGACCCCAAGAACTACACCAAATGCCTTCTAGACTTAATAACCAAATTCAGCAAAGTAGCTGGATGCAAGGTCAGCATGCAAAAATCCATAGATTTCCTGTATACAAAAAACAGACTCACTGAGAGAGAAGTGGAACAAACAATCCCTTTCACAATAGCATCCGAAAAATTGAAATACCTAGGAATCCACCTAATGAGAGAAATCAAAGACCTCTATTCTGAAAACTACAACACTGAAAAAGGAGATTGAAGAGGATATCAGAAAATGGAAAGACATCCTTTGCTCCTTGGTAGGATGAATCAACATAGTGAAAATGGCCATACTTCCAAAATTGTTATACAGATTCAATGCAATCCCACCTGAAATCCCAAAAGCATACTTCACAGACCTTGAGAAAACAATCCAAAAATTCATTTGGAACCAGAAGAGACCTAGAATAGCAAAAGAAACTTTAGACAATAAAGACAAGGTAAGGGATATCACAATCCCCAACTTGAAATTATACTACAAAGCTACTGTGATAAAAAGAACATAGTACTGGCAAAGAAACAGACCTGAGGACCAGTGGAACAGATTAGAAGATGTGGAAATAACTCCTGACACACTCAGCCATCTCATCTTCAACAAAGGAGACAAACACCATCATTGGAGGAAAGATAGTCTCTTTAATAAATGGTGCTGAAAAAACTGGATTTCAACTTGCCAAAGATTAAAACTACACCTATATCTCTCACCATGCACTAACCTAAAATTGAAATGGATTACAATTCTAAATAGTAAAACAGAAACACTAAACTGGCTGGAAAAGATATTAGGTTGAACTCTTGAAGCCACTGGTGTAGGAAAAGATTTTATGAACCAAACCTCAGTATCCCATGAACTAGCACAAACAGTCAACAAATGGAATCTCTTCTCATTAAAAAACTTCTGCACAGCAAGCGAAACAATCAATAGTATGAAGAGACAACACACAACATGGGAAAAACTTTTCAACAACTCTTCCTCAGAAAAAGGTCTACTATCTAAAATATATAAAGAACTTAAAAAATCAGACCATCCAAATTTAAAGACTCAATCCAAAACTGGACATCTTAAATGATCAGAAACTTCTCAGACAAAAAGTAGAAATAGCAAATAAACACATGAAAAAATGTTCAACATCACTGGTCATTCAAGATATGCAAATGAAAACAACACTGAGATTCTGCTTAACCCCAGAAAGAATGGCTGCTATGATGAAATCAACCAATGACAAATGCTGGCAGGGCTATAGGGAAAGAGGAACCCTGCTCCACTGCTGGTGGGAGTGCAGAGTCGTGCAGCCACTGTGGAATTCAGTATGGAGATACCTCAAAAAATTAGGATTGGAAATCCCATTTGACCCAGCTATCCCCTGCTGAGTATCTTCCCCAAATAATTAAAAGAATCATAACACAGTGATATATGTGCATCCATGTTAATACCAACAAAATTTGTGATAGCTAAAACTGGGAAGCAGCCCAATTGCCCATCAACAGGTGACTAGATAAAGAAAATGTTTGCTTTTGTTTTCTTTTGTTTATGAAATGGAATCCTACTCAGCCATAAAGAATGAGAAAATACATTTATAGCTCATGCGATTGCTAACCTTGTTGTGATTTGTAATTGCTATCTATATATTCTACCTTTCATTAATCAGGAACCCAAGATAACCACATACAATTCCTGTGATCATCATTACAGACACTGTAAAGTATACAATATTTCTTTTTCTAGTGGCATTAGGTTAACTCCTTATGTTACCAATAACAATATTTCTCAGCTAGCACATACTATGATACTCAGACAGTGAGTCAAACCATGGCTCTCCACCAACCTCACTTGAAAGCTTCTTTGGAGGTTCTAACAGGGACATACAGCTACTCATATACCCTTGAGAGAGGAAATGATCTTACTCTATTGGGGGTGCCTACCCTCTTCAACAAGTATTCACCTTCAGGAGGTACACATATGGAGCAGGGAGTAAGGAATGGGACACTTGTCTAGCCAGCCCCATCCAGCTATCTCACTTGACAGTAGGTGGGAAATTTAGCGCTTGAACATATCATCTCAGTGCTTGAACATATCAGACAAAAGCACCTTCTAGTCATTTTTATTGCAACTATTATCACAGCTACTACATTGGCCACTACTGTGGCAACTGATTTGGTTGCCCTAACTCATTCAATCCAAACTGCTTAAAAGATGAATGACTATTTCCAAAATGTTATCTCAAAATTATTGACTCAAACTGATATTAATAAAGAAATTCTACAAAGACTTAGCCTACTTGAGACAGTTGTTAGCTGGCTCAGAAAACACCAACAAGTCCCATGGACACATACTCAGCTTAATTGTGCTGGGTATCACTCGATATGAAATGCTCTTATTCCTTTTAATCATTCTGAATTTGGAGATAAGGTCCAACACCTTCACTATAGTACCTTTCATTCAAATCTGGACAGAGACTTTACTAATCTTCAAGAATGACTTTAAACCCAACTTTATAATTTTCAAATGAAAGCTTACCATGTTACTTTGGATCATCTCAATAGCATTGCCTACTGGCTCAATCCTAAACACTGGTTCTCTAGTCTCAATCTTTGCATTTGGATTCTTATAGCTATTGGAATAACTGTCTTTATGCTTTTTCTTGCAGTCCCAAAAGTACTCTGTATGCTGACCCAATAGACCCTCTGTGTGGAAGGCATGATGACCTTCTTGTATCAAGCCAATATCCCTCTACCCTGTAGTCTTCCCCTTTGCCCAATCTAGATTACAAAACAATAAAGGGGAACTCTTGCCAAAGGAGTATTTAAAGTAAGTGTAAGAAAAGAAAGAAACTACTTGAACAAGAGTTCAGGACTCATGGAATAAAGGGTTAGAGTTTAGAGCAGAATCTGTAGGACAATAGATGGCCCAATTAAAAGCAGTATGTTCTCAGAGATGTTTGCTTTGGGCATTGTGTCCCCTTAGGCTTGATAAGCTTACTTAAACTCGGGCAACATATGTCACATAAGAAACCATTCCATTCCAGCTCTGTCTCTTGATCAAAAATCATATAAAATATGTTACAAATCCTTTTCTTCTAAATCTGTGTTTTTATGTCTTTGAGTTACAAATAAATAGACACAGATGCCTACACTCACTACTGAGTCACTGAAGCTCTCTTATGTTAAAGTCCTGTCAGTAACTGAACTATATTCTCATCTTCAAGTAATCTTTTTTATCATTTAAGCAGCCATGGTTGCACACAGTGATATCATACTACTCAAAATGATATAAGAGTCAATCAAATCCCTATGAAAATAACAATGCATTCTTAATCTAACTAGAAAATAAATTCTGAAATGAATATAGACTAGCATAATTCCTCAAACCCAGGGCTACTTTGAACAAAAAGAATACATCCAGGTGTTACAGATTTCAAATTCAAAATACATTATAAAGCTATAGTTATCAAAGCCAAATATTACTGACATAAAACAGGCACATACATCAATAGAACAGAATAGAAATCCTAAAAAGAAACACACATCTAAAAGCCAACTGATTTTTAACCCAGATGCTATGAACATGCAGGGCAATGTTTTCAATTAATAGTCTTGAGAAATATGAATATGTACATGCAAAAGAAAGAAGCTAGATCCCTTTATCAGTTACAAAAAATAACTCAAAATGTACTAGAGACCTAAATGCAAAATCTGAAAAAATAAAACCAGTAGGAGAAAACAGTGGAAATGCCACATGGTGCTGGGATGGTCAACTAATTTTTGGATGCAATGATAGGGGCACAAGAAATAAAAGAAAACTTAAAAATAGGACTTCATAAAATTAAAAAGCTTGTACACAGTAACATAAATACCTAAAAGAGTACAGAAACAACCTAAAAATGTGAAAAAATATTTTAATTACTTTTATTGGTATATTTTGACAAATGTAATTATAAAATAATAGGGATTTGTACTTGTACGTAACATAATTCTTTTTCCTCATTCCCTTCAATCTTTCTTCCCCTCTTCTCTTACAAAATTTTATTTCTATATTTTTCATTCTTTTCTATTTTTTATCCCTATTTCCCTTCCCCCATCACTTCTCCTACCTATTTGGGTATTTCCTTCCTATTTCCCAATATCTATATCCATTTTGGTACTTATTTACCATATGGGGTTTTCACACAAAAGAAATAAAGTAATATTTAGCCATGTGTGCGCCATTCATGTCATTTAAAATTATGTGCTTAAGGTGAATTTATTTACCTAAAAACATTGCACGTTTATGTTTTTATGGCATTGTAGTACTCCATTGCATTAAAAAACACATTTGCTTTATTGATTCATCTATTGATAGGTATAGGGTTTGTTTTAAAGATTTAGCTGTTACAAATTGTGCTGCTCTACTCATGGGCATGAATATATCATTGTGTTATGATGCTTTTAAATCTTTAGGGAGGACTCCTAAAAGGGAAATACCTTAGTCAAATGGAACCTTTGGTTTGAGATTTTTGAGGAATTTCCATAGTGATTTCCATAGTAATTATACCAATTTACATTATCACTAATAGACCTTTTCCACACAGCCTCATCATCATTTCTTATTGGTTTATTTATTGATGAAAGCCATTCATTCTGGAATGGGATGAAACCTCAGTGTTGTATTGTTTTTAATTTCTTGAACAGCCAGTGATGTTGAACATTTTTTCATATATTTATTCTCTTTGTACTTGCTCATCTGAGAAATGTCTATACATTTAAATTGCCCATTACTGGAATGTTTTTTTCAAATTTACAGGTTCTGATTTATTTCAGTTCTTTATATATATTCTAGATTTCAGTCCTTTTTCTGAGGAATAGCTGGTAGACATTTTTTCATATTACATGGGTTGTCTCTTCACTGTGGTGGTGGTTTACCTTGCTGTGAAAAAGTTTTCTTTAGTATGATGTGATCCCATGTGTTAATCTCTAATATTTCTCATGTAACTGGGGTTTGTTTCTAGAGTCTTTGCCTACAATTTTGTCTTCAGGAGTTCTATCTTCCAATAGATTATTGCTACTTTTAAATTTAGATTTTTCACACTTTTTAATTTATTTTAGTTCATGGTGAGAGATATGGGTCTAGGTTTAATCTTCAGCATGTGGAAAGTCAGTTTTCCCAGTAACCATTATTAAAGAGGCTATCTTTCTTCCAGGAAGGTTGTTTGGTACCTTCATAAAAGATGAGGGAGCTGAATATGTTTGGAGTTGCTCCTGCATCTTCTTTTTTAAAAAATTATCCCCAGATATGTTTTTGTTTTTGTTGTTCTTGTTTTTGTAGTTATTGTTGTTTTGCCTGAAAAATGCTTTTAATTTTATCATGGTGGCTTTGTATTATAATTTCAAATTGGGGAATGTGTTATGCCCTGCCTTGCCTTTGTTGCCCATAATTGTTTTTGTCATTCTATTTCTCTTTTAGCTTCAAATGAATTTTAAGATTATTTACTGTATTCCTCTGAAGTATCCTATGGGTATTTTGAAAAGGATTGCATTAAATCTGTTTAAAAGTTTCAAAGTATGGCTATTTTCACTATATTGGTTCTGCCTATCCAAGAAGAAGGGATAACTTTCCATTTTCTGATAACCTCTTCTATTTCTTTTCTGAGTACTGTAGTTTTCAATATAAAGGTTTATACTTCCTTCATGAGGCTGATTCCTAAGTATTGATTTTTTTTAATGTTATTGCAAATGGCATTTCCCTAATTTCTCTCTTAATGATTTTGTTATTCATGTACAGGAATACTATTGATTTTTCAGTATTAACTTTGTATCTTACAATGTTACTGACTTTAGTTATTGAATCTAGGAGTCCTTTGGTGGATTTTTTAGTGTCTTCTATGTAAAGTATTGTGTCATCTGCAAATAATGATAATTTAACTTCTTTTCCTGTCTTTATTCATTTCACTTATGTAACAACTCTGGCTAATGTTTCCAGAGCTATATTGAATAGGTTTGGTGATAGCACACATTCTTCTCTTGTTCCTGATTTTACAGTGAAATCTTTCACTTTTGGTCCATTTATTATGATGCTGGCTACTGCTTTGTCATAGTTGACTTTTATCAAATTTAGATCAATAATGACCTTGAATTCCAATTGTCTCTAAGGTGTTTTGTCATGAATGGGTGATGTACTTTGTCCAATATTTTTTCTGCATCTCTTGAGATGATCATATGTTTTTTCCTTGGTTCTGTTAATATGGTGTATAATATCTATTGATTTGCCTATGTTAAAATATCCCTGTATCTCTAGGATGAATCATACTTGCTCATGATGTATAATCTTCTTGATGATTTGTTGCATACTATTTGCCAATATCCTATTGAGGATTTTGCAACTATCTTCATTAAGGAGCTTGGCTTGTGGTTCCTTTTTGGATGGATCCTTTCTTGGTTTTGGTATCAGTATGCACCCAGATATGAGTTTGGGAGTATTGCCTCCCTTTCTTCATTAAAGTTGTTGTAGAATTCAGCCATAAATCAATCAGGAGCTGAGATTTTCTTTGTTGGTAGGCTTTTAGTTCTTCATTTTCACTGACTAATATTGGGATATTTAGAATTTTTATATTTTCTTCATTCAGCTACAGTAATTCATTTATATCTAGGAATCTCTTCATTCATGAGTTTTCCATACTATTAGAGTACAGATGCTCAAAGTAGGCAGTGATTATGTTCTGGATTTCTGCAGGATTTGTTGTGATTTTTATCTTTTTATTCCTATTTGCATTGATTTCGGTCTTTTCTTTCATATTTTGATAGGATTGGCAAAGACTTTGTGTGGGTTTTAAAAAAATGTTTCAAATAAATAATTTTCATATTTCCGGGGATTTAGCTCAGTGGTTCAGTGGCCTGCCTTGCAAACGCAAGGACCCGAATTCAATCCCTGGTACCAAAATAAAAAATCATATCCATTGTTGTTTTGTATTGTTTCCTTAGTCTCAATTGAATTAATTTCTCTTCTCTTACTTATGATTTCCTTCCTCTTTCCTCATACACACGTTGGGTTGAAATTAGTCTTCCTTTTCTAGTACCTTGAGATTCAATATTATGTAATTTATTTGAGCTTGCTGTATTTCTCTGATGTCAGTATTGACTGCTTTAAATTTTCCTTTTTAGAACTTCTTTGTGTCCTATAAGGTCTGGTATGTCATATCAGCATTATCATTGAATTTTAAAAATTGTCTAATTTCATCTATGACTCACTGGTTGTTCAGGTGAATGCCATTTAATTACCATATGCTTATGTACTGTTTGTGGTTTCTTTTGCCATTGATTTCCAATTTTATTTCATTATGTTCTGATAGTATGCATAGAACTATTTCAATTTCTCTGCATTTCCTTGGACATCTTCTATGAGCTTGTATGTGTTCTATTTAGGAGAACGTCTCACATCCTGCTGATAAGAGTGCAAACTCTGTTTTGTCTGGAGATGTCTCCTAACCGCAATTGTTCAAAGTTTTGACTCAGCTCTCATATTTCTTTGATAATTTTGTTTTCTAGTTTGTCTACTTGTGATAGTGCTGATATTGAAGTTGCCAATTACTATTGTATTGGTGCTTATCTGCCTTTTCATATCCATTAAGGTTTGCTATATAGGAGTGGAGAGTGTTGTATTTTGTGCATTTTCTATTGTTGTCTCTTCCTTTTGGATTATTCTCTTAACAAGTATGTAGTGAACTTCTTTGTCTCTTCTGATCAAGCTTGGCTTGAAGTCTACTTTGTCTGACAATAGAATAGCTATCTGTGACTTTTTTCTGGTTTCCTATTGCATGGAGTATTGCTTTCCATAATTTAACTTTCAGTCCATGATTTTTTTGAGTTAAATATATTTATTGTATGCCCATATTGTTAGGTCTAGTTTCTAGATCCATTTTACCAATTTGTTTCTTTTGATTGTTAAATTGGGGCCATTGGCATCGATAATTATACCTTATAAGTGTTGACTTATACTTGTCATATTATTTTCCCATTTTTGGTCCCTTTTCTTTCCCTTCAGTTTAATTCTTTATCTTTCCAGGGGTGATTGATTCTATTAAGATTATTTGAATTTGTGTCATTGTCTCTTTCTAGAATATCCTTCAAAGAAATTTTTGGAGTGCTCATTTAGTGGCCATCAATTTCTTCAGGTATTTTTTATCATGGAATTCTCTTAATTCTTCATCAATTTTGAAAGATAATTTTTCAGGGTAGAGGAATATGGTTTAGGAGATGTTTAATTTTGGGGTTTGAAATACTTCTGTCCAAGCTCTCCTTCTTTTAAGAGACTGTGTTGAGAAGTCTGCTATAATTCTGATAGGTTTATCTTTATAGGTGATTTATTTCTTTTCTCTAGCAGCTTTTAATACTCTGTTCCTTATTGAATTCTAGAAGCTTGACTATTATATACCTTGATATAATTTTTTCTTATCATGGCTAATAGGATTTCTACAAGTCTCACCAATCTATATGTCAAATTATTTTTCTGTGCTTGGGACTTTTTCTGGTTTTCTTGCTCATTTCCTGTTTATAAGAACACTTTCATTTGGTGAACACTAACTGCCAACAAGTCTTCTGGATCTGATATTCTATTTTCACGTTGGTGGATTCTTCTGCATTTACTTTATAGAATTTTTAATTTCTTGGATATCCTTGTGAATATATTTTATGGAATTCAGTTTTTCCTGTTAGGCATTCATCATTTTTAACACGTTCCTCAGTTCTGATATTTTTAAAAAGTCTGTTCCTAGTCTAGATTTACTAACAATATCCTTCAATATAGTCACCATCTCTTCAGTTATCTGTGCAGTTATTTCTCATTTATTTTTCTCTATTGACTCATTTATCTAATTTGGGACTTCCACTGCTACCATTTTAGAAATTTCATCAGGGTGACTCTTGATTTCTTCCAGCTCAATGCCCATTGGCTTTGCCTTGGAAGAATTAGAGGTCTGGAGTTGCATATTTTCTATTATTTAAATTTTGTTTTCTTCATTGACACTTGTAAATTTCTTGTGGTAGGTAATTTTATTACTAATATCAAGACCTCCATAGGAAATGGCTATTTTTCAGATATGTCTTCTATGTGTAGCTGGTTTTTGGCTTTTGAGTCTGGTCCAAGCCCCTTTCTCTTCAATTTATTTGGGATGAAAGAAAGCTGACTGCTTTGTCTAGCACTCATTTATTTGGTTTTGGAGTATGGTATTGTTTTTGACCCATAGAATAAATCAATATTGACATATATAGAAACAACTGATCACAACACCTATGGTACCTTGGCTAAGGTTGTACTATCAGTAATAACAATAGCATCAAGCACAGTCTACAAAATGGCAAACTGTGATAATTTAATTTCCCACTTTAACTGTAGGTTCAGGATTTATAGATATATAAAAAAATATAAAATGAGAAAATTATATAAAGTAAATATTCACACAATGGAGCAATTTTACCCTAAGGGGAGAAAATGTAAAGAGATAGGAGGAAAAAATAGAAAGATAAAAGAATAGAAAGATGTTAGAAGCACAGCTGAAGGGCAAGACAAGATTTTTCAAGCTTTGGTAAACTTGCAAAAGAAGATAGGAACAAAGGAAAGAAGGGGAAAGGAAAAAGAAAAAAAAAACAAAACCTAAAAACATTGTTCACATTCATGAAAAAGCAGAAACAATGAAGAAGAAAAAAATGCCAAAGGCAATGAAAAACAAAGTGATTTGCCTGTGATGTCAATTCTGTGATTATCTTAGAGTCCAATTGAGGCTGTATCTCTGTCTTGGCAGACAAAGCCTAGATCTGTTCTGGATGAGCCCAGTAAAACTGCAGTAAGATTAGAGCATGGAACTGGATACTCCCAGCAAGACTGCAGTACAATAAAGGCAGGGTGCTGATTCTGGTGCATTGAAATGTGCAGTTCAGGCTGTTTATAGACTCTGATTGTAGAATTATGGCCTGCATTGTTAAGCCTATATCATTCTGGGTGTTGCTTGTCAGCCCAACATCGGTTCCCTGACCCTAGATGTCTCCTGCTGTTCTCTCTAACCCAGTCACCATGGAATTTTAAAACTAGGACCCGTGAGATGAATCTGATCTATGTCTTCTACGAGTCCAAGGTTCAGGTGGCCCTTTCCTAAAGTGGCATCTGGCAAATCATCCTCTCCTGGGGATATGGCAGTCACTTCAACTGGAGTCACTCACCAGCTGTTGTGGTGCACAGAACCTACTGATCCATTCCATTGGTGCATTTTTCCTTGGAGGCCTCTGAAGTCAGCTCCCCTCACTGTGTCTGAGTAGATTTGTTCCTCTCCTCTCATGCCATGAGTCAGTAGCCAACAATAAAGTGCTGTTTTCCCCTCTATTTTCTGCATTGTGGTCTGTCTCCTCACTTTCACTACCCTTCAGATCTTTCCTGGGTCCCAGGGATCCACATCCTTCTTTTTCCCTGCAAGTGATTATTTCCCAGTGTCTCAGTTTTGAATTTTAGAGAGGTTGATTTGTTGCTTTTACCACTTTGTCATCTTCCCAGAAGTTGAAAAAATATTTTAATGTATGTAATTGACAAAGGTTTAATATCCAGAATTAAGAAACTCAAAATAACACAATTAAGATGGACAATATACATTAATTAACTTTTTTTTTTTTTTTTTTTTTTTTTGGGGGGGTTTTTGGGTCGTTTTCTTGCTTGTTGAACTCGGGTCCTTGCGCTTGCAAGGCAGGCCACCAAACTGCTGAGCTAAATCCCCGGCCCTAATTAACATTTAACAAAGAAGATACACAAAAGATCAACAGATATATGAAAACTACTCAACATAACATATAATTTGGAACACATAAATAAAAACCAACATGATATACCAACTTACCATAGAAAAAATAAGTATCAAAATGACTAAAAATATCAATTGTTGGCAAGAATGTTCAGAAGAGAACCACTACACAATATTGATGGAAATGTAGACCAGCGAATCCATTATGTAAAATAGTACAGTATAAAGGTTCCTCAAAATATTAGATATTACCACATAATCTAACTATCCTACTACTTGTTACATAGCCAAAAGAAATGGAATCAATATGTGAATATTTGCATATTAATTGCAACCCTATTTACAATGGCCAAAAATTGGAAACAACTCAAGTGTCCATCAACTGATGAATGGGTGAAGAAAACGTTGTGCATATGCGCAATGGAAACTATTCTGCCATAAAAATGAAAGAGCTCATTCGATGGCAGAGAGTTTCCTTTGCATGCATGAGGTCCTCTATTTGATCTTTATAATCACACATGCACACACACAGAACACACATGCATGCACATGCACACACAGAATAAATCCTTTCATTTGAGACAATGTGGAAAGAACTGAAGATAAATGCTTATTGAAGTAAGTTATTCACAGTAAATGAAGCACTACATTATACAATTCATTTGTACAACCTAAAAACAGTGGGTCCTACAAAAATTGAGAGTAAAGACTAGGTTACCAGAAGCCAGTGATCAAACTGAGAAAGGCTGGAGAAAGTTTGATAAATTGGTACTGAGTTACAGCTAGACACAAACAAGAAACTTTGGGTACTAGTATAGACTAGGAGTATACATAACATTATGTATTATACACTTCAGAAAGCTAGGAGAGAAGGTTTTCAACATTTGTATTGTAAAAAATTAATACATGTTTGAGGATATCAGTATTCCTATCATGATTTATGAAATATATGCGTTAAACATTACAATTGTACCCCATTTGGATGTGTAAATGTTATATTTTTCTATTAGTTAAAATAAAAGATATGGGACACAGATTTAATCTAGCCAAGGAAATCAAAGAAGGCTTACCTGAGGATGCATGAATGTTAACAGGACCTTGAGAAGTGGTAATGGGTAAATGAAATGTCATAAACAAAGGATCTGCTCAGGAAAATCATAAATTTTCAAAAAAATAAAAGGACAGAGAGGTTGGACTAAAGTGAACAAGAAGATATGCAGTGAAAGTTGAAGGTAAAAAAAGGAAGAGTGGATTGAGTTTATAAAAATGCATACGTTTTAATGAAATAATTAAATATTTTATTTGTAATCTTTTGGTACTAAAGATTGAACCTAGAACCTTACTGATGAGTTACATTCCTAGTCATTTTTATTTTTTTAATTGAGTTTATTGGTACATTTTAGGTATACAGTACAGTTTCATTCATTATTGGGATCTTGTACTTTACATGACAGGTCTTGGTTCTCATTCTTTTCCCCTTGTCCCTGCCCTCCCTTCACCCCCTCCTCCCCTCCGCATTTACAAACACTTTATTTCCATTTTTTTCTTTTTCTAATATTTTTTTCTTTTCCCTTATTACCTTTCCCCTACCTTTCCCAGTTTCCCTACACCTGTAGTCATTTCTATTTTTTCCTTGAGACAGTGTCTCACTAATTCACTAAGATGCCCAGGCTGTGCTCAAAATTCTGATCTTTCTGCCTCAGCCTTACAGATTGCTGGGATTACAGAAATATGACCCCATGCCCAGTAGAACTAAATATTTTTTAAAGGATAACATTACCAATTATTCATTTTGAAAATATATCATTTGTATCATCATGGATAACTGATTAGAGAAGATGTGTAATTTAGGGTACACTAATTAGGAAGCTGGTACAGGAATTAAGTAATAGATTACATGATAGAAAAGGTAGAGAAAATGATGCAGAGTAGCCTGAGTTTAGAAAAATTTGTACATTCTACCAACAGCATTTTGTAATTGACTGAATGTTGGCAGTAAGAAAAGAAAGAATGGAGTGTTTAGCGTGATTCTTAGAATTATAACTTGAACAGCTAGTGGTATTATTCACCGAAGAACAAAGGATAAAAACCATGTTTTGGGAGGCAAGATCATGCGTCTGGTTTTGAATGCACAGAGTTTGAGGTGCCTTTTAGGCAATGACAAATAAGCAATTGGATATATGAATTTCTGAAGAGCTGTATGCATACTCTGGAAGACCTAAACTTTATTGAACACTGTGTTCTTACAAATCTCAGATCTTATTTTACTCTGTCTAGGCCTTGTTCAAAGTCTGTATGGGGGCTGTCTTACAAAATCATTTTACAATTAATAGGAATGTGAACAGTATAGATACAAATTTAAATTTTCTTTTTTTTAAAAAAATTTCTCTCCTCAATTTTTTCTTATCTTCATCATCTCATAGTGAAGGCTGGCTTGTTTAATATACAGATCACCAATGTGATCAATGTAGCTTTGTCACTCAGCAATACTGAGCAGTTAATATGTGATACATCTTATTGGATAAATTCTGAAAATTACAAAATGAATTAAGACCTACCCACTGTCTCCAAGTGTTAAAGTATACTGATCTACTTGGCCACCTTCTCTTGCCCTGTTGCACATTATTTAGAAAGAGATTTCTAAATCAGAAAGTCACTAACTTGTGTTTAATAAATATTATGTGTCAAATATGAAATAGCTACAGTATTTGGGATATGTTTATTAATGGAAGACAGTATACAGCAATAGTAAAGTGTGCAGACTTCAGAGTCTAGATTGCTTTCCTGGCTCTGTGATGTTGGGTGAATTATTTACTCTATTTACCTTAGTTTCTTCTTCTATAAAATGAAGCTAATAGTAGTGCCTATGTGTATTAATATATTAGCATACCAAACTACCATGACTTATTGGCTTAAATAAAAGAAATTACTTCTCAGTGTGTGGAAGCTAGAAGTCTAAAATAAAAACATTTACAGGCTTTATTTCTTCTTTGCTATTTAAAAGAAGGTTTTGTTGCATTCTTTTCTCTACGACTTGTAGATGGTCATCTTTTCCTTGGGACTGCTCACATGATTTTTCCCCCTACATATATCTCTGGGTCAAATTTTCCCCTTTGTATAAGGATACAAGTCACAATGAATGACTGAGGCAACTGAGCCCACTTTATGATTTTATTATAATTAATTACTTCTTTGATGAACTTATTTCCAAATGAGATCATATCCTTAGTTAATATGTATCAGGAATTAGACATATGAGTTTGAGGATGGAGTGACACAATTCAATTCATAACAGTATGACATACGTAGGATTGTTGTGAAAGTTAAAAGTGATATTAATATAAAAAGATATTGAAATAGCTCTTAGCAAATAGTAAAAACTCAATGATTACAACCTAAGGACTTGTATCTCACATTATTTAATGTCTACATATAAAAATCATATGAAATAAACCATTTAAAAAGCTGGTAACACAGACTCATAGCTATATAACTAGGCTTCCAATATAATTTAGTTTGATATCAAAGCTAAAGCATGTTTCACTTTACCATGAAACATTCCCAGGTGATGAAGTTATTGTATATCTAAAACTGACTTCTACAGAAACATTTTCAGATAGTCAAATATCATTGCCAGTGTCTATTGTCAGTGGGACTCTGATAAACAAAATGATTTGTCACATTTATCCCTTAAGAATAATATAATGTGATATAATATAAATATATAATATGTTATTATATATAAATATATAGATTGTTATATATCATTTATATTATATATTTATATGTATAATATATGTAAATATATAATATATAACATGATACAATATGATATAATGTAAGTGTTAGGTTTCCTAGGATAACAAGAATCCCACTGAGAATAAAAGAATAAATATGGGAGGAAATTTGGGGTTTCAAAAGTCTGCTTGTGGCTCTCCTCAATCCTGGATACTCCAGTAGCTCGTGGTATAAGACTGTCTGATTGTATCATACTCTTTCATTCTCACTCTCCAGAAGTTCATCTTCCTTTCTGGTATGCTCAGATATTTGAAACTGAAGTCTTTAAGGAATTTGCGATGAAAAAGGAGCTATTCACTTATTTCCTGAATTCAAAGAAAATTTTTTCCTTTTCTTTATTTTTTGTTTGTTTATTCTTCATCCTTTTTTTGGTGGGAGTTGGTTTTTCTTTCCTTTTTTTCTTTTTTGAGACAGTGCTATGATCTGTAGTCCAGTAAACTCACTATAGAGCCAAGACTAGCCTTAAACTTGCAATGATCCTCCTGCCTCAGCCTCCCAAGTACTGGGTTTACAGTTATGCACCGAAATTCCCAGCTATTTTTCTAAAGTTTATTTTATTTGAAGCACTGGGGATCCCCAACCCAGGGTCTTGTGCATGCTAGTCAAACACTCTATCAATGGAGCTATATCCCCAGCTCCCAAGAAGGTTTTCAATTCTTTATAAATGGCAAAGCATCAGCCAGATGCCAATCATCATTTTCATAGCTTCTTTTTGTTTCACTTAATGATTTAAACATATATCATATTTAAATACAGAAAAACTTTTTATTTGTTAAGAAATTACATAGGATACACCACATACAAACTACTGGGATTCTGAAAGCATCAATTTATCTAATTAAAAATACTGTGTTGAGAATTTCACAAAGCTAAATATAGAAGCCACTTGGAGAAAATAAACACAAGACACAGGTAGTTGGAAGAAAGGGAGGGACATACATACTGATGCCAAAATCAATCTGAAATAAGAGACTTGCAGACCAAACAAAGCATAGGACTTTATAAAATGGTGAACCAGCCCATAGGGCTGCCAGTGGTGCTGCTGCTATCCTGGGGGACAAGGAACACCATTCTGGGAAGTTCCCAAAAACTGATGGACAGCAAAAGTGTGGCAAACTCAATCCACACAAGATATATCTGGAATATAAGGCCCCTCACACATTTTGCCTTTCTGCAAACAGAAGATGCTGCAGCCTGGAAAGAAATTTCACTGGCACACACAGTAGTGAGGGATCAGGGATCTCTTCCCTCCCCAACAAGCCATCAGCTTTTGTTTTTATTTATTTTTTTTTTCCTTTGGTCATGTGCCATATAGGAAAACTTGAACCTCCAACAGCAATAATGTTAGGGACCACATCAGCAGTGGTGATGGTAGTGTGCAGAAGAGTATGACCCCTTCTTCCCTGTGATCAGAGGCACAAGAGAAAGATATGGACCAGACATGGGATTCAGGTCTTGGGATGCCTGAAGAGCAATGAGTGTGAAAAGAGTGCTCCTCCACCCTTTAATAAGTGGCATGACAGGAGCCAGCCAACAGCAGTGGAATAGAGGAAACTGCCCAAGTTTGAAAGATGCCAATTATACATGTGGGGGAGACCAACCTCGGACTGTGTTAGGCTAAGGGTGCTACAGTAACTGAGCTATTCAGAGGCAAACAGGGTAAGGAGATGTGGGCAGAACACCAAGGAGCACCCAGAAATTTGCTGGCAGAAGACAAGTGTCAGCCCCCACATCCAGAGGACAAGACCAGCGCCACACTCAGGATTAATCCTACACTTGATCTTAGCCAAAAGGCCGAGAAGCAATAAAGATTTTTCTTTTTTTTTCTTTTTTTTTTTTGTACCAGGGATCGAACTCAGGTCCTTGTGCTTGTGAGGCAGGCGTCAGAACCACTGAGCTAAATCCCTGGCCCTCTGAGCATTAATCCTAATGTGAACCTGATGGGTTAGCAAGTAATGATTTAGGATCTGACTTGGAAAACACCACAGAATAATGAGCTCCAGAAGAATTTTATTGGTTTTTATTCTTTCTGTTTCATTTTTTTTCTGTATTTCTTTTGTTCATTGTTTATTTTGTTTCTCCATTTCTTCAAATGTCTTTCTTGATTTTTTTATATTTTCATGTGAGTGAACATTGACATTAGTTTTTCTGGTTTGCTTCAATATTCTTTTGCTTTCTTCTTCACTCTTTCTCTCTTGTCCTCTTCTCCAGTCTCCTAAAACTTGAGTGATTCTCTTTTGTCTTTCAGCCTTGCTTCTACTATGTTTCTCATCTTTTATCTCTGTGTTGTCCCCTATCTCTCTTAAACTTCTACACATACAGGGTAAAATGACTTTACTAAGAAGAAAGTTACTGCAAAGAAGTTCTTGGTTTCCATTGGATTTAGCTATACAAATGTAGATCTTGTACCTATAGTTAAAGGTACCAAATCAATAGATACCACCATTTGTCAGTTTCTACATTATGCTTGATGCTATTCTTATGGTTAATTGTACTACTTTAACCAGGATGTCAAACCTTTTGTAAGCAGTTATTCTCCTCTATAGGACAACACTGTGATTGTCTGGGTCATAACTATCAAGATAATTAAGTGTCAAAGGACTGGATGCTGAGTCAAATAGCAACTTCTCACCTGTTGTTCATTGGAAAGGTAGAATTTTGACACAGACACAAAGACCAAGAGCCAGGAACACATAGGAGACATCTCTGAGGAATATGCCTTTCCTAGGTAAGCCATTGTACTAGCGATAAAACTATCTACCATAAGCAATTTACAAGCATCAAAACAGAAAATAAATTAAAATAAAAAATAGAAAATAATAAGACACAGAAGGCAACTGAAGACCTTTATCCCACCCAGGACAAGTACAGTGGATAATGAGATAGAGGAAATCAGAAGTCACCTGCCTGAATTTTCTGAAATGAGCAGCAGAAC
>NW_022900951.1:48249445-48289092 GCF_012274545.1 Fukomys damarensis | reverse complement strand
AAAAAAAAAAAAAAAAAATGGATGCATGAGGCACTAGAGAAAATCAGATCAGAAATAATTTCTCAGGCCAAAAGAGTTGATGATCAAAATAAAGGACTTGCTAGTGGTGGGAAAGAGCAGGATTCTGCCACTGCAGCTGCCACCGGAGCCAGTGTCCAGGCTGATGATGGGGTTAATGTCCTTTTGTAAGACTCTTACTTGTGCCCACCCAGACCCACCATTGCCTCACAGCACCAGGCTCCAAGGACCTACTCCTCCTCCTCAATAATGCGGGCCACTGAAAGATATGATATATTTAGTCAAAAACAGTTCATTTCAGTCCAGGAATCTGCAGTACTGACAAGGACATGGGATGCCTGCCAGATTACAAATGGTTCAGTACAATTGACATCCTGGCTGACAGCTGTGGAAAGGAACTTTGGATTATTTTATTTTATTTTTGTGGAACACCACAACCCCAAATCTGTAGGACACAGCAGCCTTCAAGTTCCCTGTAGAATTCTGAATTAACCTTTGCTAATGAGGATGTCTGATACTATTGCTATGAAAGATGAAACTGAAACAATGAAGGATTTTGAGGCAGAAATGAAAGATACAACTACACTTTAAAATCTTATCAAAACTATGGGAAGATTTTGGGAGAGAAGAATGAACAATATATTGACAACAGAATTGATTTGCAGGAAAAATTTCAGATCCAATTAACACAATCATTTGAAAAAGAGGACTCCCTGGAGGAAAGATAGCCTCTTTAATAAATAGTGTTCGAAAAACTGGATTTCAACCTGCCAAAGATTAAAAATAGACCCTTATCTTTCACCACACACTAAACTAAAATCCAACAGGGTTAAAGATCTAAATATTAAAAAAAGAGACACTAAATTTCCTGGAAGATAAGTTAGGCAGAACTCTTGAAGACACTGGCATAGGAAAGGACTTTATGAACAAATCCTAAGTAGCATGGGAGCTAGCACAAAGACTCAGCAACTGGGATCTCATCATATTAAAAAACTTCTGCACTATAAAAGAAACCACCAACAGAGCTAAGAGACAACCTAGAATGTGGGAAAAAATTTACCAGCTGCTCCTCAGACAAAGGACTCTTATCCAGAATATATGAAGAATCCAAAATCATCAGGCCCACCAAATATAAAGACCTGATTTGAAAATGGGCATCTGAACAGACATTTCTCAGACAAAGAAGTAAAATCATCAAATAAGTATATGAAAAAATATTCCACATCACTGGTCATTCAAGAGATGCAATGAAAACAACACAGATTCCACCTCACCCCACAAAGAATGGCTGCTATCAAGTAATCAGCCAATAACAAATGTTGGCGGGGTTGTGAGGAGAAAGGAACCCTTCTCCATTGTTGGTGGGAGTGCAGAGTGATGCAACCACTATGGAAATCAATATGGAGATACCTCAAAGAGCTGGGACTAGAAGTTCCATTTGATCCAGCCATCCCTCTGCTGGTTATCTTTCCAAAAGAATTAAAACAATCATACCACAGTGATATATGCTCACTCATGTTTATAGCAGCACAGTTTTGTAATAGCTAAAACTTGGAAACAGCCCAATTGCCCATCAGTTGGAGATTGGATAAAGATGTGGTTTTTCTATAAAATGGAATATTACTCATAAAGAATGATAAATTACAGTCATTCATAGGAAAATGGATGAATATTGAGGTCATACTCTTAAGTGAAATAAATCAGTCACACATGTGTAAATACCAAATAGTTTCTCTGGTGTGAAAAACTAAAAGTGTAAATAAGATCCAAATAGTATCAAGGATCTTTGCTCACTGGAGGAATGCCAGTTTACTACAGTGTCATTTCACCTATCCAACAAAATAACTTAAGCTCTTCAATAGGTTACCCGCAACATCCAGGATCAGAACAAGTACAGTTTCCTGGAGCTACTTCATCATGTGGTTCTTAGCAGCTGCCATGCCACCACCACCACCTGGTGGAAGAGTGGCGCTGATGCAGCTCAATGTAAGAAACAATCCACAATCTGGTGCCCACCCACCCCCTCAGTGGAAACAAAATAAATATTACTGTGACAGGGCAGAAGTGTTTCGAATTTAGCAATGTAGATAATATTGTCTAGTACAGCTCTCAACTCAGCAGTCCCATTGTTTCACCAGCTCAATCACCGGCACCAGCTAGCTAACTACCCTGAAAACCATACATCCCTCTGGGCCACCACTTTCCATCATGCCCCAATTTTCTAGATCTTTCATCACTGGGCAGGGAGATGCCAGGTATCCATTTCTTGGCTAGCCACTGCAGTACAACCCTCCTGCTGCTATGTATGGGCACATTTCCAAGGCAACAGAGTCAGGCTGGCAGCAGGCATGGAAACTGAGGAAGGAGACAAGCTAAGAAAGCTGCATCCACAGACCTTGGAGCAGGAGAAGCAGTTGTTGGGAAGGTCTTTGAAATTACTGAACAAGCAGATGGAATAACTCACATGGAACCTGAGAAACTTTTTGGGGAACTGTTCAAAATTGGCACCAAGATCAGATGGCTCCGGGACTCCCAGTCACAGCCCCAGCTGTGTCATCATGCCTTCTGTTGTGGCAGTGGGGACAGCACTGTCAACCCTGAATGCCCTAAAGCCAATGACTTGGCCTCTATATACACTGTCTTAGCTGCATTCCCCTCCATTTCAACTGCACAAAATGTACTGAAGAAACAAATTAAGTCAGTTAACAAGATTAAGCTGAGAACAAACAAGAAGCACTGTGAGTTTCACATTTTGAAAAGGGCAAGTTCTCAGTAACACAGCTACCTTTGGACGCTTCACCTCTGATTGCCCTGCCCTCTCCGGACTGTGATTAACTTGGTATTTGGAGCTTCTGTTAAAATTTAGAGACTCCTACTATGTGTGGTTATGGGGTTATAGCTTTTGGAAAATAGCCAGTGATCCAGCAAAGGGGGAAAAAGAGATACATATTTTACCCTACTGATTATAGAAATCCACACCAGAATGATACAGAATCAGCAGTCTTTTCTATGGAAATGTTCTTCAAATCCCTCCTAACTTTATAGTTATTTTGTTTTATATTTCTGAATTCTTATGTAAGATCTAAAGCTCTATTGTACAGCAAATTATTCTTCAAAATTACTATAACCAGTTGCAACCTGTATTTCTTTTTGCAACCAGCACAGTGTGACCCAGCTTAGGATTTGGAGGAAAAAGAATGCAGGCATGGAATAACCAAGTAAAAACCATGTACTGTTCTTCTGGAGGGATGAGGGTGCTAAAAGTCCACAAATAAAAGATGACTCTTCCCCTGAATCTCTAAACACAAAAACATTTTCCAGAAGATACATAACTCCCCAATAAGGTCCCTTCCTTATGCATTTAGGTACTATGGATGTTAAGTGTAAAATATGTTCTTAATGCTCTTAATCAAACCACTTAAATTCAAGGGGAATAGGAATTATCGAAGTCTCACTTTTTTGTGTGTGTCCCTCCAATAACTAATTGCCACTTATTTGAATTCTCCTCTTTGTGGATTTTTTTGGCAACTATGTGAATACATTTCATGAGTGCTGGAGACTTCTTAACTGGTTTAAAATTTGTTTCCATTGTTTGCAGATTACTGGACACCAGAGATTCATTGCACTTTTGAACAAGGAACTTTCTTTTCAATTTCTATGTAATTTGCAAGGCTGTACAATGCATACTGATACAAGCCTTTTTTCAGTTCAAGAGAATAAATGTTTACAATTTTAAAAAGGACTTGCTCAGTTAATATAGAGCAGACACAGAAAAAAAAATAGAGGAATTTAAGACAATAATGAAAACCATGAATGCTCAATATAGGAAATGAAAACCATAAAATAGAGTCAAGCAGGCATCCAGGAGATTAAAAGTTCCATTGAAATTATACACAAACAGTTGAACAAAGGTGAAGACAAAGTATCATATCTAGAAGATAGGTTTGCAGTTAGAAACCACAAAAAGAAAGAGATTTTAAAAATAGCAAGGGACCATGAAAACTCAATCCAATAGAATCAAGATGATGTGAAGAAGAACAATATAAGATTGACTGGAGTCAATTAGAAAGCAGGGGACAGTGCAAATACCATAAAAACTCTATTCACAGAACCAATGGCAGAAAACTTCCCAAACATGGAAGCAGAATTTAACATACATATAAGTGAGACATATAAAACTCCAATGAGACATGATGAAAATAAATCTACACCAAGGAATATAATAAACAAGAGTCCACAAATTCAGCATTAGAACAGAATATTAAATGCTTTTAGAGAAAAAGAAACAAATCGCCTATAAAGAAAAGCTCATCATAATCACAGCAGACTTCTCAACATGAACCCTTAAGGCAAAACAGAACGTGGAGTGAAATATTTCATTTCCTGAAAGAAAACAACTACCAACTCAGATTGATGTACCCACAAAACTACATGTTAAAATCAATAGAACAGGGGCTGGGGATTTAGATCAGTGGTTCGGTGGGCTGCCTTGCAAGCACAAGGACCCGAGTTCAATCCCCGGTACCAATAAATAAATAAATAAATTAATTAATTAATTAAATCAATAGAACAATAAGATACTCCCATGACATAGAACAACTGAGGAAATTCATGACCACCAAACCAGTTCTATAAAAGCTAAGAAGGATATTTTATAAAGAGATAGCAGGAACACAATTCCAAGAACACCAACAGAAAGAAGCCCCAGGCAAGGCAATCAATTAAACAAAGTTGTAAGACAAGGAACAAACAACAGGAAAACATTATGACAAGGATAAGCTAATAAAGATTAGTTAGAACCACCACTGTAAATGGGCTCAATTCACCAATCAAAGGAAATGACTAGCAGAAAGAATCAAGAAATAAGATTCAATAATTTAATGCATACAGGAAAGGGAGGGCAGGGGTATGGGGAAAAAATAAGAACCAAGATACATCATATAAAGGTACACAATCCCAATGATGAATGTAACTGTACTGTATACCTAAAAAGTACCAATAAATTGAATGAAAAAATGACATATTTGTGTGTGTATACACACACACTGATAGATAGATAGATAGATAGATAGATAGATAGATAGATAGATATACACACACACACTGACTTAAAATAAATTCATAGACAGAAATTCACAGGATGGAAAAAAAACACTCCACATGACAGGTACCTTGAAAAAAGCAGGGGTAACTACTACTTGCAGAAAAAGCCAAGACTGATCAAGAGAGGCAACGAAGGTCACTACATACTTATAATGGGAAAACTCCCAGAGGAAGAGAAGTCAGTCATAAATATACATGCACCAAATACTGGTATACCAAACTATACACAACAAATATTGATGGACATGAAAACTCAGAAAAGCACTAATACGATTGTAATGGGGGGCCACAATATCCTACTGTCACAAATAAATAGATCAGGGCCGGGGATTTAGCTCAGCAGTTCGGTGGCCTGCCTTGCAAGTGCAAGGACCTGAGTTCAATCCCCGGTACCAAAAAATAAAAAAAAAAAAAAAAAAAAAAAAAAAAAAAATTCAACTAGACAAATCAACAATAAAATATCAGAACTGAATCACACTTGTGAACAAATGGACTTAGTAGATGTCTACAGAGTGTTACACCCCACACCATCAAAATACACATTCTCCTCAGATATTCACAGAACATTCTCAAAAATAGACCATATGCTAGCTCATAGAACATGCTAAAGTAAATGCAAAGGGACTGAAATTATTCCATGTACATTATCAGACCATAGTGCAAAGAATTTAGAAATTTATAGGGAAAGAAATCACAAAAATACATAAAATATGGAAATTAAATAACATCCTTCTGAACATCTAACAGGTCATAGATAATATTAGAGAAGATATTACACAATTTCTACAATTAAATTATAATGCTGATACAACATACCATAACTTATGGATGCATTAAAGCAACCCTATGAGGGAAATTTGTAGTGGTGAACGCACATATCAAGAAACCAAGTAAACACAAATAAGCTAATACTGAACCTCAAACTTCTAGAAATAGAAAAACAAGTAAAGTCAAAAGCGCATACAGGGAGAAAATTACAAAAATCAGAGCAGAAATGATACAAAGGAGACAAAGAAAACAATACAAAAATCAATGAATCAAAAAGAATATTTTTGAAAGATTAAGTAAAATTAATAAATGCTTAGCCAACCTTATAAAAAAAGAGGGCAATTAGGAATGAAAGGTGAAATCACAATGGATCCTGCAGAAATCCAGATCACCAGTACTTATTCTGAGAAAATTTATTCCAATGAGATGAAAAACAGACAAAAATTGGACAAATTTCTAGATATATGTGAATGACCAAAGCTGAATCAAGAAAATATAAAAATTCTAAATAACATAATATCAGTCAATTAAATTGAAAATATAATTTAAAACCTACCAACAAAGAAAATCCCAGGTCCTGATGAATTTGATGGATACTTCTACAAGAAATTTAAGGAAGAATTTATGCCACTACTCCTCAAACTGTAATGAAATTGAAAAGGAAGCAATAAGTCCAGACTCATGCCTGGAAGCAAGTATTACCCTGATACCAAAACCAGAGAAGGATCCAACCGGGAAAAAAGAAAACTATATGTCAATCTCCCTAATGGATATAGATGCAAAAATCATCAATAAGTTATTGACAAATAGAATACAGCAAATCATCCAGAAGATTATACAACATGACCATGTATGATTTATCCCATGGATGCATGTTGGTCCAGCATACTCAAAGCAATAAATGGAATACACCATGTCAATAGGGCTAAGGACAAAAATCACATGATATTCTCAATAGACACAGAAAAAGCATTTGACAAATTCCAATACTCATTGATGATAAAAACCCTACAGAAAACTGGAATAGATGGTATTCATCTCAATCTGATAAAAGCCATGTATAACATGTAATGTCTACTAAATGGTCAAAAATTAAAAGATTTCACTGTAAAATCAGGAACAAGTTAAGGAAATGCACTATGACCATTCCTACTCAATATAGTTCTGGAAATATTAGCCAAAGAATCTGAGATGAATACACACATTCCAGATGAAGAAGTACAAATAGCAAATAAATATATAAAAATGTTTAAGGGCTGGGGATTTAGCTCAGTGGTTCCACCGCCTGCCTTGCAAACACAAGGGCCCGAGTTCAATCCCTGGTACAAAAAAGAAAAAAGAAAAAAAGAAAAATGTTTAACATCTCTGGTCAATCAAGAGATGCCAAATTAAATAAATGAAGAGATTCAATCATTCTCCAGACAGAAAGACTATTATTAAAAAATCAACCAAAATAAATCAACCAATACCAAATGCTAGCATGCCTGTGAAGAAAAAGGATCCCTTCCCCACTGTTAATGGGAATGTAGACTTGTGCAATCACTGTGTGGAGATTCCAAAACAAACCTAAAGCTAGAGGTTAAATTTAACTCAGCTGTTCTCCTCAGTATCTTTCTGAAAGAATTAAAAGCATCATACCACAGTGATATATGCACACCTATGTTCTTAGAAGGACAGTTTGTAATATCTAAATCTTGAAAACAACACAAATGCCATCAGCTGATCAACAAAAGATGTTTTCTTTTCAGTCCAGTGCAATATTACTCAACATAAAGAAGGATAAATTTGAGAAATTTATACTTAAATGATGTGCCAAGTAATCATACTCTTCAGTAAAATAAATCGGACACACACTTGTAAATATCACATTGTTTCTTTGGTGTGGTAAACTGAAAGTGAAAAAAGGACTGAAATATACAATAGATGTAATATAGAAATAAACCATTCAAATGTAAGGGGTACTATGGAGGGGGAAGTGGTCAAGGAAGGTAAAGGGGCAAAAAAAGAAGAGAAAGATGAAATAGAATAAAACTATGGAAATAAAGGGAAAAAAGTTTGAAGGGAGGGGAAGGAAATAGGAAAAATAAGCATCAAGATATATCACTTAATATACAAACTCCATATGATGAATATGATCATTATGTATATGTAAATGGTATCAATTAACTTAAGTAAAAGTAAATAAACAAAATAAAAACATCGTGTTGATATATTATTAAAAAAATAATTAAAAAGAAGCTTTTACATATAATGAATGCAACTTAATTTAGACCTAAACATATATAGCTGAATTCATTTTCACCATCTGAAGCCATACATCTGAAACATATCCATCTGAAGCCACAGACCTATCCATAACCTATCAATATTTCCTCCCACTTTCCTTATTATCATGGCTTTTAAGAACACAACATGATATTTATACTCGAGCTTTGTATGGGTGATGCACAACTAAATTCCCAACTCGCATGAGGCTGAAGCAGGAGGATCATGAATTCGATGCAAATTGGCTCACAACACTCATTTTTGTCTTCAGTAAATCCATTCAGCCCACCCAGAGTCACGCTAATCCTATTAGTAGACTGACCCAGTTATTTTGTCCATGATCCAGTCACAGCCAAAAGCCTCCTCTGGTACACATGAGTATTTGGGGGATATTTTACATAAAAGCATGACAACATATTACAGTGAAACATGCATGACAATGTTTATAGAAGCAAAGTTAATAATATCAAAATACTAGAAGTGGTCTGTATACCCATAAAAAGATGATTGTATAAAGAAAACATGGTATCTGTACATAATGGAGTACTATTTGGCTTTCAAGAAGTACAAAATTGAGACATTTCAAGGAGAATGGTTGTACCTAGAAAATACAATGTTGAGTGAAATAAACCAGACAAACAGGCTTAAATATTGTATGGTATCTCTCATTTAAGTAAGGCAAAGAACAAACAAAGAGCATAATAAAGGATGGACACAAGGAGATGAGGGGATGGGTCTCTTGCAAAAGGGAACAAAGTTTAAGAGAAAGGGGGAGGAAAAGGGGAAATAAGTAAATATATGCAATGTACAGAAATCTAATAACCTCCATGAATGTAAATATTTTATGCCATAAACATGAGCTAAAATTAATAATATCAAGAGTGAAAATGGGGGAACATGAATTAGAGGAGGAAGGATAGGGAGGGAATTAAAAAAGAAACAGGCTGAATTTTGTACATATACCAATTTCTCACAATGATTGTAAACAGGATATAATGCAAACATGTACTAATAAAATAAATGTAAAAATTTAATAACATTTCTGTACACCAACTATTAACAAACAGAGAAAGTAATCAGGAAATGTATCATATTCACAATAGCTTCAAAAAGAAGTTTAATACCTGGGAGTTAACCTAACCAAAGAATGAAAGTTGGGTATGATAAGAGCTATAATACTATGAAAAATGCAATATAAAAGGCCAATAAATACATGTAAAAAGCATTCAACTTCACTGGCCATTAGAAAAACATAAATTAAAGGAACACTGAGGTTTCATCTTACCCAAAAATGAATAGCAATCATCAAGAAGTCAAATTATAACAAATGCTGGTGTGGCTACAGTGAAAAATAGGACACTTCTACAGGATTAATGGGAAAGTAAACTGTACAACCATGATGAAAATCAGTGTAAAGTTTCTTCAAAGAACTACAATTAGAAATTCTATATGATCAAGCTATTCCCCTTCTAGGTATCATCCACAAAGACATTAAGACATCATACCACAGTGATACATGCATATCGATGTTTAGAGTAGTACAATTTATAGTAGGCAAATATTGGAAGTAGCCTATATGTCCATCAACAGATTAATTGTTAAAAAACATTGTACTTATAAATAATGGAATACTACTTGGTAATAAAGAAAGATAAATTTGAAACATTTGTAAGAAAATCAATACACAACTGGGTAGCCACGCCCTCCCCTGCCTGGACTGCCATCAGAGCCAGCAAGGAAGCCTGCTTGGGCCCAGTTGGTGGGACTGGGTAGCCGCACCCTCTCCTGCCTGCATTGCCAACAACTCCAGCAAGGAAGGTAGCTGTGTAGGCACCCCTAAAACACCCCTATCTTCCCACCTGCTCTCAGACCTTCTGATTGTGCCAGGCCTTGGATACACTCTGCAGAGGCATAGGTGGTCATAAAGGGTATTTTTCTGAGCTCCCAACTTTGAACATCTTTAAAGAAAGGGCAGAGGGAACCGGTGATAGAACTGTGTGGAGTCCAACCCTGCAAGAGGTCAGGGAACTCAATTTGGGCTTTGCAGCCCAAAATCGGTCTGAATCTCAGGGGTCTGCCATTAGCTAGCTGAGATCAAAGGACTTAGTTCTGGGTTTTTTTTGTTGTTGGTTTTTTTGTTTTGTTTTATTTTGTTTTGTTGTTTATGGTGCCAGGGATCGAACTCAGGTCCTTGTGCTTGCGAGGCAGGCCACTGCACCACTGAGCTAAATCCCCGGCCCCAAGGACTTATTTCTGCACATGGCTGTGCACGTTGAATATTATAACAACAGAGATATAGTTTGAAAGAGGCCCTTCAAAATCATTTTTTTTTCTTTCTTGTCCTCATTCCACTCTGCAAATTCTTTTTTCTGTCCTCTTTCTCCAACTCAGTCTCTTGCTCCACCATACTATCCCACATCTCACTTTCTGTTCCTCCCCCTGCCCTAACTCAGATTTCTTCTTTTGTCATTTTTTTTTCTTTTTATGTTCTTTTCTTCTGCCATTTTACATCACTCAAGGATCAATAGTTTCAAAGGTAAGTGAGCCCCTATTACTATTAAGGGGTTATATTCTTGTCCTTATTCTTGCACTCTGTCATTCCCTTTTAAATTTAACAGTTCCTAAAGATTGTAAGGTCATTCTATGTCCCCTGGCTTTACTTGAAAACTTCTCCATTTCTTTTTCTTTTCTACTCCTCTCATCCTAAATCTGTCTAAGCCCCCATGCTAAATGGTAAAAATGCTATACTGAAAAGTGTATTAGCTGCAAACATATTTTGGGCTGCTTATTTATTTTAATTTAATTCACATGGTTCAAAGGTGAATAGATTAATGACTACCACAAATGGTCAATGTGGAAGTTGTGTTTGATCCTATTGTGTTGTGGATTGTATCAATTTGGATAAAGCATTGTGATTGATTTAATAAGTTGTCTTCTCTGATATTAAGAAAATGAGAATATCTATGAGTCATTAGAGACTCAAAACCTAAAGCGCAATTATATTAGGAAGATTCAAGTAATAACTCAGAAATTAAACCAAGGACAACCCAACAACAAAAACAAAAATGAGAAAACACTTAAGCAAGACACAAAGACAGACTTCCAGTTCACCAATGGGAAACTCTAAGGCAAATGAGGATGAAAAGTCTGAGAGTGTACCAGCAGGACACCCTGAACTCTTAGCACAGGAAGTAAAAAAACAGATCAATCAGGCTCTAGAAAAATTCAAAACAGAAATAATTTCCCAGATAACCATAGAGATGGTGAGCAAAATGAAAGTCATGATGCAAGACTCTAGAACAGAAACTGCACAAAAAAATATGTGACTCAGGACCATGATAGAAGCCACGAAGGCCCAGCATAAGAAAGAAATGGAAACAATGAATGAGCAACATAGGAAAGAAATGGACTCCATAAAACAGATTCAAAGAGATATCTAGGAGATTAAAGACTCTATTGAAAGTGTTTGCAGCACAATAAAAAAATGTGAAGATAGTATCTCAGATATCGAAGTAGTGACCCTGAAAAGAGAGGTCTCTTAAAATCAGTCAGGGATCATGAGAAGTTGATCCAACAACTCCTTGATGATGCAAAGAAGAATAACATAAGACTGATAGGAATCCATGAAGTAGCAGGAGAAAGTACAAATGACTTTAAAAAGCTGTTCTCAGAATTAATGACAGAAAACTTCCCAAATAGAGGGGAAGAATTTGACATACAAATAAGTGAGGCATACATAACTCCAACTAACCATGATAAAAAAAAACAAAAAACAAAAAACAAACCTACACCTAGACATATAATAACCAAAATCACAGAAGCCCAACAGCAGAACAAAATACTACAAGCAGTAAGAGAAAAGAAACAAATCACATGCAAAGGAAAGCCCACCAGAATCACAGCAGACTTTTCAACACAAAGCCTTAGGTCAAGGAGAGCCTGAAGTGAGGTATTTTAAGTCCTAAAAGAAAACAACCTCCAACCTAGACTGATGTACCCTGCAAAACTCTCTTTCAAAATGGATGGGAAAGTAAGATAATTCCATGAAAAGAACACTTGACAAACTTCATGAATACCAAACCAGCACTACAAGGAATTCTAAACAATATCCTAAAAAAGACAATGAAGGTCACAACACCATGAGGCCCAACAGACCAAATCAAATAGGAAAGGCAAGAAACAAAAAGGACAGGGAAAATAAGTAAAAACAGTAAAAAAAAAAAAGCACAATAACATAATAATAAGTCAGTAAATATCAGTTATAACCATAGATGTCAATGGCCTCAATTCACCAATCAAGAGAAATAGACTGGCAGAACGGATTAAGAAACAAAATCCAACAATATGTTATATACAAGAAACACACCTAGTGCAAAAGAAGGCCACAGACTGAAAGTGAAAGGATGGGAAACAATTCCCCATATGATAGGAGCCCAGAAAGAGCAGGGATAGCAATATTATTCACAGACCAAGTAAATTTCAAATCAAAACTGATTAAGAGAGACAAAGAAGGCCACTACATCCTTTTAAATGGGACAATTCAAGAGGAAGAGATGACAGTCGTAAACATATGCATCAAATATTAATGCCCCCAACTGTATAAAATAAATATTAAGTAACATGAAAAATCAAAGCTGGGACTAGAAGTTCCATTTGACCTAGCCATCCCTCTGCTGGGTATCTTTCCAAAAGAACTAAATGAACCATATCACAGTGATATATGCACACTTATGTTTATAGTGGCACAGTTTGTAATAGCTAAAACTTGGAAACAGCCCAATTGCCCATCAATTGGAAACTGGATAAAGAAGATGTGGTTTTTACATAAAATGGAATACTACTCAGCCATAAAGAATGAGAGATTAGATTCATTCATAGGAAAATGGATACATATTGAGGATATACTTCTAAGTAAAATGAATAAGTCACACACATGTAAATACTGAATAGTTTCTCTGGTGTAAAAAACTATAATAGTGCATAAGATCCTAATGAGATAATTGACAATGAGAAATGGGAAGAAAAGGGCTAAAGCTGTAGGGAATGTGGGAAGGGTAGGGAAAAGTTAATAAGTGAAAAAAATATGAGAAAATGAAAAAATGGAAATAAAGAGTTTGCAAATGGGAAGGGGAGGAGGAGGTGATGGGAGGGCAGGGAAAAGGAGAAAAATGAGAACTAACACCTGTCTTGTAAAGGTACAAGATCCCAATGATGAATGTAACTGTACTGTATACCCAGAATGGACCAATAAACTCAAAACATAATACAGTGATTTATAAAGAATTTTGTAATAAAATGCTATTTCTCAAAAAAAAAAGAAAATTGATACACCTTGATAGATCTTTTGCAAATGACAAGGAGAGCAAAAGAAAGGTGAGAGGGGAGGGGAATGTAAAAGGATTTGGATGTGTCACGTACATGTATCACCTACCCACAAAGAATGTAATTGCTAAGTATCACAAATATGAACCAAAAAGAAACGACAATGTGGGACATGCTCTAAAGACACAGAGAGGAAGGCGAATAGGTCAGCAAAGGAGAAGAAAAAATAACTCAAAAGATAAGTACACATAACTACTCCCTAATTTGAATGTAAACATGTACTGTAAATATGTACTAGTAGAACATTTTAAATCAACTTGAAGAGAGTACCAAAAAATGAAAAAAACTCCCCCATTTTAGGATAGGCATGAGTAATTTAGTCAAAATCAACATACTACGAAAAATTACATATAAATTTAATGCAATTCCAATTAAAATAGCATAAACAACATTCTTCACAGAACAACAAAAATAAAACCATCTCTTAAACTTCAAAAGAATTGAGAAGACATCTAGAATTGCCAAAGTGACCCTGAAAAACAAGAATAAAATGGTAGGCATTACAAGAACTCAAATTTAAAGTTGCATTACAAAGCAACAGTGTTATAGTATGATATTGGCACAATGACAGATAATGATAATATTAGTCAGTGGGATAGAATTAAGGATGCAAAAACAACCAACCTTAAGGATCTTTGACCATTTAATTTCAAAAAGCCAAATATACCCTGGAAAAATAATCTTTTAAAAAATGGTGCTGTGGAAGCTGGTTATATATGCAGAAGAATGTTTCTAGACTTATGTCTTTAGTCTTGTAATAAAATAAAATAAAACAAAAGCTGTGTGTGGTGGATTATGCCTCTACTCCTACCACCTAGGAAGCAGAGTAAAGGGGGTTGCCATGAGTTTGAGGCTAGCCAGGGCTACATAGTGAGACTCTGTCTCAAAACAATGACAACAACAAAATCAAAATGTATCAAAGACATATATTAAAGCAGAAACACTGAATATACTGGGAGACAAAATAGGGAAATCTCTTTATTTCAACTATTTTTTTCTACATTCTTCCTGGTGAAGTGAACATGTACATAACACATTTTAATTTTTATCCACTTCTCACCTACATTCCCCTCTCTCCACCTCTTGGTCAAATTCTCTTATTTAAAAGATCACCCTATTTCCCATTACCTATCTTTTATTCTTCTCTATATTTATATTTGGGGTTTCCCATATGAGAGAAAGCATGTGATACATCCTCAACATAAAACTCTTGAAAACAAGCATAGGCATGGACTTTATGAACAGAACTCCAATTATATAAGAAATAAAACCAAGTATTAGCAAACAGGATTACATCAATTTTTTTTAAATATGAAAAAAGGAAAAAACAGAAACAATGTCTTTGTAAATAGGGAGGGGTGGAGAGGTTGAAGGAGGGCAGGGGAACAGGGGGAAAAAAACAAGATATATAATGTAAAGGCACAAATTCTCAATGATAAATGCCATTATATTGTATGCCTAACATATACCAGTAAACTTAATTAATTTTTAAAAATTGCACAGCAAAAAGAAACAACCAAGGGAAGAAGCACATAACAAAATGAAAAAAATTTCCAACTATAATGTTCAGACAGAAATAATATCTAAAATATGTACAGAAATAAAAATTTGGACTTCCCAATGGGAGAGATCCAATTAAAAAATGAGCCATTGAAAACAATAGATGTTTCTTTAGAGAAAAAAATACATATATGTAATAAGTACTTGAAAATATGTATTTGTCATTAGAGAAATGCAAATCAAAACAACACTGAAAAGCCAGTGTTGGAATGGCAATTATTGAGAACTCAAAAGACAGCAAATAGTGATGAATTTGTGGGAATAAAAACACTTCTGGACCAGGAATTTAGCTCAGTGTTTCTGCCACCTGCCTCACAAGTGCAAGGACCCGAGTTTAATGACCGTTAACAATAACAACAACAACAAAAAAAAACAAAACATTTCTATATTGTTGGAAGGAATATAAACTATTATAACTATTAAGGAAATGACTACAGACAGTCCTCATAGAAGTAAAACTAGAAATTCCATTTGACCCAGCTATATCTCTACTTTAAATCTTTCAAAATAAATCATATTTCAGTGATACATGCATACCCATGTTTATAGCAGCATAATTTATGATAGATAATTTTGGAAGTGAACTATATGCCTATCAAGAAATGAATGGATAAGATTACGTGCAAATCCTGGGGAGCAGCAGTGTGGTCCAGACCATTAAGCCCAAGGACAGATCCCAGCCAGGTATCCTCCCTGACCCCAGAGGCTCGGGCACACCTGCCCAGCCAAAGGACCATTGAGAAAGAGCTGCAGGGCACACAAGCTTCAGTCAGAGGCCTACCCCATCACATCAATGAGTGCATGCAGATCCTGGGGAGCAATGGTGTAGTTCAGACTATCAGAGCTGGGGGCAGATCCCAGCCAGGGATCCCCACTGACACCTGAGGCTTAGGCACACCCACCCAGGCAAAGGCCTGACTGAAAAAGAGCTACACAGGCATAGAAGCTTCAGCAGTAGGCTCACCCTAAAATATCTGGTGGAGATGCTAGCCAGAAGTCAGCTCAGACAAAAGGAACTGGGAAGCACAGCCCCCAGCCAAAGGACCACTCAGACAAAAGGTATATAGAGGCCTCAGCAAGAGGCACACCTAGATACCATCCCAAGTGTTCTCTGGCCAAAGCCAGAAGCTTGCACAGAAAACAGGTGAACTCAGGGATCCAGAAGGCCACCATTCTGAACCCGGAATTGGTGATCTGGTGAGCAGCAGAGAAAAGGCTGCTCGGTGGCTTGCAGAGAATTGAAGACCACTAGGTGAAAAAAAATGCGTCTCAACAAAGGCACAGCAGGCTGCATCTGTTGAAATGAGAAGACAGGGAAACAAGTCCTAAAACCACACTTCCAGATCACCTAAGGCAACTCCAAAGAAACAAAATGGAACAATCTGATACTCAACCACATGGATCCCCAAAATGGCAATGAAAGAGAATCTGGAAAAAAATGAAATGAGGAATAATTTCTCAAATACTGAATAGTTTCTCTGGTGGGAAAAACTATAATTGTAAATAAGATCCTAATGGTATAATTGACAATGTGAAATAGGAAGAAAAAAGTGTGGGGAAAGTGGGAAGGGTAAGGGAGAGGAAATAAGGGAAAAGAAAAAATATGACAAAATGAAAATATGGAAATAAAGCTTTTATAAATAGGGAAGGGAGGAGAGGGTGAAGGGAGGTCAGGGACAAGGGGAAAAATGAGAACCAAGACCTGGTCATGTAAAGGTATAAGATCCCAATGATAAATGTAACTGTACTGTATTCCTAAAATGTACCAATAAACTCAATGAGGGGAAAAATAATTTCTCAGATAATAGTACAGATGGTTCCAATAGTGCAAGACATGATTAATAAATCTAGAGCAGACACAGATAAAAAAGAGAAGATGAGGAACATGATGGTATACGAAAATTGGAAACAAATACAATCTATAAAACAGATGCAAATAGATTTCCAGGAGAATAAAAATTTCATTGAAAGTTTACAAAGCAGCAGAATGAGCCAATCAAAACCTATAATTTCAGATACATAACATAGGATTGCAATTAGTGACTAAGAAGAGAAAAATTTGTTAAAAACAGTAAGGGATCACTAGAAATCAATCCAGCAGCTGCTAGATGATGCATAGAAGTATAACATAAGACTGATGAAAGTCAATGAAGAACCAGGAAAGAGTGCAATCAACATAAAATAGAAACTGTTCACCAAAGGAATAGCAGAAATCTTCTCAAGTAGGTGAAAACAACTTGACACACAGACAAGTGAGGCACATAGGACTCCAACTGGCCAGGATGAAAAATAATCTACTCCTAGGCATATAATAGTTAAGATTCCAGAAATCCAATAGAAGAACAAAATTCTACAAGCACTTAGAGAAAAGAAACAAATCACATACAAAGTAAAGCCTATCAGAATCACAACAGACTTCTCAGCACAATCCCACAAGGCAAGATAAGTTGGAGTGATGTATTTAAATCCATAAAAGAAAACAACCTCCAACACAGATTGATGTACACTGAAAAACTATCTTTCAAAATTGATGGAGAAATGAGATGCTTTCATGTCAAACAGAACCATAGGAACTTCATGAATACCAAAACAGGACTCCAAATATTTTTAAACAATACAATAGAAAAAGACAATGAGGACCTCAACCCCAGGAAGACCAGCAGAATGAATCCATCAAGCATAACAAGAAATTAAACCCAAAGGGGCAGAATCCAAAAAAAAGAAAATGTAATGAAAAGGATAAGTCAACACATATCAGTTATACCAGTCAATGTCAATGGTCTCAATTCAACAATAAAAAGAAATAGATTGGAAGAATGGGTCAAGAAGAAAGATCCAACAATATGCTGCAAACAAAAAACATACTTAACTCAAAAAGAAACTCATAGACTGAAAATTACAGGGTGGAAAACAACACTCTGTGTGACAGGAACCCCCAAAAAAGCAGGAGTAACTATCATCTTTGCAGATCAAGTAGGTTTCAAACCAACACTGATGAAGACAGACAAAGTCACCAGATCTTTGTAAAGAGAAAAATCCAAGGGGAAGTGATGATAATCATAAATATATATTCACCAAATACAAATGCACCCAAATATATAAATCAAATACTAATGGAAATGAAAGATCAAATAAGCATTAAAATGATACTAGTGGGGGACTTCAATACGACACTGTCACAAATAGATATATCATTCAGACAAAAAATAAAGAATGAAACATTAGAACTCAAACTCTTGAACAAATGAACTTAATAGCTGTTCAAATGGTGTTCAATGCCACAAAATCAGAATACATTCTTTTCAGCTGCACATGGTTTGTTCTCCAAAATAGACCACATACTCAATCATAGAACATGTCTAAATAACTGCAAAATAATTAAAGTGATCCCTTGTATGTTATCAGACTACAGTGATATGAAATTGGAGATCAATAGCAAAAGAAACAGCAAAAATTTCATAAACACATGGAAATTGAACAGCACACTTTGGAATAACTGATGGGTCACAGAGGAAACTTAAAAAAAAATCACACAGTTCCTACAATTAAATGACAATGATAACAAAACATATAGGAAGCTATGGGACACAATGAAAGCAGTCTTACAGGGGAAATTCATACCAGTGAATATGGATCTTAGGAAAACAGAGTGAGCACAATTAACCTGATGGTGAAACTCAACCTTCTGGAAAAGAAGAGCAGTACAAACCCCAAGCCCATATAAGGGAGGAAATTATAAAGATCAGAGCAGAAATCAATGCAATGGAGACTAAGAGAATGATAAAATAAATCAACAAAGCCAAGAGTTGGTTCTTCAAAAGAATAAACATAATTAACAAACCCTTAGCCAACCTTATCAAAACAAGGAAAGTAAAGGTCCACATCCATGCAATCAGGAAAGAAAAGTGTAAAATTACAACGGACCCACAAGAAATCCAGAGGATCACCAATACCTACTTTGAGAACCTTTATGCAAATGAGATGGAAAATACAGAGGAAATGGACAGATTCCTAGATTCATTTGAATTGTCAAAGTTGAATGCAGGTGATATAAAAATTCTAAAAACCCAATATCAATCAATGAAATTGAAAACATAATTTAAAACTTGCCAACTAAGAAAAACCAGGGCCCTGATGGCTTCATTGCTGAATTACACAAGACATTTAGTGAGGAATTACTACCAATGCTGTTTAAATTCTTTAATGAAATTGAAAGGGAAGCAATACTCACAAATTCATTTTTGGAAGTAGACAGCACCTTAATCCCCAAAGCAGAGAAAGAACCAACTGAAAAAGAGAACTATAGGCCAATCTCACTAATGAACATAAATGCAAAAATCATTAATAAGGTATCAACAAATAGAATGCAGATGATAATCAAGAAGATCATACCCCCTGACCAAGTGGGATTCATCTCAGGGATGCAGAGATGGTTCAACATATGCAAATCAATAAAAGTAATACATTATATTAATAGAGCCAAGGAAAAAACATATGACCATCACAATAGATGCAGAAAAGTCATTGGACAAAATCCCAAAAGTATTCATGATAAAAAAAAACCTTACAGAAAATTGGAATAGACAGTCTGTACCTCAATTTGATAAGTCATCTAAGAAAAGCAAATAGCCAATATACTAAATGGTCAAAAACCTAACATCATTACTGCTAAATTCAGGAAAAAGACAAAGATGTCCACTTTCACTACTCCTGTTTAATATAGTTTTTGAAATATTAGCCACAGCAATTAGACAACAGAAATAAATAAAATCAATAAAGATAGGAAATGAAGAAGTCAAACTGTCATTTTTGCATGATACTCTATATAGATACAAGAAACTCTATACATATGGCTGGAAGAAATCTACCAAAACTCCTCTAGAATTAATAACCAAATTCAGTGAGGTAGCTGGATGCAAGCTCAACACACAAAAGTCAATAGCCTTTTTGTACATGAAAAACAGATTCATTGAGAGAGAAATGGGACAATCAATTCCTTTCACAATAGTATCCAAAAAAATTGAAATACCTAGGAATCAACCTAACCAAAAAAAAAAAAAATCAAATACCTCCACTCTGAAAGCTATAGCACTCTGCAAAAACAGATTGAAGAGGATATCAGAAAATAGAAAGACATCCCCTGCTCCTGGGTAGGAAGAATAAACATAATGAAAATGGCCATAATTCCAAAACTGCTATATAGATTCAATGCAATCCCAATTGAAATCCCAGCAGCATACTCCACAGACCTTAAGAAAACAATCTAAAAAATTCATTTAGAACAAGAAGAGACCTAGAATAGCAAAAGAAATTCTAGGTAATACATACAAGGTGGGGGGTATCACAATCCCTAGCTTAAAACTATACTTCAAAGCTACTGTGATAAAAACAACATGGTACTGGCATAAAAACAGACCTGAGGACCAGTGGAACAGATGAGAAGATGAAGAAACAAGTCCAGACACACTCATCCATCTCATCTTCAACAAAGGAGCCAAACACCTTCAGTGGGGGAAAGACAGCCTCTTTAATAAACGGTGCCAGAAAAACTGTGCTTCCACTTTTCAAATATTAAAATTAGACCTATATCTCTCACCATGCAGTAAACTAAAATACAAATGGATTAAAGATCTAAACATTAAAATGGAGATAATAAACTGACTGGAAGAGAGGTTAGGTAGAACTCTTGAAGACATTGACATAGGAAAAGATTTTATGAAAAGAACCGCAATTGCACATGAACTAACACAAGCAATCAACAAGTGGGATCTATTCTTATTAAAAAGTTTTTGCACAGCAAGAGAAACCACCAACAATGTGAATAGTCAACTCACAATATGGGAAAAAATAATCACCAGCTATTCCTCAGATAAAGGTCTACTATCTAAAATATATAAAGAACTTTTAAAAAAATCAGACCTCCCAAATTTAAAGACCCAATCCAAAAATGGGCATCAGAAATGATCAGACATTTCTCAAACAAAGAAGTAGAAATAGCAAATAAACATGAAAAAATGTTTAACATCACTGATCATTCGAGAGATGTAAATGAAAACAATGCTGAGATTCTACCTCACCCCAGAATGAATGGCTGCTATCATGAAATCAACCAAAAACAAATGCTGGTGAGGCTGCGAGGAAAGAGGAACACTGCTGCACTGCTGAAGGGATGTACACCATTGCAACTGCTGTGGAAATCAGTACAGAGATTCCTCAAAGAACTAGGATTGGAAGTCTCATTTGACCCAGGTATTCCCCTGCTGGGTATCTTCCCCAAAGAATAAAAAGAATCATGTCACAGTGATATATGTGTAACCCTGTTCATCACAGCATGATTTGTAGTGGCTAAAACTCAGAAGCTTCAACAGTTGTCCATCAATGGGAGACTGGATAAAGGAAATGTGGTTTTTGTTTTAATAAAATGGAATACTACTCAGCCATGAAAATGAGTGATTAGAGACATTTATAGCTAAACAGATGCACATTCAGTTAATACTCTTAAGTTAAACAAATTGGACACACATGTATAAATACACAATATTTTCTCTAATGTGAGAATCTAAAGGTGTAAATAAGGACTAAAAAGTATAATGGATAATGTAAAATAGAAAAGGTGCAAAGGGCAAGAGGAAATGGAAGGGTTAGGGCATGGAAAGAAGGGCATGGATTATGAGAAAATGAAAAAAATAGAAACAAAGTCTTTGCATGAAGGGAGGGAAGGGCTGAAGGGAGGGCAGGGAGATGGGGGAAAAATAAGAACCAAGATGGATTATGTAAAGGCTCAAATTTTCAACAATGAATGTCATTATATTTAAAATGTTAAATGTACCAATGAAATTAATTATTTAAAAAAGAAATGAATGGATAAAAAATGCAGTATTTATTTAAAACAGAATACTGCTCAACCATATTGAAGGACAAACTTGAATTATTTGTCAGAAAAGAGTTTTATCCTTTGATCATAATGCCTATTAAACAGAATGCTCAATAACATGTGGTTTCTCTTGTATGGCAAAATTAAAATATAAATAATCCAAGGAGCAAAATAAATGAGTGATGATAAGAAATAGGGAGATAAATTTTGTGGAGATGGAAAGGGGATCTGAAGTGAGAGAAGAGCTGAGAACAGGAAAAGAAGAGAAGTAAACATGATTAAGATGTGATATGTATATGTACGGATTCCAGAGGATGATTGCAATTATTATATGCAACAAAAATATGCCAATAATCTATACGTAAATTAATGCATAAAAGAAAATGCATTTATAATGTATACATATATATGTGCTTTAAAGAAAACCCCTATAAATTGACTTAAATTAATTTTATTGGTACAATTTAAATATACATAATAATCACATTCATCATAAGGAATTTGAACCTGTACACAGTATATCTTGACACCTCATTTCTCTTAATCCCCTCTTCTCCCTTCAATTCTTCCCCTCCTCATTATTTACAGAAGTGTTGTTTCCATTTTTTCCATCTTGTCTCATTTTTTTCTTTCCCCCTCCCTCTACAAAGTTTCCTTTTCCTTTTAAACATTTTCTTCCTATTTCAGATTGTTTGTTATAGATTTAAGTACTTATTTAGCATTTCAGTTTCTCATACCAGAGATGCAATGCAATATCTTCACATGTCTGATTTATTTCACCTAAGAGTATAGTCTCAAATTGCATCCATTTATCTATAAAAGACTCATGTTTGTCTTTCTTTATGGCTGAGTAGCACTCAGTTGTATAAAAAAATACCATCTTTTTTATCCATTCATAACTCGATGGGCATTTGGGTTATTTCCAAGATTTTGCTATTACAAACTGTGTCACTATAAACATGGATGTGCATATATCATTGTGGTATGATTATTTTAATTCTTTGGGGAAGATATTGAGCAGAATAGCCAGATCAAATGGGACTTCTAATCCTAATCTTTTGAAGACCCTTTTTACTTATTTCCACAATAAACCCTATAAGTTTGTTAAAATTTGTATGAATTTGACTGCCTCCAAAATGTAAAAACAGGGGGGAGGCAAGACAAAAGGTGATAAGGCTTTGAAAATGATAAAAGTAGAGAGAAACAGTGACAGCCACTTGGAGACACCACTCCAAACACTGGCCTCAGCAGAGGAACAGTGAGGGGTGCAGCTTCATCCACACATGCAGCCGTGCCCACTGTGCATCCCTCTAGCCTTCTTTCTGGGCTGGTACCTGCATTCACACCGCAGAGGCACAGGGGGTCATAAAGGCCACAGTTCTGAGCTCCAGCCTCAATTTTGATTTAATTCGCACAGATAAAAGTAATAGATTAATAACTACAATAAATTTTCATTTTTAAGCTGTACTTTATGATATTATGTTGCTGATTGTATCACTTGGGCCTAGGTGTTGTAATTGATTTAATCAGTTGCCCTTCCTGGTATTATGAAAATGAGAGGGTCTCAAAGTCATTGGAGACTGAAAACCTAAAGACAAGCTATAACAGAAAGATTAAAGTATTAACCCAGTAATTAAATCAAGGACAGTACCAACAATAAAAATAGAAATGAGAAGACATTCAAGCAAGATACAAGCACAAACAGAGGCTGCCAGGTCACCAAAGGCAAATTCTGTGGGAAATGAGGTTAAAAAAATCTGATAATCCACCATATGGATACCTTGAACTGATAGAACAGGAAGTAACCAAACAGATGAATAAGGCTCTGGAAAAATTCAAAACAGAAATAATTTCCCAGATAACAACAGAGATGGTGAGGTGAATCAAAGACGTGATCAAAGACTCTAGAACAGAAACAGCTTTAGAAAAATGAGTTCAGGACCATGACAGAAACCATGAATGCCCAGTATAGGAAATAAATAGAAACAATGAATGACCAATATAGGAAAGAAATGGAATCCATGAAACAGATTCAAACAGATATCCAGAAGATTAAAAATTCTAATGAAAGTATAGATAACAGACTAATCCAATCTGAAGACAGGGTATCAGATATAGAAGATAGGATGTTGGTCAGTGACCAGGAAAAGAGGGATTTCTTTTAAAAAGTAAGTGAACATGAGAAATAAATCCAACAGCTTCTAGATGTAGCAAAGAAGAATAATATAAACCTGATAGGAGTCCATGAGAAACCAGGAAAAAAAACAAATAGCATAGAAAAAAAAAATGTTGACAGAATTAAGAATAGAAAACTTCCCAAGCAAAGCAAAAGAATTGGACATGAAGATAAGTGAAGCATATAGGACTTTAACTAGCCATGATCAAAAATAATGTACACCTAGACATATAATAATCATATCCCAGAAACTCAAGAGAAGAACAAAATACTACAAGCAGTTAGAGAAAAGAAACCAATCACACACAAAGGAAAGCCCATGAGAATCACAACAGAATTTTTGACACAAACCCTCAAGTCAAGCAGGGAGTTCCTGGAGTGAGGTATTTCAAGCCCTAAAAGAAAAGAACCTCCAATTTAGGCTTATGTATCATGCAAAATTATCTTTCAAAATTGATGAGGAAATAAGATAATTCCATGACAGAAAACACCTGAGAAAATTCACGAATACTAAACTAGCACTTCACACAATTCTAAATATCCTAGAAAAACACAATGAAGATCACAACTCTATGAGGCCCAACAAAGGAAATCCATCAGGCAAGGCAATAAATTAAAAGGAGAGGGAAAAAATTAAAAAGTGCCAAAAACAGGAAAATAAGATGACAATGATAAGTCAATACATATCAGTTATAACTATCAATGTTAATGGCCTCAATTCACCATGCAAAAGAAATAGACTGGGAGAATGGATTGAGAAGAAAAATCCAACAGTATGCTGCATACAAGTAACACACCTAGTTCTAAAAGAAACTCATAGACTGAAAGTAAAATGATGGAAAAGAGTTCCCCATGTGACATGAACCCCGAAAAAAAAGCAATGGAAGCTATCTTATTTGCAGACAAAGTACATTCCAAACCAAAATTCATTAAGAGAGATAAAGTCACTACATCCTTGTAAAGGGAACAACCCAAGAGGAAGGGATGACAGTCATAAATATATATGCATCAAATACTAATGCCCCTAACTATACAAAACAAATATTAAGGGACATGAAAAGCCAAATAAGCACTAATACAAATGCTGTAGAGGAACTCAATACTCCACTGTCACAAATAGACAGATTGTCTAAACAAAAAATTAACAACAAAATACTGGAACAGAACCAAGCTTTTGAACAAATGGACTGAATAGATGTCTACAATGTTTTCACCCCACAAAATCAGAATATACATTCTTTTCGGCTAAATATGAGCCCTTCTGCAAAATAGATTACATACTACCTCATAGAACAGGTTTAAGTATATGCAAAGGGCTTGAAGTTAATGTATATTATCAGACCATAGTGCAATTAAACTGGAGATCAATATCACAAGAAACCACAAAAACTTCACAAACACATGAAAATTGACTAATACCTGAACAACCAATGAGTCACAGAAGAAATTAAAAAAGAAATTATACAGTTTTTAAAATGAATGATAATGCCAATACAACATACAGAAATTTATGGGACACAATGGAAGCATTTCTATGAGGGAAATTTATAGCAGTGAATGCCAACACTAGAGAAACACAGCAAGTTTAAATAAACAAACTAATGCTGAATCTTAAGCTTCTAGAAAAAGAAAAGCAAGGCAAACCCAAAGCTCATACAAGGTATGAAACTATAAAGATCACAGCAGAAATCAATGCAATGGAGACTAAGAGAATCAACAAATTGAGGAAGTGGTTTTTTGAAAGAATAAATAAAATCAATAACGCTTCACCTACCTTATCAAAACAAGGAAAGAAAAGGCTTAAATCTATGCAATTAGGAATGACAAAGGTGAAGTCACAACAGATCCAGGAAAATTCCAGAGAATCATGAATAATACCTACTTCAAGAACTTGTACTCTAATAAAATGGAAAATGGAGAAGAAATGGACAGATTTCTAGATGCATATGAATTACCAGTATGTTTCTGTGAGGTACGCTATTAGTGTTTTGATAGGGATTGCATTAAATACTTACAAAAGTTTTGCAAGTATGGTCATGTTACGGCTTGAATCTTGATGTCTCCAAAGGCTCATGCAGTCTTTGGTGGGGATTTTCCTGAGATGGCTGAATCTAGAGTGTGTGATTGATTCATTGTACGATGCTAGACTCAAGGGCACTAGAATTAGGTACCTACCCTAAGTAGTCTAGATAATATGCATGGGATAAAGAGTTGTGAATGCCCCTTGCTGTTGTGCTACTGTTTGTCTGCTATGAACTGTTGCCCCTATTCCATGTGTCATTGTTCCTTGGAGCCAGTTGATTATGGACTAAAACTTTTACAAATTGTGAGCTAAATAAACCTTTCCTCTTTTAGTTTGGGGTATCGGGTATTTTGTCTCAGTAATGATAGAAAAGTAAATAACAAAGGCCATTTTCACTATATTGGTTCTGCCTATCCAAGAAGGGATGCCTTTCCATTTTCTGGTATCCTTTTTTATTTCTTTTCTCAGAATGCTGTAGTTTTTAATGTAAAGATTTTTTATTTCCTTCATTAAATTAATTTCTATTTGATTTTTCTTGATGCTATTTTGAAAGTCATTGTATTCCTAATTTCTCTCTGTTGTTTTGTTAGTCATGTACAGTATGGGCAAGAGATTTAGCTCAGTGGTGCAGCCACCTGTCTCACAAGCACAAGGTCCTGAGTTTGATATCTGGTACAAAACAATTATGTACAGCAGTGCTACTAATTTTTCAGTATTAACTTTGTATCTCCCAATGTTACTGACTTTGGTCATTGAATCTAGGAGTCCTTTAATGGAGTTTTTTGTGCCTTCTATGTAAAGTATCATGTCATCTCCAAATAATGATGATTTAACTTCTTTTCCTGTCTTCATTCAATTTTACTTTCTCTTGTCTAACTACTCTGACTAATATTTCCATAACTGTATTGAATATGAGTGGTGATAGTGCACATCCTTGTCTTGTTCCCGACTTTACAATGAAATCTTTCAATTTTTAACTATTTATTATGATGTTGGCTACTGGTTTGTCATAGTTGGATTTTACAAAATTTAGATCAATAAAGACCTTGCATTCCAATTATCTCTAGTTTTTTATCATAAATGTGTGTTGTACTCAGTCCTATGTTTTTCTGCATCTGTTGAAATGATCATATCATTTTTGTCCTTGGTTCTCTAATGTGGCATATTTATTGATCTGTGTGTTAAACCATCACTGCAACTCTAGGATGAATCATACTTGGTCATGGTGTATAATTTTCTTGATGATTTGCTGCATCTGTTTGTCAATGTCCTATTTAGTATTTTTAATCTATTTTTATTAAGGAAATTGGCCTGTGGTTCTCTTTTGGGGGAGGTTGAACCTTCTCTGGTTTGAATGTCAGTATAATGTATGTATTCAGGAATATATTTCTGAGTATTGTTTCTCCTTTTTTTATATACTATTCATGGAGAATTCAGTAATTAATCTGTATGGAGCTGGAATGTTTTGTGTTTTGTGTCTTGTTCATTTATTTATTTATGCAATACCAGGGATTGAACTCAGGACCTTGCACTTGCGAGCCAGGTGCAGTACCACTGAGCTAAATCCCTGGCCCCTGATAAGTTTTTAATTACTTCTTGACTTTAAATTGACTGATATTGGGATATTTAGAAATTTTATATATTCTTCATTTTGTGTTTATGAATCTGTCCATTTCTTCTGGGCTTTTTATCTTATTAGAGTACAGGTTCTCAAAGTAGATATTAATGATCTTCTAGATTTCTCCATGATCCATTATGATTTTGCCCATTTCATTTCCAACTGCATGGATTTCAATCTTTGCTTTCCTCTTGTAATTGGATTGTCAAAAGTTTTGTGTGATTTTTTTAAAAAATCATTTTTCACTTTTCAATTCATTGATGTTTTGAATTTTTTAGTCTCAATTGAATTAATTTCTGATCCTATCTTTATAATTTCTTCCTTCATAACACATTGGATTTAACTTGCTCTCATTTTCTTATTTATTTGAGCTTGCTCTTTTTCTCTGATGTTGGTATTCACTGCTATAAATCTCCCTCATAAGACTGCTTACATGTCATTCCATAAGTTCTGGTGTGTCATACTGGAACTATCATTTAGTTATAGAAAAAAATCTATTTTTGTTTTAATTTCATCTGTTAACCATTGGTTGTTCAGGTGTATGTTACTTAATTTCCATGTATTATGTAGTGTTTGTGGTTTCTTTTGCCTTGATTTCCAATTTCATTCTCCTATGAAATGATAAAATACATTGAATAATTTCAATTCCTTTGCACTTACTTAGGCATGCTCTATGAGCTAGTAGGTGCCTTATTTTGGAGAACATCCCATGTGCTGTGAAGAAGGATGTGTATTCTGTTTTGTTGGGTGGAACACTCTGCAGATATTTACCATGTCCATTTATTCAAATTTTGATTCAGTTCTGATATTTCTTTTTTTATTTTTTGTGTAGCTGATCTGTCTGTTTGTGAAAGTGGTATTTTGCATCCCTCATTACAATTGTACTTGTGATTATCTGATTTTTTAAATATTCATCAATGTTTATTCTATATGATTGGGTTCCCTGCTGTTTTAAGCACGTTTACTTATGATTGTTGCTTATTCCATTTGGATTGATACCTTAACAAGTATTAGTGAGCTTCTTTGTCTCTTCTGCTCAACCTTGGCTTGAAATTGACTTTGTGAGGAAATAGGATAGCTATCTGTGCTTTTTTTCTGGGTTCCTGTTACATGGAGTATTGTTTTCCATGCTTTGAATTTAAGTCTGTGCATTTCTTTTTAAGTTAAATATATTTCTGGTATGCAGCATACCGTTGGATCCTGTTTCATGATCCATTCTGCCAATTTGTTTCTTTTCATTGGTGACTTTTTATATTTATTGTCAAAACTGATAGGAAGTTATTAAAACTGATAGGTATTATTCATGTCATACTATTTTCATGTTGTTGGTCACCTTTCCCTTCCTTTGGTTTAAATGCTTGTCTTTTCAATGGATCCATTCTTTTGGGATTATTGGAATTGTCGTCTTCACTATCTCTTTCTACAATATCCTTCAGAAATTTTTATACAGCTGTTTTTGAGGGCATGAATTTCTTCAGGTGTTCTTTATCACGAAAATGTTTTATTTCTCCATCAATTTTAAAAGATATTTTTAAAAGGGTACAAGAATCTGGTTTAGAGGTTGTTTTCTTGTAGGGTTTGAAACACTGTACTCTAGGCTTTCATTGGTTTGTGTTGAGATGTCTCCTATGTACCTGCTGGACTTTTCTTTATAGGTGATTTTATTATTTTTCTCTAGCATCTTTTAATATTCTGTTTTTGTTTTGGACTTCTGGAATCTTGATTATTACATACGTCACTGTAGTTTTCTTCTGATCATGGCTAATAGGAATTCTATATGCCTCACTTATCTGCATGTCAAATTCTGTTTCCATTCTTGGGAAGGTTTGTGCTATTTCTTCTGAGAGCAGTTTTTTGTGCCTTGTGTGCTATCTTCTCATTTTTTCCTAATTCCAATTAATCTTATGTTATCGTTTGCATCATCTAGCTGCTGTTGGATTGATATTTCTTAGTCCTTGCCATTTTTAAAAAGTCTTATACTTGATGACTGCACAAGCCTGTCCTCTGGATCTGATGTTGTATCTTCACATTGATTGCTTCTGCTATGTATGCTTTCAATAGAAATTTTAATCTCATGTGTATCTGTTTACATCTCTTTTATGACACACAGTTTTTTTAAGTGTGGGCATTCTTAGTTTGTCTAACAGCCTCTACTTTTTAATCTGCATCTGTTCTTTTTGTGCTAACCATTTCTGTCATCATAATCATCATCTCTTTAGTTACCTATTGTGATTGTCTCTGTTGTGATTTTGTCTATGTACTTATTCAACTGCTTTGTTATGTTGCTGCAATAATTTTATAAAATTCAGTTGGGAACATTTTGATTTCTTCCGCTCTTGTTTTGAGAGAAATTCATATGTTGGACTGCATCTTGCTTCTGTTTTTTCTCATTTTCTATTTTTAAAAATTTTTCTGCATTGAGGCTTGTAAATTGCTTATGGTTGGTATTTTTTATTAGTAGTATCAAGAACTCCTAAATAATGACTAGTTTTCAGAGCTGTCTTCTAGGGTAGCTGTGTTCTGGCTTGGATTCTGTCCCAGGATTCTACCTCTTTTGTCTACTAGGGGTGAAAGTTTGTAGCCTGTTCCCTATTATCCTGGTCTTTATGGCCTCAAGACAATCTAGGTATTGACATACAAGGAGGATCAATTAACAAGAACAACATCATCTTGGCTTAGTACTATCAGTAATAACTATATTATGAAACACAAACATACAAACTGGAAAATGACAAATTTTAATAAGTAACACTTTTCCACTTTTACCACTAGGTACATAATTTAAGGCTATATAATAAGATTCACAAAGATGAAAATTATATACAGTATGTATCCCCTCGATATATCAATTTACCCCCTTTCACCATAAGTCAGTATTCAACCATAATAAGATATAGGGAACTACATATACATACATAAATCTAGGTGGTATTGGTGTAGTAGTAGAAAGAAAAATGAGCAAAAGGAACTGATTATGAACAATAAAGCAATGGTAGATGTAAATAATGTAGTGATGTAGGCAGTCGTGTTAAGGAGTAAAGATATATTACTTGTATTAGACAACAGTAAGAGAGACAGCCACCTAGGAAAAGGATAAATAACAGGGAGTAGAGAATAAACTAGAGGAAAATAAAGTAAGAAAAAATACTAAGGAAACAAGTTGAAAGAAAGCAAGGAAAGATTGGGGAGAGAGAAAGGAAAAAAAAGATAGCCTATGTAAATAAATAAATCAAAGTTATATTAAAGGGGCCACAATTAAATGGGTTGTAGAACTCCAAATTTTACCAAAAGAGAAAAATTGAAAACATATAAAAAATAGAGAAAAAAATTTCCTATTTCCGGAGGAGTGTTTTCTTCCCTGGTAAATAGTCTTTAATCTTACAAGTCACATTCCTCTTTGCCCCTCCTTATAGTCTGGGAGTTTGTATGGAGGTTACTCAGTATAAGGGGGCCTCTCTCCATAGCCCCCTATTTGTTTCAACTATTCAAGTTGGGTAACTAGATGAGGGAAGGTGTGGGGCCTTTTCTGAGGCTACTGTTGTGAATTCCTTCTGATTATGGATTGATGCTCATTATCAATATATTTTTCAATGTCTGTGGGATAATCTCCCAATATGTGAAGTCTCCTATGGGCTCACAGAACTCACTGTCAGTCCTATGTATGATAAGAAGATAAACAAATCTGTACAGAACTAATGTGGGCAAATTTCTACAAGACCAGTGAGGGTGCAGAGTGCTGGAAGATGTCTCAAGGGTGTCTGGAGTACCAAGCAGTATAGGCAGCCATTAAACCAGGCAGAGGACTGGCCCATTATGTTAGGCAGAGACTCTGTCAAGCCCTCTGGCTGAATGCAAGGTAGAGACTGCTCTGCCAAATATTCTTGGAACATTCCCATGTAATCCCTGGTTTCCCAGAAATTTGTGTTAGAGATCAGAGACTGGTGGGTCTAGGACTGGAGGAAGGCAGAAAGAGCTCAGTGTAGGCTTCAGTGAACCTAGAAAGCTAAGCATGGATTCAAGCAGGACCAGTGTCAGTTTTGTGTGGTAGATGAAGGTCCAAGTTTGCTTGGTAGAAATGGAAGTCTCCCAGTAGTGACTCAGGTGTTCTCAGGTCCAGTATTGAAGACGCCCAACAGAGTCAGAATTTGCTTGTTTGCATTCAGAGTCTGAGAATGAAGGTGGGGGTGAGGTAGGACATTAGGGCATGGCAATAGCTAGCTGGAGAGACCCTATTCTTCTTGGGGAATTTCACTGTTTACTTTTACACTTCCTTTCTCACGTCTTCTATTTAACTTCTACATTCTCTTCTACTAAAACTATAATCAGGCATGTCAGTTATATTCAAAAATTAAATCACATCAAAAAGCTCATATTTTCTTGCATTTCAATCACCTCCATCATTTCTTCACTACCCTTTCCTCTACTGCATAATTTTTAGGAACTGAATTACATTCTCATCACCATTACTACATGCTCATTTTCTAGTTAAAGACATCATTCTTTTTTCATTAGATTAAGCTGAGATAGTATAGTTTATGGACAAAGTTCACTTAACAACAACCAAAAACTTACAGCAAGAGAAACCACTGCCACAAAGTCTGGAGGAACATGATCCAAATTACTAGAGAAGTTAGTCAGAACAGGCTGGGTGTGGTAATCGCTTGAAAAGATGTGAACAACTGAAAATATAAGGAAATACATCTGGCCAGAAGATTGAAAGCAATGCCTTTTAAGTGTGTGTGGCCAGGGCTAAAATGGCATTACAGATGAGAGCCTGTCTTAATTTCATAATAACAAAGCATTCAATTCTCAGAAACTGACAAAACAAAACTTGAGTTTTATGAATTGGTAGGAGATGAGATATAGTAAAAGTAACAGGCAGTGTGAAATTGTTCCAACACTGGGAAGGTATGTTCTATTTGCTTTTGAGATGGTAATGTACTCAAACATCTACAGAGTGTCTATCAATTGCTATGGATTCAACTGTGTTCTTTTCAAATTCATACTTTGAAGTCCTGACATTTAGTAATTGATATTGTGCCCTTACATGAAAACAGTCATTCAAAATGTAATTCATTAAGATGAAGTCATATTAATCTAATATGATTAGATTTTTTAATAATAAATGGAAATCTGGACTATATATGTGCAATGCAAGAACACCATATGAGGATAAAGGGAGAGATTTGAATGATGCTGCTGCAACCCAAGAGGAGCAAAAGATTGCTTCAGCAGTGCAAGAAAACTCAACCACTCATTAAAGGGCCAGGAACAATGGTCAATAATACTCTCAGTCTGGCTTCTCTCAGGTACTCCACTGAAATTATTTCCTCAAAGGGATTTTTATATCACCACCAGTATGAACTTTACCTCAGGTAATTTTCAATTTATCCATCTTGGAGCATTTAATACTATTGATGTCTTTTATTGCAATTTCCTCCTACTGTCTTTAGTATCACTATATCCTCATTTTTTATCCAATTTGCAGCTCTTCTCTCTTCCTTTCTGACAGGGCCCCCAAGCCAGATCCCCACCCAGACAGACCCACTACCTTTATTCACAGGAGCACAGAGATAACAAAAAGCCACCACCCTGTTTATCAGCCAGCTCTACAATCATCACCCAGAGCACCCTAAAAATTTCTACCCTTTTGATCAGTGCCTCCTCCACTACTTAAAAAGCCCCATATAACCACAAGCACCCTCTTCTCAGTGACAACAGTCTTCTCACCCTTGACCCATCTGATCCCAGATGGCAATAAACTTGTTACATGTTGCTTACACTTTGCCTGCCTCAGTGCTCTCAATCATGCTGTGGTCTGACCTTACACTTTCTTAATTTTATTTCTTCTCCTTGCCCATTAACTTTAAACTTCTCCCAAAGTGCACATATCTTACCAAATTAAAACTGGGCATAAAGGTGTAGGGGAAGTGGGAAGGGTAGAGGAAAGGAAATAAGGGAAAAGAAAAATATATGAGCAAATGAAAAAATGGAAATAAAATATTTATAAATAGGAAAGGGAGGAGGGGGTGAAGGGAGGACAGGGCTAAGGGGAAAAAATGAGAACCAAGACCTGTCATGTAAAGATACAAGAACCCAATGATGAATGTAACTGTACTGTATACCTAAAATGTAGCAGTAGACTCAATAAGAAAAAAATAGATAAAATTGGGCATGCAAATTGAAATACCTAGGGTTCCAACCAAGAAATATAGAGAAGTGAAAACAGCTGAATGGAAACATTGAAAAAAATAACTGTGCCTGCTAAATCTAAAAGAGATGGCTGCGATTCAGATAATATGAACCCTAATAATGTCAGATCTTTGAGTTTTTGGAAAAACAAAACAACCTGACCTTTGCGGAAAATAGGATAATGTTTAATAATGGAAAATAATGATGCAAAATTTTGAGATATTTTTAATCTCTGCACTACTCATATTTAAACCCTCTTCTGTGTACTTTTCTTTTTTATTAAAAATTGCATTTAGATAAGCTCTAAATCTATATTCCTTGACATAACCTCTTTCTTGAGTTCCAGAATTTTATGTCTAAATATCTGTCAGATGTCTCCATTCACTTTTATCACAAGCATGCTAGTTTTGTCACTCAGAATCTTTCTGCCTAAACTAATAAAAATACCTCCCTGCATCTATTCTTGCTCCCAATAGTCCACTTTTCAACTAGCAAAATCCTCTTTTATTAAATTGGAACATTTTATACTGCCTATAAAATGCTGACTGATGTGGGCTTATGGATTCTGCTGTAATAATAGCCCTTTGGTAAATCAATATTTAAGTTTTATAAGTCCTCAACATCTTACTAAATTCATAAAGCTCTTATGAAGTTTTCCAACTTGCCATTGTTACACTTTAGAGACTTCAACACAATTAGTGTTATATTTCTTTAGCAAGAAAATAAAAAACCTTGTGGCAGATACTTTTTTTCAAAATCTAAAGGTATTTTCACTTATAAAAATTGATACAAGAAAGAAAGCAAGATAGCTAGCTGGACGATGGAAACAAGAGGACACTCTGAAGGACATACCAGAAAAAAGCAGTTACACAGAGCCAGACAGTGGAAGGTACTTAGAAGAAGAAATGCATTGATCCAAAACTGAGTATCAGGAGTGTTTAGAAAGGGAAACCAGAACTCTCTTGGATAAGAGAATCCCTTACACTTCAGGTATTCTATACACACCATTCTGAGAAAAGATCAAGATCCTTAATGGAATAACATGGCACTTCAGTGGCAGCCTGGCTGATGGAATAGGATCCCAATAACTTTAATCTCCCCATGGCAAAGGAGAAAAATCCCAGGAGAGATATTTTTAAAACAAGTCTTCAAATAAACTAAAGCCTGGAGAGCAGTGTATAAGATGATACAGGTAAGCATTTGGGAATTCAAAAATAAATGCATCTGACCATGGGCCTCTGAGTAGCACAGACTGGTGAGGATGAGTGGAGCCACATGGAGCTATGCCACTACCCCGCCCCCAATAATTGGGCCTCTGAGCAGCATAGACCAGTGACAAGTGGAGCAACATGGCAGCCCTCACAGCACCATGACAGCCAGTGGCCTTTGACCTCGCAGTTGTGCCAGTACCTGGATCCACACCTCAGAGGCACAGAGTGTCATATAGGACATTGTCCTGAGCTCCAGAAGATAGCACAGAGGTGAACAAATGAAAGAAGGCCTCTCTCATGCTCCTTGATGAAAACTGAAGCCCACTGGAAAAGTGAAGCGAATCTCTGCACTAAAGGCACACTAGACCAAAGTAATTGGTAAATTGGAGGGATCACCACCTCCCATTGGAACCTGGACTATCCTCAGGGGAAAGGCAGCTGGGACCTGCAATATAATCTTGCAGAGTTCAACTTGGGCCTTTCAGCCAGAATTCAGCCTGAATCTCAGGGGTTGGCTGCTGGCTTTCTGAGACTAATTGACTTACATCTGCACACTGATGCCCACATTCTCTATGGTGACAGCAGAGACATACCCTGAAGGAGGCCCTTCATTTTTTATTTTTAAATTTATTTTTCTTTCTTTTCCTCATGATTTAATTTTTATTTTTTCTACTCTTTTCAAATTCTTCCTTTTTTCTTTCTTCTTTTTCTGGTTTTTCTATCTTTTCTTTCTCTGTCTCACTGTATTGTTCTCCCACATTGTCCTTCATCTCTCTTTTTGTTCCTATTCCTGCCTTGATTTGTATTTCTTCTTTTTCTTCTCCTCTCTCCTTTTTGTTTACTTGAGTGTCATTAGTTACAAAGGAAAGTGGTTACTAGATTCCCTTTTGCTCTTATGTTGTTCTATTTGTCTTTACTCTTTCATTCTGTCTTTTCCTCTTGTCTTCAACAGTTTCCTAAAATTCTGTGGTTTTCCTGTGTCCTAAAGCCTCACTTCTAACCTTTCCCTATCCCTCTACCTAACTGTCCCTCTATTGTCAATTCCGTCTAAGTCCGCATACTGAAGGGTAAAGTTGCTCTATTGAAGAGTTTATTCACTATAAAGATATTTTGGGATGTCCTCTATTTTGATTTAATTCACATGGTTAAAGGTGATAGATTAATAACTCCCACAAATTGTCATTTTCTAAGATGTGCTTGATGCTATTTTGTTGCTGATTATATCACTTGGGCCAAGGTGTTGTGATTGATCTAATCAGTTGTCCTTCCTGGTATTATGAAAATGAGAGTGTGTCAGAGTCATTAGATTCAAAACCTAAAGACTAGCTATATCTGGAAGAATGAAGTATTAACCCAGGAACTGTATCAGTACCAAAAATATATAGAGACAGAAATGAGAAGACATTTCAGAAAGGCAAAAACACAGACTTCCACCTCACAAAAAGCAAATTCTGGGGAAAACGAGGTGGAAAAAAAAAAGTCTGACAAGCAACCACCTGGCTACCCAGACTGATAGTGCAGGAAGTAACAGAACAGATGAATGGGGCTCTAGAAATTTTCAAAACAGAAATAGTTTCCCAGATAACTACAGAGATGATGAGCAGAATAAAAGACATAATTAGAGACTCTAGAACAGAAACAGATTTAAAAAAGAACAGCTGAGTTCAGAACCATGATAGAAGTAATGAATGTGAACACAGGAAAGAAATGGAAACCATGAAAGCTGAATGTAAGAAAGAAATGGAATCCATGAAACAGATACAAACAGATATCCAGGTGATTAAAAACACTGTTGAAGTATACATAACAGACAGAGAAAATCTAAAGGCATAGTATCAGATTTGGAAGACAGGATGGCAGTCATTTACCATAAAAAGAAAGATCTCTTAAACATAGTAAGGGACCATGAGAAATCAATCCAACACTTCCTAGATGATACAAAGAAGGATATTATAATAAAAAATTTCAAAAAGCAGGATAAAGTGCAAATGACATAAAAAAAACTGCTCACAGAATTAATGATGGAAAACTTCCCAAACAGAGCAAAACAATTTGATATACAGATAAGTGAAGCATATAGGACTCCAACTAGCCATGACAAAAACAAAAACAAAAACCCTACACCTAAACACATACTAATCAAGATCCAAGAAACCCAACAGAAGAAAAAAGTACTACAAGCAGTTAGAGAAAACAAACAATTCAAATGCAAAGGAAAACCAATCAGAATCACAGCAGACATTTCAATAGAATCTCTCAATACAAGGAGAGCCTGAAGTGAGGTATTTCAAGCAGTAAAAGAAAACAACTTCCAACCTAAACTGATATATCCTGCAAAACTATCTTTGAAAATTGTTTGGGGAAATAACATATTTCCATGAAAAAGAACACCTGAGAAACTTCATGGATACCACACCAACACTCAAAATATTTCTAAACAATATTGCAGAAAAAGACAATGAAGGTCACAACTCCATGAGTACCAAAGGAGCAAATCCATCAGGCAAGGCAAGAAATTAAAAGGAAAGGGGGGAAAATTGATAAGAACCAACAACAGGACAATTACATGACAATGATAATTCAATACATATCAGTTATAACCATCGATGTTAATGGCCTCAATTCACCAATCCAAAGAAACAGAAGGGCAGAAAGGATAAAGAAGCAAAATCCAACAATATACTGTACACAAGAAATGCTACTAGGTCAAAAAGAAACTCATAGAATGAAAGTAATAGGGTGGAAAACAGTTCTCCATATAACAGAAACGCAGAAAAAAGAAAAATTGGAAACACAGAAGAAATGGACAGATGTCTAGTTACATAAGAATTACCAAAGTTAAATAAAGAAGATTAAAGAATTGTAAAAACCCCAATTACATACAGTCAGTAAAATTTAACATGTAATTAAAAATTTGCCAACAAAGAAAAGCCCAGGTCCTGAGGGCTTTGCGGCTAAAATCTACAAAACATTCAGAAAAGAACTACTGCCATTAACTGTGAAACTTTTCAATGAACTTGAAAGGGAAGAAATACTTCCCAATTCATTCCTAGAAGCAAGTATTACTTTGATTCCAAAATGATGGAAAGTCCCAACTAAAAGAGAGAACTACAGGCCAATCTCCCTAATGAACACAGATGCAAAATTCCTCAAGAAGTTACTGGCAAACAGAATACAGAAGGTCATCAAGAAGATCATACAACATGACTGACTCAGATTTATTCTAGGGATGCAAAGATTGCTCAACATATGTAAATCAATAAATGTAACACACTATATTAACAGAGTCAAAGACAAAAACCATGTGATCATCTCAAAAGATACAGAAAAAACATTTGGCAAAATTCAACATCCATTCATGATAAAAGCTCTGCAGAAAAATGGAATAGATTGTCTTTATCTCAACTTCATAAGCCTACCTATGAAAAACCAACAGCCAACACTATACTAAATGGTCAAAAACTGAAAATCTTCACTAAAATCAATAAATGTAACACACTATATTAACAGAGTCAAAGACAAAAACCATGTGATCATCTCAAAAGATACAGAAAAAACATTTGGCAAAATTCAACATCCATTCATGATAAAAGCTCTGCAGAAAAATGGTAGATTGTCTTTGACTGACTCAGATTTATTCTAGGGATGCAAAGATTGCTCAACATATGTAAATCAATAAATGTAACACACTATATTAACAGAGTCAAAGACAAAAACCATGTGATCATCTCAAAAGATACAGAAAAAACATTTGGCAAAATTCAACATCCATTCATGATAAAAGCTCTGCAGAAAAATGGAATAGATTGTCTTTATCTCAACTTCATAAGCCTACCTATGAAAAACCAACAGCCAACACTATACTAAATGGTCAAAAACTGAAAATCTTCACACTAAAATCAGGAACAAGACAAGGATGTCCACTATCACCACTCCTGTTTATTATACTTCTGGAAACATTAGCCAAAGCTATTACACAAGAGAAAAAAATAAAAGCAATAAATATAGGAAAGGAAGAATTTAAACTATCATTATTTGCTGATGCTATGACACTTTACATAGAAAATCCAAAACACTTTGCCAAAAGACTTCTAGACTTAATTGACAGATTCAGTAGAGTAGCTGGTTCTAAAGTCAACACTGAAAAATGAATAGACTTCTTGTACACAAATAACAGAATCCCTGAGAGAGAAATTAGGGAAACAGGGCTGGGGATGAGTCTTAGTGATTCTGCTGCCTGCCTTGCAAGCATGAGTCCCAAGTTTGCTTCCTGACACCAGAAAGAAACAAAGAAAGAAAGAGAGACAGAGAGAGAGAGAGAGAGAGAGAGAGAGAGAGAGAGAGAGAAAGAAAGAAAGAAAGAAAGAAAGGAAAAGAAATTTTTTTTAACCCAAGTGATACACTGGGAAAAGATGTTTAAATTTATTCAGGTAAAATGCACAATAGGATATATGTAT
>NW_022900951.1:48242243-48249251 GCF_012274545.1 Fukomys damarensis | reverse complement strand
TTATTTATATATATGAAAATATATATAAAAGAAAATAAAAGGTGGTAGGAAGAATAAAAATTAAACTACAAACTGTGAGCCAAAAAATCCTTTCCTGTTTCAACCTGGGATGTCAGATATTTTGTGTCAACAATGAGAAAAGTAACTAAGAAAACAATGGTTAGTTCAGTTTGGAGAGGTTTCAGTCCATAATTGACTGATTCCATGGCCGTGTGACATGGTACAGTGGCATCACAGAGGAGAAGAATTCACAGTGGGCAGAAGGCAGCAAAGCAGGAAAGAAACAGCAGCAAGCAACAGGCAGGTCTCCTTCTTTCCCTTGTAGTCTATCCAGAATACCTGCTCTTAGGGAGGTAGCATTCATACCCAAGGTCTGCCTTCCCATCATCCATGTCCATAATTATGCCAAATCAATCAGTGAAATAATGTAGTAATCACACACCCTTGATCCCAGCATCACACATTTCATCCCAGCATTACAATCTAGAAACAGTCACAACTGAAAAGCCCCACTTATGACTTCATGGATTTTGAGGGAACATCTAGACACAAACCATAATATTCTGATCCTAGCCCCCAAAAGACTTACATACATCCCTTTATGCAAAATGCATTTAGTCCATCTCTAAGAATAGACACAATTGCCTGACTCCATGGCAGGGTGACATGGTAAAAGGGCATCACAGATGAGAAAATATTCATGGTGGGAAGAAGGCAGCAAAGCATTACTAAATTTCAGCATTACTAAAAAGTCCAAATCTAAAGTCTCTAAGATTTACATCAAAATTTCAGCTGTGAGGCCCTGTGGAAATGAAAAGAAAGTTAAACACTTCCACCAAACAATGACACAAGATAAACATTCCCTTTCCAAATGGGGCAGAAAGGAATAGATCCAAAACAAGTCTGAAATCCAGCAAGGCATGCTAGAGGTACATGTCTAGCATCTGAGATAGTCTTTCTCAAGATGTGAACTCAAAAGTCTTTGAGTGGCTCTGATCCTGTAGCACTGTGCGTGGTTGTAGATCCCACAGTTTAAATCTTGGGCCAGCTCTGTTCTTTCCTTTCAGTTATCCTCAGAAAAATCTATGTGGTTGACCTCTTCAACCTTTGGGGACCTCCACTGTACCTTCAGCTTCACACTCACAGCTTCACACTCTGCTCTCTCAGTAGCACACTGATTTGCAACCCGGGTCTCCTTCCAAAATCTGAGTGGATGCCTTCCTGACTCCACAACACTTGCATTCTACACGTGCGTAAAACCAGCACCACGTGGATGACACCAAAGTCAGACACCAGCTGGAGCAGTAGCCAGGCTTCCTTTTTCCCTTGGCTGTAGGGGTTGAGTGCCTGGATGTTGAGCACAATGAACCCGATATTGAGGAATAAATTTTCTATGCCTCTGTCATTCTGGAATATAGTGCTTTTGGGCCCCCCTTCTAAAAACAAATTATTTCACCTTTGCTATTCTGAGGCTGCTAAGGCCACAGTCCTGCTTTCTTATGACTCAAGACATCTTTTCCATCGTTCTATTCCTTCTCAGCAACTAAATTCTCCCTTGCTCTATCTTTGCAGTCCACCAATTTCATGGGGCTTCCTTTCTGGCCAAACTCACAACATTTTAAATCATTCTACTGCACTCTTTGCACTTGATTCTCAATATAGATCTGGATAAAAGCCCTGAACAGTACCCCTGGCCTCAAAATTAGATATTTTTGAAATTCCTTCTGCAAGATCAATTAATCTGTCACCTATAATCTCAGTCTCAGGCAGTTTCTGGACATAAGCAAATTGCTGACAAATTTTCTTCCAAGGCATAACACATTATCTGGTGTCCAATGGTCAATGCAGTCTTTCATCCCAGCAGAAACTTCTTGAACCCTGTGTTTACTGGAAACATTTCTATCACCATTCTGGTCTTTTGAGCTCTGACTAGAATCTCCCATCAAGTAAAGCTTAAGGTATTTCAAGGTTGATTCTTCAGCTGCCATCTCCAAACTTTTCCAAATTCTTCCCACAAGCCATTCTCAAAGGCTCCTGAGCCACATGTCAGGAAGTGTCACAGCAACAGCCCTGCTCTTGACACCAAATTCTGTCTCAGCAATGAAAAAAGTAACTAAGACAATATATATAGTCCCATCTCATCATTCCTCAACTTCTAATAAGTAAAAATTATTTTTTTCATTTTTCAAATTATAACAGCTGAATATTGGATAGGTAAGCATTCAGTGCAAGGAGTTATACTACATTGGATAGGTCTAGAAATTATATCCCACTCCAATTCCTTCATATATTGCCTCTCTATAACTTTACTCATAAAATAGATCTCAATTATCATAGTTATAGTATACTATTCCAGTTTCACAATTAGAAAAATGAATACAATGGAGGGTATAAAAAGGACTTACTTAAGACCTAGTTATTAGAAGTGATGCAAAAAGGAAGATCTTGGAGTCCAGGGGAATATCTCTACATTTAAAAATCACTTCATGAACAATAGAATAGGTACCAGAAAATGATACCAATGCAAATATAACTGGAGGACCTCAAAATGTGTTATGTGGGATGTATTATCCATGCCTTGTTACATATAGACTTATCATCTGAGATCAAGATATTCTATTCTATCCTTAGTCTAGGACACATTATAATTTACAGGGCCTTAAAAATTGTCATATGGACAGATATTTTTCTCTCCCCCAAGAAGGACATCTTAATATAAAAAATGACATTGGGTGGTTGTTTTCTGGTACCAGCCAGATAAGTTACATCAAACAAAAGCATCATTTTCTTTGAGTTCAGCCATAGCTAAGACTCATAAAAATGTACAAACAATTATGACATCACCCTTCTTACTCAGAATGACTTTATGTAAATATACTGGGCTAAAGTGATCCTATAAGATCTGATGGACACTAGAAATTCTCCCAAGAAAATTCCTTGCCAGTGACACAGAATACTACACACTACACTAACCTCTCATTGTATAGACCTCAATGGTGTATGGTTCATAAGTGTGGTTGTTAAAAGCTTCATGTTTTATATGGCATCATAAATTGATGAATAATTAATAGTGATTAAGACAGCACTGAAGCCATGTTGCTTGTGTTTAAATATGAACTCTGCTACTCACAGATTATATGTCCTCGGGAAAATTATTCATTAGTGAAATATTAACAGAGATTCTAATACACAAAAAGCTTCATTTTAGGTACTTCAGATACCTCAATGGATAAAATAAATACAGATGCCTACTTTTATAAATCTTGCATTATATTGGGGGAAATCAAGAAACTGGGAGACAAGGCACTAGTAAGAACATAAGAAAAAACAATAAATAATAAATGTAATACATATTATAATACAGACAAGAAAATGTGAAAACTGAAATGAGAAAGTAAAGAAAGATAAGCAAATCATACAAAGCTGGAGGGAAGGGAAAGAAAGTTAAATTACTTCCATGGCCTCAGTTTCCTTACTTGAAAGTAGATATTTTAAGAGATGTATAAATTTAAACTACTGAAATAGTGTTTGACACATAGAAATGGCTCATTCATTTTAACTATTGTTTCTGTGCTATGAGGTCATTTTGCCAAAGACCATTTCCTATCAAAATGTCATTAATATACTGGAAAACTGATTCTTCAGTACATCTTTTTTATGCAAAGAATTATAGCATCCCATTCCAGATAGAGGTAGTTTTCAAAAATGGCCAAGAAGGGGTTAGCTATACTGCTGCTATGAGAAAAATATTCCCATTATTCATAGAAAAAATGTATAAATGCAGCTATATTTATTTATGAAATCACTTACCTATGGAAAAGATTTCTTCCCTCAGTGAATGAAATCCATCACTCCTTTACTTGGCAATGACCTTCTTTATTCTTTCTCTTAGCCACCTATTTCGTTCTGGTCTTCCTAGGGCCATGTCCCCCAGTTCTTTAATTTCATCCACTGGGTGGAAGTATTATAATTTTGAAAAGATTGGAAGTTTTTTACAGGCCTGGTCTACAATCAAACCTTTCATCAACTTTAACTCATGGTTAGACAAAGTTGGTGGTTCTTATTGTAAAGAAAGATAATTGTGGTGGCTTTCTGCCAAATATACTTGGGGATAAAGCTTAAGAAATATTTTTAAAAAGCTGAAAAGAAGTATAACATAGAGTCCTCATTCCAGGAGGCATGATCCCCAAGATACTAGAGATGTTTTTAAAGCAGCCAGGCTTGCATATAACTTTCTCAAACTCTTAGACTTTATTCAAATAATGTCTATATGTTTCTTTTGGGGTGGGGATGTGAAAATGGGAGTATTTGAAAAACTGTATGAAAACCATCAAAGGAAGTAAAACAAGGAAGGAGGTAATTCACGCATGGCAGATAAGAAATATTTTTTAAAATTATCCATGGTTTTAAAACATATTTTGACTAACATGTTAGTCATCTTTCTGTCACTGTGAAAACATACCTGACACAAGCAATTTAAAAGAAGAAAAGATTTTGACTTATGGCTTCATAGGTTTCAGTCCATGGTTAGCTTGTTTCATGGCTGTGGGCCTGAGGTGGGAAAGAACATCATGACAGTGGAAGAGACGATTAAACAAAACTACTCACCAGATGACAGCTAAGAAGTAGGAAGAGTGACTGAAAGTTGCAGAGAAGAAGGACAAGGCACAAGATATAGTACTCAAGGTCATATACCCATGATTGACTTTCTTCAAGTAGGCCCAATCTCCTAAGATTTCATTACTTTCCAAAAGTGCCATCATTTTATAATTCCATCAGTGGGTTTGTTCACTGAAGAGATTAGTGCCCTCATGATCCAATCATTTCTACTGTCTCACTTCTCAACATTGTTACAATGAGGATCAAGTCCTCAATATGTGAGCCATTAGAGGGCACAAACCTAGATCCAGTAATAAAATTTCTCAGCAGCTTTTCATATTTGTATACTTCTATCTCCAAAATATGAAAAATCAAGACTTGCATCTCAGAAGACACCTGAGAAACTCTATACTCTTCTTTGAGTCTGTATTTTTACTTAAGCTTTTAATTGATGCATATGAAATTAAATAATTAAATAATAAAAATATAACATTACAGTAAATGTACATACATAATAACCTGACATATATACATTCAAATATAACTATTCAAAATTCTTAATGTTTACCTAGAAACAGTGAGTTGCATAAACTTTTTTGTCTACAGTCAAGAGAATCTGAAGTGTAGAGAAAAGACACACAACAAAAAGTAAGCTATTGCATTGAGTAAAAAAGAAAACTAAACACTAAGGTTCCTGAACCCAAATTGAGTACTCTTTATATCGTGCCACCATTGGCTTGTATAAAATTGTTAATAATTTATCTCTATATATCCCTCACTTTTACTTCAGATGACTGGGGAAAAGAAATTATTTTAAAACTGTACATCAAAACTTTTATTAGTCCATGACCCGACTCACATACAACATAGGCATACTAAAGTACAGGAAAATTCTTATTTTTGGTCCAGGCACACTACATTAAAAGTTGTGCCTACACTATCTGAAATATGAAGGTACTTTTATTTCTCTTGACACAAATAGTCACACTTAAAATTTATTGTACATCCTGCTAGAGATCATAGTTCTACAAATTAAAGTTAAAAGAAATCTTAAAGCTCATCTATTTGTAAATTTTCCTTATTAAAAAATTAGGGCACAGAAGATTCAAAAGAGACAAGCACATGTGAAAGGTCAAGTAGGTTAGTAGCTGAGCAAGACATAAAAGTTAGAGCTGAATATTACCCTCATTGTTGCATTTTAGTTCTTCAAAAGGGCTTTGGAGTCACATTTCCTCACACAAAATGTCATGGTTTACAGTTTGTATTTGTGTTATTAGTTGATTTAGTTTTTTCTCACTATATTTAAGAATTTAGCTGCGAGCCACCAGCCCCAGCGAGGAAGGCAACATTTGGAAGGCCGCTCTGAGATGTGCTCTCCCACTAGCCTGCTTGGGCCCATTCGGTGTGACCGGGTAGCCGTGCCCTCCCCTGCCTGCTCCACCACCAGCTCCAGCAAGGAAGGTAGCCAAGTGGGCACCCCGAAACACGCCTCCCCCGCTCTCAGAGCTCCTGATTGGGCCAATCCTTGGACCCATTCTGCAGAAGCATAGGTGGTCATAAAGGGTATTTTTCTGAGCTCCCAACTTTGAACATCTTTAAAGAAAGAGCAGGGGAAACCTGTAGTAGAACTCTCAGTCATGGGGATCTGCCATTGGCTAGCTGAGATAAGGGGACTTGGTTCTGCACATGGCTGTGCACATTGTATATTATTACAGCAGAGATATACTCTGAAAGAGGCCCTTCAAATTCATTTTTTTCTTCCTTTTCTTCATTCCTCTCAGCAAATTCTTTCTTTTTTTCTGTCCTCATTCTCCAACTCACTCCCTTGCTCCACCATATTATCCCACATCTCCGTCTCTATTCCTGCTCCTACCCTAACTCAGACATCTTCTTTTTTTTTTTCTTCTTATTGAGGTTATTGGTACAATCTAGGTATACAATACAATTACATTCATCATTGGGATTCTGTACCTTTACACAATAGGTCTTGATTTTCATTTTTCCCCTTGTCCCTGCCCTCCCTTCACCCCTCCTCCCCTCCCCATTTACAAACACTTTATTTCCATTTTTTCAGTTTCTCATATTTTTTTCCTCTCCCTTATTACTTTTCCCCCACCCTTCCCACTTTCCTTACACCTTTAGCCCTTTACTTCCTATTTCACATTATTAATTATCTCATTAGGATCCTGTGTACTATTATAGTTTTTCACACCAAAGAAACTATTTGGTATTTCAGTTAAAGAAATCTCTGTATGAACATTAAAAATAGGGAATCCTAAAGTAAAATTAAAAAGGAAAGTAAAAGAGAAAAGGCAATGATGTAACATCAAAATAATCCTTAATTCTGGAGATGAAAATGGTCCCTGAACATATTTAAATTGCTTCTCGCTCTTATAGTCTTATCTTATT
>NW_022900951.1:48189629-48240531 GCF_012274545.1 Fukomys damarensis | reverse complement strand
TTTTTCCACATTTCTTTCTTATGCTGGGCCTTCATGGCTTCTATCATGGTCCTGAGCTCATCTATTTTTTTGTCAGTCTCTGCTCTAGAGTCTCAAATCACGACTTCCATTTTGCTCACTATCTCTATGGTTATCTGAAATTATTTCTTCTGTGCTTTGAGTTCAGGGTGTCCTGGTGGTCCACTATCAGCCTTTTCATCCTCATTTGCCCTACTGTTTGCCATTGGTGAACTGGAAGTCTGTCCTTGTGTCTTGCTTAAGTGCTTTCTCATTTTAATTTTTGTTGTCGGACTGTCCTTGGTTTAATCTCTGAATTATCACCCAAATCTTCCTGATATAGTTGCACCCTAGCTTCTCTGTCTCTAACGACCCACAGACATTCTCATCTTCATAACATCAGAGAAAACAGCTGATCAAATCAACTGCAATGCTTTACCCCAACTAACACAATCAGCAACACATTAAGATCAAGCACAACTTGGACACTGACCAACTGTGGTAGTCACTAGGCTATCACCCTTAAATCATTTGAATTAAATTGAAATCAAGAAGCAGTCCAGAAGATGGCTGCAGTGAACAAACTTTTCAGTATAGTATATTTACCATTTAATAGCTCAGACAGAGCAAGGATGCAAGACCCTTGATCTCAGTTAGCTGATTGCTGAACCCCATGACACTGACTGACCTCGGGCTGCAAAGCCCAGATTGAGTTACCCAACCTTCTGAATGGTTGAACTCCGCAACGTTCTATTACAGGTTTCCCACACCCGTTCTTTAAAGATGTTCAAAACTGGGAACTCAGAAAAATACCCTTGATGACCACCTCTGTCTTTGCAGAGTGGGTCCAAAGACTTGCACAGTCAGGAGGTCTGAGAGTGTGTGTGGGGGAATTATGGGGGTTCAGGGGCACCCACGCAGCTACCTTCCCGGCGCTTGAGTGGTGGCTGCTGAGTCGGGAGCAGGCGTGGTTCTCCTTCCCACGGTGGATTGGGGCCCGGCCTACCTCCCGGGGCTTGAGCTATGGCTGCTGGGTCTGGAGCAGGAGTGGTTCTCCTTCCCGCAGTGGATCGGGGACCGGCCTACCTCCTGGTGCTTGAGCAATGGCTGCTGGGTTGGGAGCAGGCGTGGTTCTCCTTCCCACGGTGGATCGGGGCCCGGCCTACCTCCCGGCACTTGAGCGATAGTTGCTGGGTCGGGAGTAGGCATGGTTCTCCTTCCTGCCGTGGATCGGGCCGGCCTACCTTCCCGGTGCTTGAGCGATGGCTGCTGGGTCGGGAGCAGCCGTGTTTCTCCTTCCTGTGGTGGATCAGGGCCCGGCCTACCTCCTGGCGCTTGAGCGATCCAGACATCTTTTATCATTTTTTTCTTTTTTCTTTATGTTCTTTACTTCTATCATTTTACCTCACTCATGGGTCAATAGTTTCAAAGACAAGTGAGCCCCTATTACTGTTAAGGGCATATATTCTTGTACTCTGTCTATCCCTTTTGAATTTAATATTTGCGTAAAGATTGTATGGTCATTCTATGTACTCTGGCTTCACTTGAAACCTTCTCCAATTCTTTCACTTATCTACATCTCTCATCCTAATTCTGTCTAAGCGCCCATCCTAAAAGGTAAAGATGCTATATTGAAAAGTGTATTCACTGCAAACATATTTTAGGCTGCTTCTTGATTTTATTTTAATTCACATGGTTTAAAGGTGATAGATTAATGACTACCACAAGTGGTCATTTGCAAGTTGTGCTTGATCCTATTGTGCTGTTGTTGTATCAATTGGGCTAAAGGATTGTGATTGATTTAATGAGTTGTTTTCTCTGATATTATGAAAATGAGAATTTCTATGAGTCATTAGAGAATAAAAAGCTAAAGTGCAACAACCTCAGGAAGATTTAAGTAATAACCCAGAAATTAAACTGACAACCCAACAACAACAATAAAAATGAAAAAACACTCAAGCAAGACACAAAGACAGACCTCCAGCTCACCAATGGCAAACAGCAGGGCAAATGAGGATGAAAAGTCTGAAAGTGAACCAGCAGAACACTCTGAACTCATAGCACAGGAAGTCACAAAACAGATCCATCAGGCTCTAGATAAATTCAAAACACAAATAATTTCCCAGATAACTGTAGATATGTTGAGCAAAATGGAAGTCATGATTCAAGACTCTAGAACAGAAACTGACAAAAAAATAGATGAGCTCAGGACCATGATAGAAGCCATGAAGGCCCAGCATAAGAAAGAAATGTAAACAATGAATGCCCAACAGAGGAAAGAAATGGAATCCATAAAACATATTCAAACAGATATCCAAGAGATTAAAAACTCTATTGAAAGTGTACGCAAAAGAGTAAAAGAATGTGAAGATAAAATCTCAGATATAGAAGATAGAATTGCAGTCAGTGACTGTGAAAAGAGAGGTCTCTTAAAAACAGTAAGGGTTGCCAGGCATGGTGGCGCAAACCTGTAATCCCAGCACTTGGGAGGCTGAGGCAGGAGGATCGCTGTGATTTCAAGACCAGCCTGGGCTACATAGTGAGTTCCAGGTCAGTCTCAACTACATAGTGAGACCCTGTCTCAAAACAAAAACAAAAACACTAAGGGATCATGAGAAATGGATCCAACAACTCCTAGATGATGCAAAGAAGAATAAAATAAGACTGATAGGAATCCATGAAATAGAAGGAGAAAATACAAATGACTTTAAAAATCTCTGCATAGAATTAATGACTGAAAACTTCCCAAACAGAAGGGAAGAATTAGACATATATATAAGTGATGCATATAGGACTCCAACTAGCCAAGAAAAAAAAACTACACCTGCACATATAATAATCAAGATCCCAGGAATCCCAACAGACTACAAAATACTACAAACAGTAAGAGAAAAGAAACAAATCACATGGAAAGGAAAGCTCATCAGAATCACAGCAGACTTTTCAACACAAACCCTTAGGTCAAGGACAGCCTGGAGTGAGGTATTTCAATTTCAAAAAGAAAATAACCTTCAACCTAGACTGGTGTATCCTGCAAAACTCTCGTTCAAAATGAATGGGAAATAAGATACTTCCATAACAAAGAACACCTGAGAAACTTCATGAACACCAAACCAGCACTACAAGAAATTCTAAACAATATCCTAGAAAAAGACAATGAAGGTAACAGCACCATGAGGCCCAACAGAGCAAATCAAATAGGCAAGGCAAGAAACTAAAAGGAGAGGGTGAAAAAGTAAAAAGAGTCAATAAAAGGACAATAACATGACAAAAATAAATCAGTACATATCAGTTAAAACCATCAATGTCAATGGCCTCAATTCACCAATCAGGGAGAAATCGACTGGCAGAGTGGATTAAGAAGCAAAATCCAATAATATGTTGTATACAAGAAAAACATCTATTGAAAAAGAAAAGCCCATAGACTGGAAGTAAAAGGATTGAAAACAATTCTCCACATGACAGGAGCCCTGAAAAAAAGCAGGGTTAGCAGTCTTACTCACAGACAAAGTAAATTTTAAACCAGAACTGATTAAGAGAGACAAAGAAGGCCACTATATCCCTGTAAAGGGAACAATTCAAGAGGAAGAGCTGATAATCATAAACATATATGCACCAAATATTAATGTCCCCAACTATATAAAAGAAATATTAAGAAACATGAAAAACCAAATAAGTACAATACAATTGTACTGGGGGATCTAAATACACCACTTTCACAAATAGATCATTTAGGCAAAAAATCAACCACAAAATAATAAAACTGAACCAAGCTTTTGAATGCATGGAATTAATAGACGTCTATAGAGTGTTCCAATACACAAAATCAGAATATACATTCTTTTCAGCTACACATGGGCCATTCTCCAAGATAGACCACATACTAGCTCACAGAAAATGTTTGAATAAATGCAAAAGAATCACAGTAATTGCTTGTATATTATCAGATCATAGTGCAATCAAGCTGGAGATCAGTAGCAAAAGAAACCATAGGAAATTCACAAAAACATGGAAATTGAACAACACTCTCCTGAACAATTGATGGATCACAGAAGAAATTAAAGAAGAAATCAGACAGTTTTTACAAATAAATGAAAATGCCAATACAACATACAGGAATCTATGGGACACAATGAAAGCAGTTCTATATGAAAAATTCATAGCATTGAATGCCCACACTAGAAAAACAGACGAGCTCAAATAAACAACTGAATGATGAATCTTAGACTCCTAGAAAAACAAGAGCAAGAAAAACCCAAAGCTGTACAGGAGAGGAAATTATAAAGATTAGAGCAGAAATCAATGCAATGGAAACTAACAAAATGATACAAAACACAAATGAATTGAAGAGGATTTTTTTTTGCAAGAATAAATAAAAATAATACACCCTTAGCTAACCTTATCAAAAAAAAAAAGGAAAGAAAAGGCTCAGATCCATGCAATTAGGAATGAAAAAGGTGAAGTCACAACAGATCCAACAGAAATCCAAACGATAGTCAATGCCTACTTTGAGAACCTGTACTCTAACAAAATGGAAAACACAGAAGAAATGGACAGATTACTACATACTTATGAATCACCAAAGCTGAACAAAGAAGATAAAACATTTTAAACACCCCAATTACAATTAGTGTAATTTAAAATGTAACTAAAAATTTACCAACAAAGAAAAGCCAAGGTCCTGATGGATTCACTGCTAAATTTTACAAGACATTTAGAGAAGAACTACTGCCATTGCTCTTTAAAATTTTCAATGAAACAGAATGAAAGGGAAGCAATACTTCCAAATTCATTCCTGGAAGCAAGTATCACTTTAATTCCCAAACCAGGGAAAGATGCAACTAAAAAAGAGAACTACAGGCCAATCTCCTTAGTGAATATAGATGTAAAGGTCCTTAATAAAATACTAGCAAACAGAATACAGAGGATCATCAAGAAGATCATAAATCCTGAGCAAATCAGATTTATTCCAGGGATGCAAGGATGGTTCAACTTATGTAAGACAATAAATATAATACACCCTATTAACAGAGTCAAGGACAAAAACCATATGATCCTCTCAATAGATGCAGAAAAAGCATTTGACAAAATTTAACACCCATTCATGATAAAAAAAAAAACTGCAAAAGATTGGAATAGATGGTCTATATCTCAACTTAATAAAGGCTTTCTATGAAAAAACAACAGCAAACATTATATTAAATGGCCAAAAACTGAAAACCTTCACATTAAAATGAGAAACAAGAAAAGGTTGCCCACTATCACCAGTCCTCTTACATATAGTTCTGGAAACATTAGCCATAACAATTAGACAAGAGAAAGAAATTAAAGCAGTAAAGATAGAAAAGGAAGAAGTAAAACTGTCATTATTTGCTGATGATATGACACTCTACATTGAAGACCCAAAAAACTCTACCAAAAGACTTCTAGACTTAATTGACACTTTTAGCAGAGTAGCTGGACACAAGGTCAACACCCCAAAATCAATAGCCTTCTTGTACGCAAATAACAGACTCACTGAGAGAGAAACTAAGTAAACAATTCCTTTCACAATAGGATCACAACAAATGAAGTATCTAGGAATTAATCTAACAAAAGAAGCAAAAGATCTCTACACTGAAAACTACAGCACTCTGAAAAAAGAGATCAAAGAGGATATAAGAAAACGGAAAGATATCCCCTGCTCCTGGGTAGGAAGAATCAACACAGTGAAAATGGTCATACTACCACAACTGCTACACAGATTCAATGCAATGCTGATTGAAATTCTAACACTATATTCCATAGAACTAAAAAAAAATAATCCAAAAATTCATTTGGAACCATAAGCGACCTGGAATAGCAAAAGCCATGCTAGACAAGAGACATGACAGCGGGTATAACAAGCTCCAATTTGAAACTATACTACAAAGCAACTTTGATAAAAACAGCATGGTACTGCCAAAGTAACAGAACTGAGGATCAGCGGAACAGATTGGAAGACACAAAAACAACTCCAGATGTACTCAGCTACCTCATCATTAACAAAGGAGCTGACCATCCCCACTGGAGGAAGGATGGCCTCTTTAATAAATGGTATTGGAAAAACCAGATCTCAACCTGCCAAAGATTAAAAGTAGACCCTTATCTTTCACCATGCACTAAATTAAAATTCAAGTGGATTAAAACTCTAAATATCAAAACAGAAACACTAAACTTGCTGGAAGGTTAGGCAAAACTCTTGAAGACATTGGCATAGGAAAAGACTTTATGAACAAATCCTCAGTAGCACGTGAACTAGCAGATAGAATCAACAACTGAAATCTCATCTTATTAAAAAGCTTCTGCACTGTTAAAGAAACCATCAACAAAACTAAAGACAACCTACGATGTGGGAAAAAAATTTACCAGCTGCTTCTGAGACAAAGGACTATCATCTAAAATATATAAAGAACTCAAAACAATCATCCCCCCAAATATAAGGACCTGATTAAAAAATGGGCATCTGAAAGAACAGAAATTTCTCAGGCAAAACCGTAAAAGCAGCAAGTAAATATATGAAAAAATGTTCCACATCATTGGTCATTTGAGAGATGCAAATGAAAACAACACTGAGATTCCACCTCACCCCACAAAGAATGACTTCTATCAAGAAATCAACCAATAACAGATGTTGGCGGGGTTGTGGGGAGAAAGGAACCCTTCTCCATTGTTGTTGGGAGTGCAGACTGGTGCAACCACTATGGAAGTCAATATGGAGGTACCTCAAAGAGCTGGGACTAGAAGTTCCATTTGACCCAGCTATCCCTCTGCTGGTTATCTTTCCAAAAGAATTAAAAGGATCATAAAAGAGTGATTATATGCACACCCATATTTATAGCAGCACAGTTTGTAATAGCTAAATCTTGGAAACAGCCCATTTCCCCATCAGTTGGAAACTGGATAAAGAAGATGTGGTTTTTCTATAAAGAATGAGAAATTAGATTCATTCATAGGAAAATGGATACATATTGAGGATATACTCCTAAGTGAAATAAATAAGTCACACATATGTAAATACCAAATAGTTTCTCTGGTGTGAATAAACTGTAATAGTACATAAGATCCTAATGAGATAACTGACATTGTGAAATGGGAATAAAAGGGCTGAAGGTATAGGGAAAGTGGGAAGGGTATCAGAAAGGTAATAAGGGAAAAATATGACAAAATGAAAAAATGGAAATAAAGTGTTTGTAAATGGGGAGGGGTGCAGTGGGTGAAGAGTGGGCAGGGGCAAGGGGAAAAATGACAACCAAGACCATCTGTCATGTAAAGGTACTAGATCCCAATAATGAATATAACTGTACTCTCTATCTAAAATGTACCAATAAAATCAATGGGAAAAAAATTAAAAATAAAATGAAATCCCCAACTTGAACTGATTCCACAAAAACCACTGTGATGAAATAGCATGGTACTGGCAGAGAACAGACCTTTAGAACAACAAAACAGATTAGAAGATGCAGAAACAACTCTAGACACATTCAGCCTCCTCATCTTTGAGAAAGGAGCCAAACACCCTCACTAGAGGAAAGACAGCCTCTTCAATAAATGCTGCTGGAATAAGTGGGTCTCAACTTGCCAAAGAATGAAATTAGACCCATATCTTTCACCATGCAGTAAGCTAAAATCAAAATGGATCGAAGATCTAAATATTAAAATAGAAACACTAAACCTTATGGAAGATAGGTTGGATAGAACTCTTGAAGATATTGGTATGTAAAAAGACTTTATAAACAAATCCACACTTGGATGGGGACTATCATAAAGATTCAACAACTGGGATCTCATCTTATTAAAAAGTTTCCACAAAGAAAGAGAAACCACCAACAGAGTGAAGAAATAACCTACAATATGGGAAAATGTTTTCAGCAGCTGTTACTCAGACAAAAACGTACTATCTAGCATAGATAAAGACTTTTAAAATATTAGGTTACCTCCAATTTATAGACCTAACCCACAAATGGAATTCTGAAATGAACAGACATTACACAGGTGAAGAAGTAGTTTCAGTAAATAAACATATGAAAATATGTTTAACATCACTGGTCAAGCCGGGCATCGTGGCACACACCTATAATCCCAGCACTTGGGAGGCTGAGGCAGGAGGATTGCTGTGAGTTCGAGACCAGCCTGGGCTACACAGTGAATTCCAGAGCAGTCTGAAGTACACAGTGAGACCTTGTCTCAAAACAAAACAAAATACAACATCACTGGTCATTTGAAAGATGCAGATGAAAACAACATAGATTTCACCTTCAGAAAAAATGACTTATTAGGAAATCACCCAAGCTGCGGATTTAGCTCCACCTGCTTTGCAAGCACAACGTCCTGAGTTCAATCCTCAGTACAAAAAAAAAAAAAGCAACCAACAACAAATGCTGTTGGGGCTGGAGGGAGAAGGAAACCCTTGTCCATTGTTAGTGGGAGTGTAGACTAGTGCAACAGCTATGGAAATGAGTGTGGAGATTCCTCAATGAACTGAGATTAGAGGTTGCATTTGACCCAGCTATTCCCCTTCTGGGTATCTTACCAAAAGATTTAAAAACATCATACCACAGTGATATATGTGTATGCATGTTTATAGTGGCACACTTTATAATAACTAAAGTTTGGAAGCAGCCAAAATGCCCATGAATTGGTGATTGGATAAAGAAAATGCTGGAGGGAAAAAAATGAGAACCAAGACCTGTCATGTAAAGGTACAAGATCCCAATAATGAATGTAAGTGTACTGTATACCTAAAATGTACCAATAAACTCAATGAGGAAAAGAAAAAGAAGATGCTGGAGTTTTTATATAAAATGGAGTAGTGCTCAGCCATAAAAATAATAAACTGGCATGATTTATGGCTAAATGGATGCACATTGAGGCCATACTCCTAAGTGATATAAATAAGACATACATGTGTAAATATTGAATAGATTCTCTCACGTGAGAAACTGCAAGAGTAAATGAGCACCAAGATGGACAGTAGATAATGTAAAATAGGAAGAAAAGGTCCAGAAGGAAAGGGAAAGCATGGAGGGAGTGGCGAAAGCAAAAAGCAGAAGGAAAAAATATCAGAAAAGAAGGAAAAATAGAAACAAAGCTTTTGTAAATAGGGAGGGGTGAAGAAATGGGAGGGAAAGAAGGGGAATGGGGAAAAATGAGAACCAAAATATATCATGTACAGGTACAAATTCCCAGTGACAAATATGATCATAATGTATACATAAAATTTACTAATAAATTTAATAGGAAATTTTTCTTGTATGGATGGAAGTCAACAGTGTCAGAATTGGCTAAATGCAATCAATTCAAAAGACATGAATGAGGAAATCCAGCTAAAATTTTGGTAGGGAATAAAACGCTTCTGACTTCCTTTTTAAGTGCCTCCTATAAATTCCAAATCACTTTCCTCTGACCTTTCCTTTATTTAGTTCAACATTCTTTTCTGTAAAGAGTCAGCAACAGTCTCCTTTCCTGGAATCAGTAACATTGTACTGCCAGCCGGTATGACAGCTTTTTGTTGACAGAGGAAAGGGCTTCCTTCTGTAGGTGTGGCCCAGGATTGAAAATCATTTTTTCATTATCACTCATGTCTTATGTACAATACCAAGCTCACAGAGTGTTTGGACTGAAGTTATGAAAAATAGATTTTATAACTCCATGGGGAGTTTTGTGACTTTCCTACTAGCAGACCTCTTCATTGATATGTCACATGTTGGTGTTATCCTACCAGATTGCTGCCATTAACAAGCTGAAATCTTTCAGTGTTGAAACTGTGGACATTTTAAGCAGTCTGGAAGTCTCAGAATTTTGGAAGATTAACTATATGCCTAATTTTTCTTATAAATACATCATCTATGGTAGAGTTCACACAAAACAGCACTGTGTTATTTCATGAGTGTGACTCTTACCTTTAAGAGTACAATAATACCATAAACTTTACAGGAGCAAGGATTTAGCTACTGATGTGGCTTGCATCTTATAGTCCTACCAAAACTTCATTGGTCATATGTGGAGAGTTTGGAAAATGGCTGGATTAAGATGTGTGAATATAGTTTAAGAGTATTATACTGGGATTATGGATACAGATAATGGAAGCCCCACCTTGGGTATGTGTGGCACAAATCAGTAGGCTTACAGTGTGATGGAATATAAAGGAAGCACGGGAAGGCAGAATTGCTGCTGCTACTGCTGCTGTTTGCTGCTTTGCTCTCTTCTGTCATCTTGCCATGGATTATTTCTCTTCTGTGATGACCCTCTGCCATACCAATGAATTTTGAACCAGCTGACTATGGACTGAAACCTCTACAAACTGAGCTGAAATAAATCTTTCTTCCTCTAAATTTGAATGTTGAGTATATCATCTCAACAACAGAAAAATTAGCTCAGACAGCTATCTTCTTCGTCATTCCACAGGTAACTTTAAAAAAGCTAAAATCAAATAAGCTCAATTTCCACAAATGTAATTTTGAGATTATTTCCAAATCTATCTGGATGTCCTAATGAAAACAACAGCATATTTATATAGATAGTCCCATGGCAACAGCCATAGGCAGTTGTTATTATCTCAAAAGATTAAAAAATAAGCTGAGAAAAGACAACTCCATGTATAAGATGGATTCAGATCTGTAGGAAAAATAGTGCATTGGAATAATAAGTGTAAGAAGAATTTAATCCCTCCTGTAGAGGGAAAAAGTACTCAACTCTGTGAGAACCTCTGGATATTCTACTTTCATGTCAAAATTAATTTGCATAACCCATGCTATTTTTTTCAGCTTTAATTGAGTTTATTGATACGTTTTACGGATACAGTACAGTTACATTCATTGTTGGGATCTTGTACCTCTACATGACACGTCTTGGTTCTCATTTTTTCCCCTTGTCCTTGCCCTCCCTTCACCCCCTCCTCCCCTCCCCATCTACAACCACTTTATTTCCATCTTTTCATAATCTCATTTTTCCCTTTTTACCCTTCCCCTACCCGTCCCACCTTCCCTACACCTTTAGCTCCTTTCTTCCCATTTCTCAATGTCAGTAATCTCATTAGGATCCTCTGTATTATTGCAGATTATTCACACCAGAGAAACTATTCAGTATTTACACATGTGTGCCTTATTTATTTCACTTAGGAGTTTATCTTCAATATGTATCCATTTTCCTATGAATGAATCTATTTTCTCATTCTTTATGGCTGAGTAATATTCCATTTTATAGAAAAACCACATCTTCTTTATCCAGTTTCTAACTGAACTCATGCTATTTTTTTAAATTATGAAATATTTATTATAAAATAATTCAAAACATACAACTACAGTAGAGAGTAAAATGGTTCTATACTTCCACCTTCCTTCCACTCTTGCCTCCAGATATAACATTGCTGAGAGTTTGGCTTTTCTTCTTCTAGACCTCCTTCTGTTAATTTACAATCACATAAACATCATTTTTTACGTATTGTACTATGCTTATTTATCAATAATGGGGGTTTTTCTTGATTTCTACTGCAAAAAGTTTATTATTAAAATTTCCATTATTATAAATGTTACCGATTGTGTGGTGTTTGTTTGGTTGTTTCTTTTATTGAGAGATGATCATGCTTAGTCATTCAGGCTGACTGTGGACTCAGTATGTAGCTCAGACAGTCCTTAAACTCATGTTAATCTTCCTGCCTCAGCCACCTAAGTGCTGGGATTACAGATGTGCACCACCACACTTGGCAAGAAGTCCTACTGATCTGACCAACTTCAACAATGTAGCAGGATACAAAATCAACACAAAAAATAATAACATTTGTGTATATCAATAATGAACTCAATGAAAAAGAAATTATGAAAAGAATACCATTCACAGTAGATGCAAGAAAAATGAAATGCCTAGGAATTAACCTAATCAAAGAAGTGAAAAAACTATAAAGAAAACTATAGTCCTCTGTAAAGTTAGATTGAAGAGTACATCAGAAATTGGAAAAATGTCCCCTGCTCCTGCATAGGCAGAATGATTATCAAAATGGCCATACTAATAAAACTGTTACAGCAATTCAGTGAAATACCAATCAAAACATCAACAGCATTCTTCACAGATCTAGAGAAAACTAACCTAAAATTCATATAGAAGCAGAAAAAACTCAGAATAACAAGGACAATCTTGGGTAACAGGAACCGAGTTTTTGGCATCACAATATCTGACTTCAAGCTACAATACAAAAAAAGTGATAAAAATGGCATGGTACTGTCACAAAAACAGACATATAGATTAATGTAAAATAATAGAGGATAAATAAATATCTCCAGACACTTTCAGCTATGTAATCTTTGATATAAAGGCCAAAAACATATGTTGGAAGAAAGATAAACTATTCAACAAGTGGTGCTGGGAAAACTAGATATGTGTTCATAGTTCATAGAAGTTTGAAGCTAGATGCATTACTATCACCATGTACTAAGCTAAAATCTAAATGGATCAAAGATCTAAATATCAAAACAGAAACATTGAGCCTACTAGAAGATACAATAGATAAAATCCCTGAAGTCATAGGTGTAGGAAGGGATTTTCTAAACAGAACCTTAATTGCACAAGAAATAACAAAAGGAATCAACAAGTGGGATTATATCAAGTTAAAAATCACTCAATAACAAATTTTGACGGGTTTGTGGGGAGAAAGGAACCCTTCTCCATTGTTGCTGGGAGTGCAGACTGGTGCAACCACTATGGAAATCAATATGGAGATACCTCAAAGAGCTGGGACTAGAGGTTCCATTTGACCCAGCCATCCATCTGCTGGGTATCTTTCCAAAAGAATTAAAAGAATCATATTGCAGTGATATATGCACACCTATGTTTATAGCAGCACAGTTTGTAATAGCTCAAACTTGGAAACAGCTCATTTGCCCATCAGTTGGAAACTGGATAAAGATGTGGTTTTTCTATAAAATGGAACACTACTCAGCCATAAAGAATGAGAAATTAGAGTCATTCATAGGAAAATGGATACATATTGAGGATATACTCCAAAGTGAAATAAAGAAGTCACACATGTATAAATACTGAATAGTTTCTCTGGTATGAAAAACTATAATAGTACATAAGATCCTAATGAGATAATTGACATGTGAAGTACGAAGAAAGGGGCTAAAGGAAAGTGGGAAGTGTAGGGGAAAGGTAATAAGGGAAAAGAAAAAATATGAAAAAATGGAAATAAAGTGTTTGTATACGGAGATGGGAGGAGGGGGTGAAGGGAGGGCAGAGACAAGGGGAAAAAATGAAAACCAAGACCTGTCATGTAAAGGTACAAGATCCCAATGATGAATGTAACTGTACTGTATACCTAGAATGTACCAATAAACTCAATTTTTAAAAAAACTTCTGCACAACAATAGAACCAATTAGTAGAATGAAGGGAGAAAATACAGAATGGGAAAAATTTTTGCAGACTATTAATCAGACAGAGGAACAATATTCAGAATATATAAAGAATTCAAAAAATAGATCACCTAAAATAAAAGACCCAATCAAGAAATAGGCAAGTGAAATGAATAGATACTTCTCAAAAGAAGTACAAATGAGTGATGAACATATGAAAAAATGTTCAATATCTCTGGCCATTACAGAAATGCAAATTAAAACAACACTGAAATTTCATCTTATACCAAAAATAATACTAATCTCCAAGAAATCAAAGAATACCAAATATTGGTGTGGCTGAATTTGGGAAATAAAAATATCTCCTCCATTATTAGTGGGAAGGTAAACTGGTACAATCCTTATGGAATCAATATGGACATTTCTCAAAAAACTAAAATTATAAATTCTATATGACCAAGCTATTCCACTTCTAGGTACTTCCCCCAATGCTAAAGACATACCACAGGGATACATGTATATGCATACTCTTGTCAGAACCATAGCCCTGCTGTTCCCTGCCTTTGTCTTTATATCCTCAGCAATGTTGTGTAATCATTAAATACTGGCAAGTCTGGAGCCTTGTGCCTTAACATGATAATAGCTCAGACCATCCCAGGCTGTTACTTATACAGTGAACCCTTTGTCTTGTATTGTTCTTATCCTTACCCTACCAGTAAGGTGGTCAGGGGTTCATGCAGGCTCTGATGACTGGTGGCTGAACAGGGATGTATATAGTCTGAGTGAACACCACCCAGAGTAGATGCCACAGGAGAGCAGATACAGTGAAGAACTTTGCAGAAAGACTTTGGAAGCATCCAGTAAGGAAGTGAGTAGTGCTCACCACCACAAATAGATTCTTAGCCAGGATTAAAGCATGGGTAAGAATATGTTGGCCAAGGAACAGATATATATGCAATTGCAATGCATTTTGCTAAAGCAGTCAGGAACAAGTGACCCAGCCAGCAGCCTAAGATGATACAGAGCATTATCAAATGTAACTTGTGCTTCCCTCAGGCAGGTACCATAGATCCAGAAAATTGGGAAAGGATAGGAGAAAATGTAAGATGAACTCCATGGTGTGGTAAGGTTATTTCATCTGAGACCTTCTCCTCATGGAGTTTAATATGTGCAGTACTTGGCCCCCTGCAGTCTCTGCCAGCAGCAGAAAAATCAAATGTAACACATTTGATCTCCAAATCTGAAAACTTATTGTCTGTGGCTGCTGCTCTTTCTTCCTGGAGGAAAAAAATGCATGGAAGTGAACCTCCAGGAAGAAGAAAAGCTTCATTTGCTGCCACAACTGTCCCCAACTGAGGTTTTAAAATCCAAACCTGCCCAGGGGCAACAAATAGCTCCAAATATTTTCTCATCATGGTGTATTATAAAATAAGTGCTAGGACCCCTACATGATGTGACAGCTTTACTAGCTGCCCTGGTTTTCACTGAAGAGGGAAAAGAAAAAAGCTCTGCAGAGAAAAGAAAACCCCTCTCAGGGCCTGTAACTTCAGAGATCTCTGAGGCTAGCAGAGGCCATGCTTGCTTGTTTAAATAGCAATGACTTGTCTGGCAGGATATACTGGGAGGCTATCCCATGGATACCTATTGTTTTCCTGTTACAACTAGACAGGATCCTAATAATCCCTGATAAGTGATATGTAAACATCAGAAAATAAAATATAAAATTTGAAAGGAATTAGAACAAATATAATAAATAATACAGCACAAAGACTTTTTATATTACACCAATGCTGACAGCTATAGACTGCCCACTCCATAGGACAAAACAAAGAAATACAGGCGACCCCAGCCTGGGGCCTAAATGATCAAATCCAGGGAAACTGTGACTACATCCTGCTGGACTTAATGGGGTTACAAGAAAAATTAAATTACTAATTTTAGCTAATTGATAGATGCACTTTTGATTTTCAATTTAAATTGATGTCTAATTAGTGTCAGAATATTTCTTGCACAGTATAAGTTCTTAAATTAAAATTATAGGTTTAAATCAAATTCAAAGTTGCTTAAAAGTCTATTAGCAGCTATTCAAATTCTAAATGTTGCAAACAGAAAAAGAAAAAAAACAGTCACTATAAAATTCAAGCAGCTACAGCCAAGTCTGCTACAAAAAAAAAGAAGACATCAGACTAAGGCCAATCTTAAAACTGTTTTTGTGTTTACAGGTAAAAAATGTTTTTGTTTCTTCTTTCAATTGTGGTATACAAAGCATAAAACAGATATTCCATATAACCTCCAGGGACAAGCAATTATCAAACATGCCCATCAAACTTTAAAAGCATAATTCAAAATCAGAAAGGGAGAGTACAAATGCCCTCACAAGGCTGCTTAGATCTTGTTATTTTTAGTTCAGATTTTTTGAACCCTGCTACTGACAGCAAATTAGCACATGTGAAGTTCCACTAGTCTTTTCCTACAGGTACATCTCAACCATGTGCTGAGGTCCTTTAGAAAGATACCTGCATTGATAAATGGGAAGGCCTCTCACAATTAATAATATGGGCATACATTTATGCTTGCATTTTAACAGATAATGAGAGATGCTGTGGCTGCTATCCAAGAATGTACTTAGATTGACCTTTGTCCCTGGTATGGACTAGCAAAAATTTACCCTCAGCACAGAAAAAAAGGATCCTACATTTAAAATTATTCAAAAAATGTTCAAACTGGTATTGTCTCTATAATCCTTATGTTTTCATTTATGGTATAGTAACCTGGAGAGAAAACTCCTTTGATTGTCATAATTATGTACTAAATCACTGTATAAAAACTGGAGAAGTTTCTGGTCAAACTATTGGTTATGGGTACCAGTTAATCTAAGACTTGGACCTACTCCCCTACATCTTATTTGTTATATACCTTAATTGATCATGTAGTGTATAGGACTAAAACAATTCTAGGTCCTATTATCACAGGAATTATCTCACTAGTGCTGTTAATATCTAGTGTTGTGGTAACCTCAGTGGCTCTCACCCACTCTATTCAGACTACTTATTTTATAGACAATTAGACAAAAAGAGCAGATGATGCATGAAAACCCAAGTCATTGTCCTTGAAACAACAGTGTAATGGACGGAAGGTCAAATTAAATGCTTACAGTTGCAGCATGGCCTAAAGTGCCACTATAAGGTCCCTTCCTTTTTCATAACATCCTCACCATATAACAAATACATGCATCCCTGGGAACATATAAAATAAACATGTTCAGGGGGCCATCTATCAGAATGTGATCATGATATAGAGAACCTCCAAAAAGAAGTTTTATCTGTAGACCAAAAAACTCAAAACTATGATGAACAAATTCATGATTGGTATAAGTTTTCTAATGCTACTGATGAACTAAATCCTTTTAATTATTTAAAGCACACTTTTGAATTTATATTGGGATGCTTGGAGCCATCAGAATTTTTGTTTGGCTTTTTTTGATAGTATATCATAGAAGAACTAAGACTAGCCACTTGCTACTCACTGTGGAGCCTCAACTCAACTTGATTCAGCTTCTGCAACTTCAAAAACAGAAAGGAAGAACTGCTGGGAACCAGCTTGAAACTGTGCTGAGAAAGCTATAAAATATTACTGAATTGGCTTGTGAGTTAGCTATTGATTAAATTATAAATTTGTCCTAGGCCTACATGACTTGCTAGATGGGCTTTCAGCTGGCATGCAGAAACACAGCTCCCTATACCAATGGTCACAGTTGAGGTTTCAATAGTCAGTGGTGCCTCTCATAACAATGTAACACTACTGCTGAGGATTTTATGACTCTTATGCAGCCATTCTCCCAGAACAAACATTACCTAAAGAAAACACAGGGTACTTATTAATCACAACCTGTTGTTCACAGGATTGCATTGCCCCTCCTTCTTTACAAACCTGGCTTTTATCAGCACATTAGTCCTGTTCTTTCCTGTATTTTCCTTTAAGTTCCCTGCAATGTTGTGTGATCAATAAATACTGGCAACTCCAGAGCCTTAGGGTCTCAGCCCGATAAGAGTTCTGACCATTGCAGACCCTCATTTATACAATCAATCCTTTATCTTATACTTATCCTTGCCATAACCTCAGTCAAGTGGTTGGGGGAAATCACACACACCCCCAATAATGTACTGCAAATATGTGCTAATAAAAAAAGTAGGAAAAGAAGTGCTACTGATTTTTATATATTGATTTATATTTTGGAATTTTATTTTACTTACTTGACAGTTTTCATAGCTTTTGAATGAAGTTCTTGGGGTTTTTCTATATATCAAATATAATTATAAATAAAGAGCAAAATGAAACACACATAACAAAAACTAGAGAGATAGATATTTCTCAAAAAAAAGAGACTAAAGGGATATATGAAAGTTGGAGGCAGGGAGAAAAACAGAAAGTAAACAAAATTGAGATGTGCACATGTATCAATTCCACACATTTTATAAACATTATATACTGTAACATGTACTAATAAAAAATAAAAGGATTGTGTTTTCAGCAGACAGAGAAAATGTGTTTTCAGTTTGAATGATTTTTATTTCTTTTTCTTGCCTAATTGCTCTGTGAAGGATTTGCAATACTATATTGATTATAAGTGGTGAGAATAGGTATCTTTGTCTTGTAGATCTTAAAGATCAAGCTTTCAAATTTTCTTAGTTAATACTCAAGATTTATATATTTTTCTGTTAAGCTCATTGGTACATTTAAAGAAAACAATACAGTTACATTTATAATTGGGAAGTATTTTTTGGACAAGACCTCAAAAGCATAAGAAACAAAATAAAACATAGGCAAATGGGATTAATCAAGCTAAAAAGCTTCTGCACAAGAAAGGAAATTGTCAACAGAGCATAAAGAATACATAAAGAATAAGGAGCAGATTAGCAAATTATGGATCCAATGAAAGGTCACATACAGTGTATATAAGTAATTCCAAAAACTCACAAATAAAATTAATCCAACGAAAACATGCCATAGAGACATATGTATATATGGAAATGTCATACTGTAACCCAGAATTTTGTAAAATTAATATGTACCCATAAAAATATAGTCTAAAATAAGCAATAGAACCAAATAGGCATTTCTCAAGAGAATGCAGACAAAAATCCAACAAGCATTTGAAAAATGCTCAGTATCTCTAATTATCATGGAATAGCAAATGAATACAATTATGTAACACCTCACCCCAGTAAAAATGACTATGAACAATAATACAATGACTACCAAGAGCTGCAAAGGATGTGGAAAAAAGAGAAACATTACTTAGTGTTGGTAAGAATATAAATTAATACATCCAAGACGACCATTATTGAAAACCATTTGGAAATTTCTCAAAAATGAGTGATAGAGATGCAACATGGCGAAAAGGAGCAGGTGTCATGTTGGAACTTCTCAGAGAAAAATCAACTAAGAACACAGATGGGGCTTCAGTGCAGCTGAAAGAGGTGAATGGTGACCAGTGACTTAAACGCAGATGCCTATGAGATTTGAGCAACAGCAATTAACCCCATGGAGAGGAGTGCTAAGTGGAAACCAGCACAATGGCATGTTCCCCTGAAACAAGCACCAGGACACAACACAGCAGTGGAAAGGGGGTAAAACAGGAGGCAATGCCAAGACCAAGGATGGCCAACTGTACAGGAGTCAACTGTAAACAGGACTGGGAGCAGCCCGGGGTTGTCCCTGCCTGAGGGATACAGTAACCCACAGTAAGTAGTCTTCGATGGGCAGAGCGAGAGACATCAAAGAAGCTATTGGCTGAAGACTGCTCCCCCCATTAACACAAGATCAAACACATACCCAGATGGTGGAGATACACAGCAGTTTTTGAAAACTTCTTGCTTTGGACACTACCACAAAACTGTGGGCTCCAGAGAATTTTTTTCTTTGTTGATTTTCTTTCTTCTTTCTGATTTTTAAAAGGTGTTTACCTTTATTTTTATATTGTTCTACTGATCTTCTTTCCCTCTTTCCTCAACTGTCTCTTGAGTTTTATGATATTTTCACATGACTGAATATTGTCTCTTGTCTTTCTGGGTCACTTCAATATTCTTTTGCTTTATCCTTCATTCTTTTTCTCCTTCCCTTTTCTCTAGTTTCCCAAACCTTCATCAATCACTTGTTTTCTTCCAGCCTTGACTCTACTACATTTCCCTGTATTTATCACTCTATTCTTCCCCCTATCTCATTTAAATCACCTTCCTGATTGTAAAATCACCCCACTAAGGGGAAACTCATTGTACACAAGCTCCTGAGGTTAGATTGCGTTAGATAAATATAGATCTTGCTCCTATGGTTAAATGTACCAAATTGATAGTTATTAATATTTGTTAGTTTCTAGGCTGTGCTTGATGCTATTGATATTGTTAAATGTACCACTTTAGCCAGGATGTAGTACCTGTTGTAATCAGTTTTTCTCACTTGCATAACCCACTGCAATTGTCTGGGACCAAAATTATCACCAGAGTCCAGTACCAAAGGACTGGGTGCTGAGCCAAATAAATAGCAACTCATGATCCTTAGTAAACTGGAAAGGTAGGATCTTAGAGCAGACACAAAGACCAATAACTACATATGCCTGGAAGACATCTCTGAGAAAAAGAGATTTTCTAGAGAAGCCTTGATACTAGTGATAAAGCTATCTGCCATGAGAAATGTACAGGCATTGATGCAGAAAACAAAATAAAATAAATAGGAAATAACAAAATGCTGCAGTAAAATGCAACCCAAGACCTCTGACCCACCTAGGACAGGTACAGGAGACAACAAGATACAGAAAATGAAAAGTTGCCCACTTAAATTTGTTGAGATGTTAGAACCAAAATTAAGAAAACAGATACACAAGTTTATAGAAATAATAATCTCTCAGGTAAAAAATAAAAAAGACATGATCAAAACAGCACATGCTCAATGAATCTAGAGTAGACAGATTTATAACAATAGAGGATCTTAGAAAATTATGGAAACCATGAATGCCTAACATAGGAAAGTAATGGAATTCATGAAATATAATTCAACAGATACCCAGGAGTTTTAAATGCCTTTGAAATTATACACAATAGATGAAAGTGAGACAGAATTTCTGAACTTGAAGACAGTTAATGATCATGAAAAGAAAGACATTATAAAAATGGCTATGCACCATTAAAACTCAATACAAAAGCTGCAAGATGATGCAAAGAAGAATAGTATAAGATTGACTAGAGACAATTAAAAAGCAGGAGACCATGCAAATTCCATAAAATTGTATTCACATAAACAGTGGCAGAATACTTCCAATACATTGAAAAAGAATTTAACATACAAATAAGTGAGGCATACAAAACTCCAATGGCATATAGAACTCCAAATCTACACCAAGGAATATAATAATCAATATTTCACAAATTTAGCACAAGACTAGAATACTAAAAGCTGTAAGAGAAAAAGGGAAAAAAATCGCTGAGGAAGGAAAGCCTATCAGAATCACAGCAGACTTCTCAACACAAAACCTTAAGGCATAAAGATCTTAGAATGAAGTATTTAAAACCCTGAAAGAACCTGAGTTCAATTCCCTGTTCCAAAAAATAAAAATAAAAATAAAAAAATAAAACTCTGAAAGAAAATAACCTCCCACCCAGACTGATATATCCTACAAAACTTTCTGTTAAAATTGAAGGAGAGGAGTCAGGGATTTAGTTCAGTGGTTCTGCTGCCTGCCTTGCAAGTGCAAGGACCCAAGTTTGATCAGCTGTACCAAAAAACTAACCAAAAATTTGAAGGAGAAATAAAATACTTCCACGACAAAGAATAATTGAAGAAATTCATGACTGCCAAACTAGTTGTACAAAATATCCTGAAGGATATTTTAGAAGACATAATGAAGAGCACAACTCCAAGAACACCAATAGAAAGAATCCAGCAGGCAGGGCAAACAATTAAATAGAGGTGTAAAACACAGCATCAACAGCAGTAAAATAATATCAACCAATATATTTGTTATAACCATCATTGAAAATCTCCTTTACTCACCCATCAAAACCAAGATGGCAGAATGGATCAAGAAGCAAGATCCAACAATATACTGCATACAAGAAACAAGTTTAACTCAAAAATCTTCATAGAGTGAAAGTCAAAAGATGAAAAATGATATTACATGTGATAAGGACCAAGAAAAAAAGCAGGGGTAGCTATACTATTTGCAGAAAAAGTGGATTTCTAGTCAAGACTGATTAAGAGAGACAAAGAAGTTCACTACATCCTTGTAAAGGGAAAAATCCAAAAGAAGAGATAACAATCGTAAATACATATGCACCAAATACTGGTTCACCCTGCTGTGTAAACAATATTAATGAACATGAAAATGACATAAGCACAAATACAATTGTAATGGGGAATCTCAATACCTCATTGTCACAAATAGACAGATCAACTAGCTAAATAATAAACAAATAAATTTCATAAATGAACCAAACATGTGAACAAATGGACTTAGTGGATGTGTACAGTGTGTTCTACCCCACAACATCAGAATACTTATTCTCCTCAGCTGCACATAGGACATTCTCCAAAACAGACCACATACTACCCATAGAACATGCTTAAGTAAACACAAAAAAATTGAAATTATCATAACTTAATGCACTGAAATAGGAAATCAATAGCAAAAGAAATGACAATAATTACATAAACAGGTGGAAATTAAATAGCACTCTACTGAACAACCAATGGTCACATGTGAAACTAAAGAAAAAATGAGATATTTCCACAATTAAACAATAATGCCAAAACAACATACTAGAACTTATGGGACACAATGAAAGCAGTCCTAAGAGGAAAACATATAGCAATAAATTCTCACATAAGGAAAACTGAAAGACTCAAATAAGCAACCTAATGCTGAATGTCAAATATGTTGGGGAAAAAAAAGTCAAGCCCAAAGCCCATACAAAGGAGGAAATTATAAAAATCAGAGCAAAAATTAATGTAATCAGAAGAGCCTAAGAATACAGTGAAAAGAATCAATGAATCAAAGAGTTGGTTTTATGAAAGTTTAAATAAAATTGATAAACCCTTAGATAACCTCATCAAAAAAGGAAAGACTTAATTTCAACCAATAGGAATGAAGAAAAGTCAATATCAAAAATTAATAGCATTCTTGGGACCAGCACCAGTGGAAGGTGGAAGGTGGTGGTCCGGTACAGCCACTCCAAGATCCGTTCTCCTTCCACCCTGCCTGGGTCCAATCAGTGAGGACTAGCTTGCTGCACGGGCACCCCTGCAAGAATCCCATCCTGCCCCCTCCTCAGGCCTCCTGATGGTGCCAGTCCTTGGATCTACTCTGCAGAAGCACAGGTGGTCATAAAGGGCATTTTTCTGAGCTCCAGACTTTGAACATCTTCAAATAAAGGACAAAGGGAACCTGTAGTAGAACTTTGAAGAGTTCAAACCTGCAGGAGGTCAGGGAACTTAATTTGGGCCTTGCAGCCTGAAATCAGTCTGAATCTCAGGGGCTCTGCCATTGGCTAGCTGAGATCAAAGGACTTAGTTCTGTACATTGCTGCGCACATTGTATATAGTCTGAAAGAGGCCCTTCAAATTCTTTTTTTTCTTTCTTTTCCTCATTCCACTCTGCAAATGCTTTCTTTTTTCTTACCACATTTTCCCCACTCAGTCTCTTGCTCCCCGACATTACCTCATCTCTCTTTCTGTTCCTGTTCCCATCCTAACTCGGATTGCTTCTATTAGAGTTTTTTCTTTTTTCTTCATGTTCCTTTCTTCTCTCATTTTAATCAATCAAGGGTCAATACTTTCAAAGGAAAGTGAGCCACTATTATTGATAAGTTATTATATTCTTGTCCTTATTCTTGCACTCTGTCATTCCCTTTTGACTTTAACAGTTTTCTAAAGATGGTATGGTCATTACATGTCCTCTGCCTTCACTTGAAACCTTCTCCAATTCTTTCACTTATCTACTTCTCTCATCCTCACTCTGTCTAAGCCCCCATACTAAATGGTAAAGATGCTATATTAAAGAGTTTATTCACTGCAAACATATTTTGGGTTGCTTCTTGATTTTAGTTTAATTCACATGGTTTAAAGGTGATAGATTAATGACTATCAGAATTGGTCAATTTGTAAGTTCTGCTTTAACATATAGCATTGCTGATTGTATCAATTGGGCTAAAGGATTCTGATTGATTTAATGAGTTGTCTTCTCTGATATTATGAAAATGAGTATGTCTATGAGTCATTAAAGAATCAAAAGCTAAAGTGCAACTATATCAGGAAGATTTAAGTAACAACCCAAGAATTAAACTAAGGACAACCAAACAACACAAATAAAAATGAGAAAACAAGCAAGACACAAAGACAAACTTCCAGTTCACCAATGGCAAACAGTAGAGCAAATGAGGATGAAAAATCTGACAGTGAACCAGCAGGACATCCTGAACTCATAGCACAGGAAGAAACAAAATAGATCAATCAGGCTCTAGAAAAATTCAAAACAGAAATAATTTCCCAGATAACCATAGAGATGGTGAGCAAAATGAAAGCCATGATTAGAGAAACTGAAAAAAAAATAGACGAGCTCAAGACCATGATAGAAGCCATGAAAGCCCAGCATAAGGAAGAAATGGAAACAATGAATGTGCAACATAGAAAAGAAATGGAATTCATGAAGCAGATTCAAAGAAATATCCAGGAGATTAAAAACTCTATTTAAAGTGTACTCAACAGAATAAAAGATTGCGAAGATAGGCTCTCAGATATAGAAGATAAGATTGCAGTCAGTGACCAAGAAAAAGAGAGGTCTCTTAAAATCAGTAAGGGATCATGAGAAATTGATCCAACAACTCCTAGATGATGAAAAGAAGAATAACATAAGACTGATAGGAATCCATGAAGTAACAGGAGAAAATACAAATGACTTTAAAAAGCTGTTCACAGAATTAATGACAGAAAACTTCCCAAACAGAGGGGAAGAATTTGACATACAGATAAGTGAGGCATATAGGACTCCAACTAGCCATGATTAAAAAAAAAAAAATCTACACCTAGACATATAATAATCAAGATCCCAGAAACCCAACAGAAAAACAAAATACTACAAGCAGTAAGAGAAAAGAAACAAATCACACACAAAGAAAAGCCCATCAGAATCACAGCAGACTTTTCAACACAAACCCTCAAATCAAGGAGAACCTGGATTGAGGTATTTCAAGTTCTAAAAGAAAACAACCTCCAACCCAGACTGTTGTAACTTGCAAAACACTCTTTCAAAATGGATGGGGAAATAAGATACTTCCATGACAAAGAACACCTGAGAAACTTCATGAATACCAAACCAGCACTACAAGGAATTCTAAACAATATCCTAGAAAAAGAAAATGAAGGTAACAACACCATGTCACCCAACAGAGCAAATCAAATAGGAAAGGTAAGAAACTAAAAGAAAAGGGGAAAACAGTAACGAGTCAACAAAATGACAATAACATGACAATAAAAAGTCAGTACATATCAGTTATAACCAGCAATATCAATGGCCTCAAATCACAAATCAAGAAAAATAGACTGGCAGAATGGATTAAGAAGCAAAATCCAGCAATATATTATATACAAGATACACACCTAGGGCAAAAAGAAGCCCATAGACTGAAAATAAAAGGATGGAAAACAATTCTCCATGTGACTGGAGCCCAGAAAAAAGCAGGGGTAGCAATCTTATTCACAGACAAAGTATATTTCAAACCAAAACTGATTAAGAGAGACAAAGAACGCAAATACATCCTTGTAAAGAAAACAATTCAAGAAGAAGAGATGACAATCATAAACATATATTCACCAAATATTAATCCCAACAACTATATAAAACAAATATTAAGTAACATGAAAAAACAAATAAGCACTAATACAGTTGTAGTGGGGGAACTAAATACCCCACTACTACAAATAGATCATCTAGGCAAAAAAAAAAAAATCAACAATGAAATACTAGAACTGCACCAACCTTTTGAACATATGGACTTAATAGACATCTATAGAGTGTCCCATCCACCCCACAAAATCAGAATATACATTATTTTCAGCTTCACGTGGTTCATTCTACAAGACAGACCACATACTAACTCATAGAACAGGTTTCAATAAATGCAAAGGAATCAAAATTATCCCCTGTATATTATCAGCTCATAGTGCAATCAAGCTGGATATCAATAGCATAAGAAACCGTAGGAACTTCACAACAACATGGAAATTGAACAACACTCTCCTGAACAATCAATGGGTCACAAAGGAAATTAAAGAAGAAATTAGACAGTTTTTACAAATAAATGATAACACCAATACAACATACAGAAATCTATCGGACACAATGAAAGCAGTTCTATATGGAAAATTCATAGCATTGAATGCCCAAACTAGGAAAACAGAGTGAGCGCAAATAAACAACCTAATGATGAATCTTAGATTCCTAGAAAAACAAGAGCAAGAAAAACCCAAAGCTCATACAAGGGGAGAAATTATAAATATTAGAGCAGAAATCAATGCAATGGAAAATAAGAAAACAATACAAAAAATAAATGAATTGAGGAGTTGGTTTTTTGAAAGAATAAATAAAATCAATAAACCCTTAGCTAACCTTAAAAAGGAAAGAAGGGCTGGGGATTTAGCTCAGTGGTTCAGTGGCCTGCCTTGCAAGCACAAGGACCTGAGTTCAATCCCTGATACCAATAAAAAAAGGAAAGAAATAGCTCAGATCCATACAATTAGGAATTAAATAGGTGAAGTCAAAACAGACCCCACAGAAATCCAAAGGATAGTCAATATCTACTTTGAGAACATGTACTCTTAAAAAAAATGGAAAACAGAAGAAATGGACAGATATCTAGATACTTATGAATTGCCAAAGTTGAATGAAGAAGATAAAAACATTTTAAATTCCTCAATTACAATCAGTGAACTTGAAAATGTAATTAAAAGTTTAGCAACAAAGAAAAGCCCTGGTCCTGATGGATTCACTGCTGAATTTTACAAGACACTTAGATAAGAACTGTTGCCACTACTCTTTAAACTTTTTGGTGAAACTGAAAGGGAAGCAATACTTCCAAATTCATTCCTGGAAGCAAGTATTATTTTGATTCCTGAACCAGGGAAAGACCCAACTGAAAAAGAGAACTACAGGCCAATCTCCTTAAAGAACGTAGATGCAAAAATCCTTAATAAGATGCTAGCAAACAGAATACAGAAAATCATCAAGAAGATCATACATCCTGACCAACTCAGATATATTCCAGGGATCCAAGAATGGTTCAACATACTTAAATCAATAAATGTAATACACTATATTAACAAAGTCAAGGACAAAAACCACATGATCCTCTTGATAGATGCAGAAAAAGCATTTGACAAAATTCAACACCCATTCATGATAAAAAAAAACCTGCAAAAAATTAGAATAGATGGTCTATGTCTCAATTTAATAAAGGCTATGAAGAACCAACAGCCAACATCATATTAAATGGCCAAAAACTGAAAACCTTCACATTAAAATCAGGAACAAGACAAGTATGCCACTGGCACTACTCCTCTTCAATATAGTTCTGGAAACATTAGCCATGGCAATTAGACAAGAGGAAGAAATTAAAGCAATAAAGACAGGAAAGGAAGAAGTTAAACTGTCATTATTTGCTGACAATATGATGCTCTACATTGAAGACCCAAAAAACTCCAGCAAGAGACTTCTAGACTTAATTGACACTTTTTGCAGAGTAGCTGGATACAAGGTCAACAGTCAAAAATCAATAGCTTTCTTGTACACAAATAACAGACTCACTGAGAGAGAAATTAGGGAAATAATTTCTTTTACATCCAAAAAAATGAAGTGTCTAGGAATCATTCTGATGAAAGAAGCAAAAGACCTCTACACTGAAAACTACAGCACTCTGAAAAAAGAGATCAAAGAGTGTATAAGAAAATGGAAAGATATCCCCTGCTCCTGGGTAGGAAGAAACAACACAGTGAAAATGGCCATACTACCAAAACTGCTATACAGATTCAATGTAATGCCAATTGAAATTTCAACACTATATTTCACAGAACTAGAAAAGAATCAAAAATTCATTTGGAATCATAAGAGACCTAGAATAGCAAAAGCTATCCTACACAAAAGAGACATATCAGTGGGGATAACAATTCCCAGTTTGAAACTATACTACAAAGCCACTGTGATTAAAAACTTCATGGTACTGGCAAAAAAGAAACAGACCTGAGATCAGTGGAATAGATTGGAACATACAAAAACAACTCCAAATATACTCAGCTGCCTCATCTTTGACAAAGGAGACAACCATCGTCACTGGAGGAAAGACAGCATCGTTAATAAATGGTGTTAGAAAAACTTGATTTCAACCTGCCAAAGATTAAAACTGGACTCTTATCTTTCACCATGCACTAAATTAAAATCAAAGTCAATTAAAGTTCTAAATATTAAAACAGAAACACTAAACTTGCTGGAAGATAAGTTAGCAGAACTCTTGAAGACATTGCCATAGGAAAAGTCTTTATGAACAAATCCGTAGTAGCATGGGAACTAGCAGAAAGAATCAACAACTGGGATCTCATCTTATTAAAAAACTTCTGCACTGCAAGAGAACCCATCAACAGAATTAAGAGACAAATTACAATGTGGGAAATAATTTTTACCAGCTGCTCCTCAGACAAAGGGCTATTATCTAGAATATATAAAGAACTCAAAACAATCAGCCCCCCCAAATAAAAAGACCCTATTCAAAAATGGGCATCTGAAATGAACAGAAATTTCTCAGACGAAGTAAAAGCAGCAAGTAAATATATGAAAAAATGTTCCACATCATTGGTCATTGGAGAGATGCAGATGAAAACAACACTGAGATTCCACCTCACCCCACAAAGAATGGCTGCTATCAGGAAATCAACCAATAACAAATGTTGGTGGGGTTGTGTGGAGAAAGGAACCCTTCTCCATTGTTGGAGGGAGTACATACTGGTGCAACTACTATGGAAATCAATATGGAGATACCTCAAAGAGCTGAGACTAGAGGTTCCATTTGACCCAGCCATTCCTCTGCTGGTTATCTTTCCAAAAGAATTAAAACAATCATACCACAGTGATGTACGTGCATCTATGTTTATAGCGGCACAGTTTGTAATAGCTAAAACTTGAAAACAGCCCATTTTCCCATCAGTTTGAGACTGGATAAAGAAGATGTGATTTTTCTGTAAAGTGGAATACTACTCAGCCATAAAGAATGAGAAGTTAGAGTCATTCATAGGAAAATGGATACATATTGAGGATATATTGCTAAGCGAAATAAATAAGTCACACATATATAAATACCAAATAGTTTCTCTGATATGAAGAACTATAATGGTACATAAGATCCTACTGAGATAATTGACAATGTGAAATGGGAAGAAAAGGGCTAAAGGTGTAGGGGAAGTCGGAAGGTTAGGGGAAATGTAATAAGGGAAAAGAAAACAAATGAGAAAATGAAAAAATGGAAACAAAGTGTTTGTAAATAGGGAGGGGAGGAGTGGGTGAAGGGAGGGCAGGAGTAAGGGAAAAATAATGAAAACCAAGACGTGTCATGTAAAGGTACAAGATCCCAATGATAAATGTAACTGTACTGTATACCTAAAATGTACCAATAAACTCAAAGAGAAAAAGCAAACATGGCATTGGCATAAAAGCAAACACATAAACCAATGGAACACAAAAGAGATCCTAGAAATAAACCCATCTACATCCAACTGACTCTCAACAAAATTCCTATGAACATGCATTAGAGAAGGAACAGTCTCTTTGATAAATAGTGCTCGAAAGTTGCATTTCTATATACAGAAGAATGATGCTAGAGCCCTATTTCTCACCAATTATAAAGATTAATTCAAACTTGGTTGAAGACTTAAATGTAAGATCATAAACTGCAAAATTATATTTGAATTATACATATTATATTATAAGAAAATATAAATTTCAAAGACATTCTAAAGGGCAAAGATTTTTTTACAAGAACCTAAAAGCATAAGAAACAAAAGCAAAAATAGACCACTGAGATTATATGAAACTAAAATGTTTCTGTACAGCAATCAATACAGATAACTGAAACTAACCAATTAGGAAAAGATATGTGAAAACTTTGTATCCGACAAGAAGTTAATATCCAGAACTCCAAAAACCAAATAACAAATACCAACTTATCTCATTAAAAAATAGCCATAGATCTAATTAGACATTTATCAAAAGAAGACAAATAGCCAACAACCACATGAAATATGCCTGATAGTACTAATCATCAGGGAAATGCAAATCAAAATCAAATTAATATATCACTTCACTCCAGCAAGAAAGGCTATGATAAAAAAGGAACTTAAAATTTGTTAGTAAGGATATGGAAAAAGGAAATCCTTGCACATTGATGGTATAAATAATAATTATGGATTTTTCTCCAAAAATTTAAAACAGAACTACCACATGACCCAGTAATCCAACTACTGGATAGATATCAGAAGGAAATGAAATCAGTATATCAAGGAGACATCTACATCCCATGTTTATTGCAGCACTATTTACAATAGCAAAACAATGGAAACAACCTGAGTTTTCCTCAGCTAACGAACAGATAAAGAAAATCCTGCTTACATACACATGGAATTTTATAGAGCTACAAAAAGTTTAAAATTCTAGTCATATGCAGCAATATAGAGGAGCCTAGAAGGCATTACGCTAGGTGAAGTAACCTACGCATTTAAACAAGTGCCACATAATGTCACTCACATATGGAATCTATAAAAGTTGATTTCTTCTAAGTTGAAAGTAGAATGTTAGTTACCAGAGAATAGAGAGGATAAGGATGAATGAGGGATGGGGTAAGGCTGATTAATGGTTACCAATTTATGGTTAGATAGGAGTAAGAAATACAGTGAGAATAAATAATTAAATGTACTGTATATTTCAAATAATTAGAAAAAGCGATTCTGAATATCTTCATTATAAAGATATACAAATATTTGAGGACATAGATATGTTCACCTTATTTAAATATTACAGAAAGTATATGCTTATCAAAACTTCACGTACTAGCCATAAATACATATATACCATTTCATGTTTTTCATGTACAAGTTATAAACAAATTTAAACTAAAAATAAATACATTTAAATTGTTTTAAATTTATAAGAAAATCTAGCTTTGCACAGAAAAATATAGGTTATTTCAGCATCAGGAAGCATTGGCATGATAATAGTAGTGGTGAAGCTTGGCTGTTTCTCTGAAATATTATGGAGAAAGAATATTGACCTTGCTTCTCCACTGGCTACTTCTATCCCCTATGTTTTACCACTGCAGGAAACAGCTCTTTAAATTCATTGCTTCTCTAAACTTACTTTGTTCCATTACAACAAACATTATAACTAATAACTATTCTGTATTTTTATATTATTTTATTGCACCTATGTAGAATACCCTTTTCCTCAACTCTACTTACATGTCTTGCCTATACTTCAAATTATAAATAGGCTTCACAGAGAAAATTACATATGAATTGGGTATCATAATATGCCTAGAAATTTGCTAAAATGAGAAAGATGAGTAAAAGAAAAGGCGGAGATAGGGTTGTGAATGTTGTGGGAAAGACAAGGACATTTGTAAAATTTCTTGGTGCTGGGGTTGGAACCCTAAGTCCTTATGCATGCTGGGCAAGTGCTTTAACCCTGAGCTATACCCCTGACAAGAAGGATATTTCTAAAAGAAAGAATAGTATAAACAAAGCATGGAGTTTATGAAGTACTGTAGCATTTTTAATCAGTATCAATTAGTTTAAAATGGCTCTTATGATGAGGAAAAGTCACATACTATAAACACAAAATGTAAGTTATGGGCATAATGTGAAGAATTTAAGTTTTTAAAGGATTAGATTTAATCCTATAAATGATGGGGAATTTTTTAATGATTCTGAACTTGGGATGGGCAGATTTAAAATAAATATTTTCGCAGTACCCTTATGTGTAGAACAGGTTGTTATTTATATTTATTTGATATCTATATATAGATTACTATCTCTATTTGTTTCTGGCCTTTCTATAGTATTATCTATATTTTTTCATGGTAACCTAGTCATGAAAAAGTACCACGAACTAGTTGGCTTAAACAACAGGAATTCTTTGACTTGCGGTTCTGGTGGCCTTAAGTACAAAATCAATTTGGCAGGATTGCTTTTTTCTGAGGACTATGAGAGAGGCATCAGTTACAGGTGTGCTTTCTTGGCTTGCAGATATTTGTTTTTCCCTGAGTCTCTTGATATATTCTCCCAATGTGATTCTATCTCTGTGTCTACATTTCTCATTTTAATGAGGACACTAGTCATACTGAATTAGGCTCCAACCTAGTGACCTCATTTTAACATTATCTCGGTTAAGATGCTGTCTCCAAATACAGCACTCTTCTTATTTACTTTACTCAAGATTGAACACAAGGATTTTGAACCAACTTGCATCTGCAACCTATTTTTAAATTTTAAGACAGGGTCTCACTAAGTTGTTCAATTGCTTTAACTAGGAAATCCTCCTGCCTCAACTTCCTGTGCTGGGATTATAGATGCATGTCACCACATCAGGCTCCAGTCACATTCTGAGGCACTAGGGATTAGAGATTCAATATATTTTGAGGTATGTAATTCAACTCATAAAAAACATAGGGATTGAAAGCAGGGAGGACAGTAAAGAAGCTTTCTTAATATTCCAGATAAGATATAATTAAAAAATAAGCAGAGCCACTACAAGTAGGGATGGAGAGGATACAACGACCCAAGAACTAAAATTTGGAAGGTGAAGGAAATGGAATAGTTAAAAATGACTCTATATTTTATAGCTTTGTTAATTAAGTCAATGTCAATCAGGTGATATAACTATGGGTGGAAGGTTTGATGAAATATTAAGGGTTGTAGACATAATGCCCAATGTTAAATTGAGATGTCCTATTAGTGGATGGATAGTCCCAAGAAGCACAGTGATTGATACCAAACAATTCAAAGTTCTCTGGGGATGACACTGGAATCCCTTGTTGAAGGATTTGTATTGTTTGTTTGGAGTACTTAATAGTGGTTTCACAAACCTTTCATTATCCTAGAAAGAGGATAAGCACATTTCATCCATATTTTAAAACAACTAGGTTCTTCCTAGTTCCCATATCCTGCGCATAGAACTCCCCCCCAAAAAAAAACTGACAACATGAACACAAAAGGAAAATCAAATTTCAAAATAGAAACACAGCAGCCCCTAACATATTGCCTGCACACCAAATGCAGGGGATAGGATGCACAACCAACACAGTTCCTTCTCTATCCTTCATGGGAAGGTGTAAACTGTAGAGTTCAGAGGATGTGATGTGTACAAATGACAAGACCGCACATCTATTGGCAAGAGCAACCAGGAATGTTTCAGTTGAACTCGTATTTTCCATTGTTTTTTAGGTCCAGGACTTTAAGAAGTAAAATCCTCTAATTTTTTTTTTATCTGAATACACCAGATTCAGTGATATGGCTTTTTTGAATAAGGTTGTTTTGAGGTTTAGAAAATCTATGGGGAAGAGAGGGAATGAAGGATGGTACTTTGGCTCAATCTCACCTAGGAATTTCAAACTGATTAGATAGCCTTGATAGGAATTGGCACTGGGGATGCAATGAAACCCAGCATATTAAAGAAAGGAGGAGCTCTGTGTTTTGCATTTAATACCGAGACAGCTGAACTGGTATCTTGCAAAGCATTGGGAGCTGTTATTCTGTTTACCAAATAGAAACTTTAACAGTGAGATACTGGCCCAAAAACCTCAAGCAATACATTTTTTTTCTCTTTGACCCGTGACATATCATAAGGTTCCATTCATAATCTTGCCAATTTCTCTAAGCAGAAACAAATAAGAGACAAATATGTAAGAGATGTTACTGGTCCATAAGAGGCCCTTTCTAACAACTCTCTGGGACACTAGCTTTTCTTATGTAATAGCTTTTCTTATCTAATAGCAGGAGCTACTGAAGCCTTCTTCCCAACACAATCTCCCTGACTGAACATGAACAAAGGAATGACCAATCAGCTAAGGTAGCTTTAGCTTTTCAATTGAAATAGTCTGCTCTCTTCCTTTTGCAATTCATTTTCACTTGAAGTACTATGTATTCTAGCTGAAGCTCCCAGCTATTTCAATTAGTGGATATAGATGTCTGACACTAAAGGAGGGACAATAAATACGTATCATGAAACCTTTCATGACAAACGCTTAAATCAAATTTAATATTTGTCTTCATATCCTGGAAAGAAGCCTTAGCTAGAAATCAAGGAGTCAGTAACAACACTCTGCATAAACGTGTTTTTTTTCTAATACACACCAACCAGCAGCATAATCAGCCACAGGCAATTCACTTGTCATTCAGTGAATACTTGTGGAATGACTGGATTTATTCAAATCACCTACACTCCCATGGTGCCTCTCAGGAAACAAAAATATTCCCTTTTGTCTTAAACTTCAGAGCTAATTGGTAGTGCAGTTAACTAATGGGCATCTTGGCATCACTGCCCACATTGCATCTCCTAAAAATCAACTAGATATTAGAACCAAAATTTGAAGTCTGATCTGAAGGGGAAAAGGAAAAAAAAAAACCTAAGCTCTTCACACAAATTCCTCCCAAAATATAAATAACATTACAGCAAGGCCATGCTCCTTGAAATAGGATTTCTAAAGTACAGACTTCCTTAATTGAAATCATGTACTGTCCCTTTAAGAAGCCAGGCAAGATGGAGCCCTCCCAGCTCCCAGCTATACTGGCTTCTATCTACCTAATAGGGATGCTGGAGTGTGACCGAAAGAAAGCACTCCAGAAGCGAGGAAGTAAGGCTGTAATACCTGAAGAAGAAATCAAGGCAGTAACAGTTGCAGCCTTCCAATTGAGCGTGCCTATCCCTCAGGGTGGCAGCTCCTCTAGGTTCTAAAGGACCACCTCTCCTCCCCTCCCCTCTCCTTTTCATCCCACCCCACCCGGCTCCACCGTCGGGTCTTCCTTGAAGGAGCCTTCTGTAAAGCAGCTACTTAGCCGCCCAGTGGAGACTCCAAGTAAGGTGCAAAACAAAGGGGAGAGGAACGTGGGCTAACCAAAATGAAAAGGACTTACTTTGGAATTCTGCGCCTTCGCCTCGAAAGGCATCTTCTCCTCCCGGCACAGGGCCCGGGCCAATGGGGCGGGGTCGGGAATGAGCTAGTGTACCCGGAATCTGCACTGCTTCAGACTACAAACCTAGTTCGGTAGAGAGTTGAGGGAAATAGGAACCGACGAGTGGCAGTGCACGTTAGATTTTAATTATCTTCAAAGAATATAGAGAGGTGTAAGAGAGTTAGCCAATGGTAAGAGTGGAGGTGAGTCCTACCCTCCACCCTTTTCTAGCTATCTTCCCTTTCCGGGCATTGGTGATTTGAGGGAGAATTACTTTTCCTTTTTTTTTCTTCCTTTTGGTTTCTCCCCGCCCATGTCCCAGACCCCACCCAGGTGCTCCACCCAATTCATCGCTACACATTCTGTCAATCACCAGCCATTTCAAAGCTGCATTATACAACTTGTGTTTTCTTCTCTCTTTGGCTGGCTGTGCCCTTGGCCTTCTTACAACACCAGGACCTTTGCCCTAGATGTATCAATTTGAGGTTAGTTTCTCGTGGTCTCCCACCCTTAGTATCATAAAGCTTGCAAACTTCATCCAAATCCTTTCTCAGTCAGGCCAGATTGCATCACACCCTATCCCATCACTTTGCTTCAATTTGTTTATAGCAAATATGTTTCCCTAGCTTCCAAGAAAGCTCCTGGGGAACCCTCTTCGGCACCACCCACTCCTGTGCATTTTCTGAGGTGAAGTGGCTACAACAGCTCACCTGTCCTTGGGGCTTCTTGCTTCTCCATGGCAAGGGGTGCTCAGCCTTCTTCATCCCTCACCGTGTGAGTCTCCGACTTTCTGATTAAAATAGTAGGAGACTAGTGATTCCCAGCCATGTGTATGATGCCTCTAATTCAAGCCTAAACATCAGTCTCATACTATATCACTCAATACTATCCACTCGATAAATAGGTCAAAATCAGAAATGAGCTCTGAGGTCCTATCCCACAGGTATAAGCAGAATTTCAAAATGACCCAGCAGAAATCATATTTGACATTGCTATGGTTTGGATCTAAAATGTCCCTTAAGGCCCATAATGCTAAAGGGTTTTGGAGAGTGATTTGTTCATAAGAACTTTGACCTCCTCCGTGGACATTGATGAATTCATAATTTAATGGTATTATTGGAACATGGGGCACAGTTGAAGGGAGTGGGTAATGGGAGTGTGCCCTTGGGAACTATACTTTGTCCCTAGCCCCTTCCTCTCTGACTCTCTTCCTGCCTCTTGCCCACCATATGCTGCCTGCCAGAATAATCATTCCATCAGGGGCCCCTCAAAAAGTGGAGCCCAAAAGTGACCATGCTGAAAGCTCGAAAACTGTTAGCCAAAATTAATATTTCCTCCTTTTTGGTTGTTTCTTTTAGGTATTTTAGGTATTTTATCACAGCGATAGAAAGTCGACTAACATAGATGCCATTCTCCATTCTCCATTCCAGTTAATGACAACACTTGATTGCTCAGGATAAAAATCATGGAGCTATCCTTGAATCCTTTTCACTCGTAGATCACATCCAATTCTTCAGGAAATCCTAAAACTATGTCCAGAAGCTGACCACTTCTCACCATTCCTACTCCTGTTCCTTGGGTCCCGGCCACTACCATGTCTCAACTAGATGACTAGAAAAATCTCTTTATTAGTCTCCTTTCTTTCCTCTCTGTTCTCTTAAAAACGCATTCCCTAGTCATCAAACTATCTTTTATTAAAGGCTAGATCATATCTCTGTTTAAAATTGTTCAATCAAAGGAATGCTACCATGATCCACCTCCAACTGGACCCTACCTTCTGGCAGCACACTCAGCTATGAATATCAGTATGAATATAGCATTTCCACAATCTAATCACCTCTCCAGGAGTCTCATAAAGCAGTCAATTCGTAACTGAGATTTACTGAAACAATGATAAAGCAAAACTCCAGTTACACAATTGCATATGTGGTCTGAGTTCCACTCTCCACAGTAAAAAAATACATGGAAAAATAGAAGACATGGGCAAAGCTTACTAGTTCCTTTCGGATGATGAGACCATATGCAAGTTTTTCAGCTCCTTATACTTTTCTATATTTTCCAAGTTTTAAAAATATTTATTAGTACATGTTTGCAGTACATGATTACATTTATTGTGGAAAGTGGTACATGCACATAATACATTTTAATTCTTTTTATTTTCATTCTCTACTTCTCGCCTCCCTCCTCACTTCCTCCAACTCTCAGCACCCTTCCCATTTGCAAAAGCTGTTTTTATCATCAGTTTTTCAATTTGTTTTTCATTCCCTTTTCTTCTTTCCTTCCATCTTTTGTTCTCTCATCCATTTTTTTTAAATCTTAAATTTTATGTTAAAAAGTAAAGCAGTTACTTCCATGAACCACTAGGTGGAAATATAGCTCATGGAACAGAGAAATACTCTGAAAAGTGAAAGTATAATGAAAATTCAGTTAATTCACTAAATTGAATTCATTTCAAAGCATTTATGAATGATGCCAATTTTACATACTAGATCCTCTAAAATATATAAGAAGGATTATATATTACCATTTGTCTCTTCTGCCCAGACAATTATGTTCATGTAATGTTTCAAAGAAGGAAGTGACATTAACATCTGCCAAACTTTATTATGTGCTGTATACAGAAACTGGGCACTTTTGACATTCTTTTACTGAATCTTCATCATCAAGAAGTTCTTGCATCAAAGCTATTATAACACAACTTTGTAATTTTATTGGATGCAGATTTGACTTATATAAGGGCCATAGTGTATATAAAATATTTATATGAAATTTGAAAAAATATAAACTCACAATTTTTGTATTGTTTTGGGTTTTTTGTTCATTTGTTTGTTTGTTTGGTACCGGGGATTGAACTCAGGTCCTTTTGCTTGTGAGCAAGTGGCAGAACCACTGAGCTAAGTCCCCAGCCCAAAAAAATATAAGCCTTTCCAATAAAAAAGCATAATCTAAAAATCAGGGGCTAGTCAGAGCTCCAGTGGTGCAATCAGTTAGCGTGTGGTACTTATAAAAATCAGGGGCTAAAGAAACTGTATTCTATGTAGTAATTTAACTTTGGCTGGTACATATGAATACTGTTTTATGCTTTGTCACCCACCTGTGATTTGTGTGCCTTGGGATTTCTGGGAATGAACTTGGTGCTACATTACATTGTTACGATTATTATGGAAATATTTTAAACAATGTCATCCAAATGTTTTACACATGTTTGTGCTAAAAAAATAACTCTGAAATCAGTAACTTTAAAGGGGAGGCCAAAAGTGAATAGAAAATAAAAGCTATGAAGAAGGGTAAATAATCACCATAATAAGATATGTTCTTAACAAAGAAATATCCTGTGAGACATCACAACCAATGCTGAGAAGGGTAAAAGCAGCACTAAAGCCAAAATGTTGATTTTTCAATTTTTATTATTTACTAGTCCATGCTCACAGTACATAATGATCATAGTCTTCATTGGGGAGTTGGTACAAGTACATAACATGTCTCAGTTCACTTTTCATCCCCTTCCCCTCCTGTACCTTCTCCCTTTCTCCATCTATTGGTTCCCCTTCCATTTGCAAAAGATTTATTTCCCTATTTTTATTTTATCTTTTGGTTGGTTCTTTACTTGTATTTTGCTGTTCCCATATAAGAGAAAGCATGCAATATTTAAACTTGTGTGTCTGATTTATTGCACTTGATATTATGGTCTCAAGGTGCAACCATTTTCCTATAAATGACTAAAGTTTATACTTTATGGCAGAGCAGTAATCCATTGTTTATAAATATTTATAGATTTATAAGACCCAAGGGTTTATTGCTTCTAATTTACACCTATGATAGTATTAGTCTTAAGTTATTCAATATCATTAGTATTACAACTCTTAAAAACAATAGAATAGGTTTCTCATTCCCACTTTAAATATATGAAAACTGATTTAGAAAGGTTAGTAACTTGCTTAAAATCACCAAGAAAAAGAGGCAGGTTTTGTTTGTCTTTCAGAAGTAATGTTTATTTACACTTCTGCATTTGATGTCACTCAGTTCCATGCTTCAGTTAGCCATTTCTCCAAGTTCATTATTCTTAAATCTATATTTTCTTAACAAACATTTTATCTGAGCTCCAATCCATGTATGTACCTGCCATTCACACATTTACCTAACCATAAATCTAAGAATCGTCTTGCCTCCTCCCTCCATTTCACCTTTTATACCCAGTCAATGAGCAAGACCTATTGGCTTCACTCTATAATATTTTTGCTATTTAGGTTTTCTTTTTGATCCCTACTTATATGATCCTGGTACAAGTCATCATCATCGCTGTGTTACTATGGCAGGTGCCAAGGCATCAAATCTTTTTCCCAGATCTTCCCTGCAGCCTAAACTCCAGACATAAGAAATCACTATGTGTTCCTTAAAAAGTACCATGAAAGATGTATTTGTCATGAAACAGTGTGTCTTTGCCCTCTTTGATCCTAGTGCCTAGCTTTTCTTTCCTCCACCCTAACAAGTGCTCCTCTTTGCCGTGGGAGATGAGTTCGATATTCAAACTGAGATTTTTAAAATTGAATACTGTTTATCAATAAAGAACGTATATATAAGGATATGTAATAATACCTATCTCATTTAATAGTTGCAAAGAATAAATACATGAACATATATAAATCAGAGCAGATGATAAATCGGAGATCAACAATTACTAGCTTTTGTTACAATTATGATTGTTTTTGAAGTTGAGTCCAAATTCAGGAAGAAAACATTTTGAGACTTTTTCAAATACATTTGTACATATCCCAAATTTCATGGTTTCTTCTTCTATAAAAATGCATGTAATTACTATTTCAGAGGGAAGCAGCTGAGAGGATAAAATGTGGCAAATTAAATAAGAACAATGCCACACAGTGTAGTAAATGCTTAACATTCATTCAGGGTTAGTCATACTGAATACTTGTCATGGTGCACTGCTAACAGATGCCATATTACTGCAACATAATTTGGAATCACGTGTTAGAGGCCACAGATATTCAAACATGTGTGATTTGATAATGTCAATGGTGATTTCCCCGGCTTTACGCTTCACTGGAAAAAAAGACTAGGTTCCTCCTCCTCCTCTCCTTTCTCTCCTTTCTCTCCTTCCTCTCTTTTCTTCCTCTTCTTCTTCCTCTTCCTCCTCCTCCTCCTCCTTCTTCGTCTTCATCTTCTTTGTATTTAACATCAGTGGGCAAAGTATCCAGAGTTCTTCCTCTAATGTACACAGAAAAAAAAAATCTTTCACTAATCATTATTATTGTTTCCTTACTTCTAGCCTTATCTGTTTATAAATCATGATATGATTTGCGAATTTCTATACTGACCATTTGTTAAAGCTTTTTAAAAGGGAAAAGGCTAGAGTATTTTTTTTTCTCTATTTCTACAGTAGCAAATTACAGACGTCCTTATCCACAATCATGGTTTCCACATAACTTTAATTTTAACTAAAGGACTCATGTTATAATAATAAAAAAGTGTAGCAATCAGTCCATGCTCATGAAATTTATTGTTGTTATGAGTTCCACTACCAGTCTGAAGCATCTATTATGATACACAAATGGTACAGCCTTTACATTTAAATTTTATTGGTATATGTTTATGATACATTATAATCACATTTATTTTGGGGAATTGGAACACACACCACACACACAGACACAAACAATTTTGTCCTCCATGAGTATTTACCATCTTTTCAGATGAAATGGAGTTCAAGCCAAAACTGATCAGAAGAGGCACAGAATGTCACTACATATTGGTTAAGAGACTAATTAAAGAGGAAAAGGTAAAAGTTGTAAACATATATGCACTGAATACAGGTGCACCAATCTTCATTAAATAAAAACTACTGGACATACAAGATCTGATAAATATCAACACAATAATAGTTGGGAACCTCAATATTCTCTTTTTATAAAAAGACAAATCAAGTGGAGTTGACCCATACACCATTGAACAAATAGATTTGCTAGATATATACAATGCATTCCTCCCTAAAAACCAGGACACATATTCTCAGCAGCACACCAAGCATTCTCCAAAATAGACTGCAAACTAAACTATAAATCTTACTTTAACTCAAAAGAATTGAAGTTATCCCATGGAAATTATCAGATCATAATGCAGTGAAATAGAAATTAGTGGCAAAAGAAAGCACAGAAGTTTTCCAAACACATGAAGACAAAATAGTACACTCTGACAGAAAAAAGAAAGAAATTAAATACTTCCTAGAACAACAATGACAGTACAACATACCAAAATCTATGCCACACAATGAAACAGCAATGAAAGAAAAGTGTATAGTTATAAATGCATACATTAGAAACACACAGTGAGCCCAAATAACTTACTGATGCACTTCAAAATCACACAAAAACAAGAACAATAAAAAAATCAAAGCTAGTACAAGAAGAAAATTATAAAGACCAAAGAAGAACTTACTTAAATTGAGACAAAAAATATACAAAGAATCAACTTAAGATCTAGTTTATCAGAATAATAAACAAAATAGGTAAAACCTTAGTAAAGCTTATTAACAGAATGAAAGAATAGACTGATAGCAAGGCACTTAAAATTGAAAAAGGCAAAATCACATTGGATACCACCAAAATCCAGAACATTATTAGTGATTGCTTTGAAAAATTTGCTTCAATAACTGGGAATGTAGAAGAAATGGATAGATTCTCAAGATATGTGAATTACAAAAACGAATCAAGAAAATATAAGCTCCTGATAAGTCCAATACAATACAATGAAATTGAGGTAATATTTTAAAAAATAGCTAAGATTAGAACCTAATAGCTTCACTGTTGAATTCTACATGAACTTCAGAAAAGTCTAATGCCAATAGTCCTCAAACTCATTAATGGAATTAAACTGCTAAGTGTGCATCCAAATGTATGCCTGGAAGCAAGGATTAGATTTGTTCCAAAACCAGATAAGGGCTCAACTAAAAATGAAAATTATAGGATATTCTGTTTATTAAAAGTAGATATAAAAGTCCTCACCAAAATACTGACAAACAGAATGAAAGAAATCAATAAATAGATCATACATCATGATCAAGCAGCCTTTTTTCCAGGAATGCACGAATTCAACATATGTAATCAATAAGAAGCAAGGATAAAAATTACATGAACATCTTATTAAATGAAGAAAAAGCCTTTGACAAAATCCAATATCCATTCACAATAAAAACCCTGAAGAAAATAGGACAGATGTACTTTATCTCAAACTGATAAAAGTCATTTATGACATCCCTACTGCCAACATCCTCTAGAATCAGAAACAAGACAAAGATGTCTGCTATCACCAATCCTGTTCAGTGTAGTACTTGATACTTTAATCAGAGCAATAAGGTTCGAAAAAGAATAAAAGAACACATATAGGAAAGGAAGAAGTCAAACTATCTTTACAGGTGACATGATCATTTATATATGAGATCCAAAATATCCACCAAAAGATGCCTAGAACTAATAAACAAATTAAGCAATGTAGCTGGATACAAAATCAACATACAAAGATCAACCATGTTCCGCTACACCAATAATGAACACATTGAGAATGAAAATAGGAAAATAATACTATTCACAATATCCCTGTAGTTCATTGACTAAGGTGGTTTGGGCATGGAGGATACACCTGAAGAATGTTACAAATAATCATAAAAAGAGAACTGGAGGGGAAGATCTTGGCCTGTTGATTTTCTAGAAGAAGCTTGCTGTGGATGGTTTTTCTAATGTGAACTAGGCTGTTCTCATCAGAGGAGGAGCTCGGGATCTCATTGTCACTGGGAATGGCTGCTATTTTCATCAGAGGAGCTCTGATCTTTGCCATGAGCATCACTTCCTGGCTCCAGTGTGGATACCTCAGCTTGATGGCACAGATCCTTCATCTCACAAGCATAGATTTTCTGGCTTCCACCACTGATCTTTGGGCCTTTGAGGTACAGATCAAGCAAAAGACATTGCTGTGGGCTCTAGGGCACTGGCTGGACTCAAGGAGGACATGACCTTGGACTCTAAGCCTTTAGTTGGACTTGTGTGGGAAATTCCTGGGATTCAGGCCTTCAGTTGAATGTTTTGGGCTTCTAGTGTGCAGTTAATCTCTTGCACTCCTTTGCACTTGACTCTTTGTATAATTATCATAAAATAACCATATAAGTTATGTGTCCTGTATTTAATATATTCCCTTGTCCAATCCTGCTGACTACAAGTGCCAAGATAAAATACTTATGAATTAATTTAATCAAGAAAGTGAAAGACTTCTATAATGACATATATAATATTCTGAAAAAAGAACCTGATGAGGACTAAGAAAATAGAAAGATATCCCCTGTTGCTCTATAAGTGGACAAATATTGTCAAAATGTACATACTACCAAAACTGATAAATTGATTTAATGTAATCCCAATCAATATATCAACAGCATTTGTCACAGAATAAGAAAAAAATCCTAAAATTTGTATGGAGCCAGAAGAGACCCAGAATAGAAAAAGCAATCCTAGGCTACAAGAGTAATTAGGTATATGGTATCACAAGCTCAAATTTCAAACTAATACACAAAGCTACATTGATAAAAGCAACAAGGCACTGTCACAAGAGACATGTATAACAACGGAATGGAATAGAAGATGCAGAAACAGCTCCAGGGATATAAATTTGTCTGACCTCTGACAAAGGCATAACAATATACACTGGACAAAAGGTATGCTCATTAATAAATGCTTCTGGGAAACCAGTTACACACATGCAGAATATTAGATATATGTCTATCTCTATCATCATGCACTAAAACAAAGGATTGAAGATCTAGATATTAAATAGAAACAATTTGCCAGAAGACATATGTAAAACTCTTGAAAACATAATAGGTAAAGACTTTTTTTTAACAGAACCCCAGTTGCACAAAAAATAATTTTAAAAATCAACAAATGTGATTGTAAAAAATTAAAAAGCTTCTGCATAGCAAAGGAAACAACCAATAGAGTGAAGAGACAGACTAAATAATAAGAAGAGACCTTTGGAAGCTACTCCTCAAAGTCAAAAGTCTGATAGAAAATTTATATTTAAAATGTATAAAGCATCAAAAATTAGACTACTCAAAATACAGGACCTAGTAAAAAGTGGATACCTGAAATGAATAAACACATCTCACAATAAGAAGTTCAAATGGCCAATAAATACATGAAGTAATGTTCAATGTATTTGGCCATTACAGAAATGCATTTAGTTTTAATTGAGTTTATTGGTGTATTTTAGGGATACAGTACAGTTACATTCATTATTGGGATCTTGTACCTTTACACGACAGGTCTTGTTTCTCATTTTCTCCTTGTCCCTGCCCTCCTTTCACCCCCTCCTCCCCTGCCCGTTTGCAAAAGCTTTGGTTCCATTTTTTCATTTCTCATTTTTTTCCTTTCCCTTATTCCCTTTTGCCTACCCTTCCCACTTTCCCTACACCTTTAGCCCTTTTCTTCCTATTTCACATTATTAATTATCAAGGGTGTGAGAAATGCATATTAAAACCATGAGATTCCATTTTACTTGAGAAAGAATGGCTATCTTGAAGAAATCAATAACAAGTGCTGCTGAGGCTGTGCAGGAAAAGGAACACATACATTCCTAGTAGGAATTGAACTGGAAATCAACACTAGACTTTTAAAGAACTCCAAGTAGAAATTCCATTTGACCCAGCTATTTTCCTTCTACTCAAGCTTTGGTTGCCTTCTAGTACTGAAAGTATTGTAACAGAACAAACTCCCAGCAATCTTAAACTGGGCAACATCTAGTGTTAAAACACTGGAATGACAAGAGGTTCAGATAAAATAAGAAGCCTGCTTAGAACTACTGGAGTCAGGCAAAAACAACACAAAAGCCAGATGATATCACACACCAACACAAGAGCATTCAGAAAACCAAGAATTCACCTAATTCTCAAGAGAAGGTGAATTTTGTAAATAAGGAGAGAAAGAGGGATCATAAGGGGGTGGGAAAAAAGAAGCAAGATGTATCATGTAATGGTACAAATTTTTTAAAAATAAGGTGGCAGAAATTGACCAGATAGTAATCAGAATGCAAGAAACCTCAGACAGAAAATTTAAAACAGCTATCCTAAAAAGTTCAATGATCTTGAAGAAACATAGACAAACATTTTATATTATATCAGAGAAACATCAAAGAGATGGAAGCAATTTAAAATATTAAGCAGAACACTCTTAAGCTGAAAAAACATTCCATGAAATAAAAGACACAACAGAAGACATCAATAACAGAACAGATCAAATAGAAGAATGAATGAGCTTGAAGATAGGCTACTTTAAAATATATTATCAGAGTGCAAAAAGAAAAAAGAATGGAGAAAAATGAAGAAAGCTCATGGGAATGTGAAAACTTTACTAAAAGGCACCTATTTGGGATATTGACTATCTCAAAGGACTTGAGAATGTCAATGGAGTAGAAAGATTATTCAAAAAAATAATAGTAAGTATTCCAAATCTACAGAAAGATACAAATACCAAGATATGGGAATGTCATTAAACGGATCAAGTTTAATGAAGTAAATTTTACCCTATATCATCTTATAATCAAGCTACCAAAGGTGAAATTGAAGAGAAGACGCTCCTTTGTAAGAGCAAAGAAGGAGATGAGGGTTCTGCAATTCTGAAAAGCAAACCTCTTAGCAGAAAACACAGTACAACAAAGAGTGGCAAGAGATTTCTCACAGTACTGAAGGAAAAAAAAAATCTGTCAACTGACAATATCGCATCAGGCAAAGCTATTTTTTAGAAATGAAGAAAAAATAAACACATTCCCCAATGAACAAAAACTAAAAGAATATATTCCCACTAGACATGTTCTATAGAAAATGCGAAAGTGTATTAAGAAAACTAAAATTGAATGAATCAGAAAAATATTGCAGTATCTGACTGCAATAAAACTAGAAGTAAATAACAAGGAAAGCTTTGGAAATTATACCAATATATGGGCATTAAATAATTTGATTTTGAACATAGAGTGGATCAAGGAAGAAATCAAGACAAATTTTTTTAATTTCTCTAAAAAATGAATACAGAGACAAAAATAACAAAAACCTGTAGGATGCATTGAAAGCAGTACTAAAAGAGAAATTTACAATGATCACTACCTACATTAAAAAAAAAAGAAAAGAAAAATCTCAAGTAGAGAACCTATTGCTACATATCAAGGAACTAAGAAAACAAAAACAAAAATTAAACTCAAAATTACTAGAAAGAAATAATAAAGAACAAAAATGAAAATAGAGACTAAATAGCAATGCAAATGATCACGAAATGAAAAATCAGTTCTTGAAAAGAAATTTGAACCATTAAGTATATTAAAATAAGAACGAAAACACAAAAATTTAAGCAGATATAAAAAGGGAGACATTAAAATTTACATCACAGAAATAACAATGAATCATTAGAGATTATTAGGAAAAACTATATACTTAAAATTCTATAATCTAGAAGAAAATGACAAATTCCTGGACAGATACACCTTACCCAGATTTAATAACAAAGAAATAGGAAACATGAAGAGACCTTATCAAACACTTTTTCTGCATCTATTGAGATGATCATATGGTGTTTGCCCTTGACTGTTAATATAGTCTATTACACTAATTGATTTACATATGTTGAACCATCCCTGCATCCCTGAGATGAATCCCATTTGGTCAGTGTGTATGATCTTCTTGATGATCCTCTGTATTCTATTTGTCAGTATCTACTGAGGATTTTTGCATCTGTGTTCCTTAAGGAGATTGGCCTGTAGTTCTTTTTTATTTTATTTATTTGTTTGTTTGTTTTTAAGAATATGAAAAATTTATTTAGAGAAAGAAAGCTTCTGTCTAAGAGAAACAGAAAAAGGACTGGAAAGTGAGTTGTCCACCCAGCCCAATTCTCAAAGATGTTTTATACAGCAAAGCCATGTGGCAAGGAGGGTATAAAGTGGGACAAAAGTATAAGACCCCATGGAAAATTATAAGCTGGGTATGAGGTGGGGCAAAACCATGCCAACCAATAAGATTAGAAGTACAGTCACCCAGGTAATTTTCCTTTAATTGGGGTCAAATCGGGGAGCAAGTCACATAGCAAGTGTACAGGATTTTCAATAAGGGTGGGGGTCAGGGACATTTCCTGAAAAGGCTGGGCTAAGACCTTGGCCCCCCACTCAGGTGACTGATACCTATTTAGAATATCAATCACCGCCAATTATCCCCAGGGGAAGCAAAAGGGTGTAGTAGTTTCCTCTCCTTTTATAATTCTGGCCTTCAGTGAATGTGTCTTGATTGTCCTCCATGTTGGCTTCTCATGGGCTCACCTATCTGTCTAACTGCCTACAAGATACGTAATTAACTTACCCATCTACAATATTCCCCCCTCTGAAGAAATACCTTGAACTGTTGTGAGGGGGCAAAGGGCAAAGAAAATTCTGCCTACTTCCAGCTGAAGAGGGTCATGATCAGCAGTCAGAGTTATTCTATAGAGGGTCTAAAGGACCTAAAGATGTAATCAGTACACTTCAACACTCAATGAACAAAGATGAAGGTGTTAAGAATCAGTAGTCATTTGCTGTGATAAAAATTAGAATTATACAAAAGCAACTCACTCTACCACTAAAAACCTTCTAGAATCCTCACTCCTCCACTCTTATTGTTATGTAGCTAAAAATCTTACTGAGAAAAGAAAATCTTGGCGAAAAAAATATTATCAAAGAAACTCATTAAAATTGATAATGGACTGATCTGTGTTGGGAGACTAAGCATAGGAAATATGTGACTTGATAGAAGTGATTCCAGAAAAAGCCAGTAACATAAATACTTAATAGTTTACCCCAAGTGTCACTTGGGCAGCACATTAGTCTACATACTGATTATTCCAAGCATTGGTTGGATGGTGTCATTTCAGCTACATGATTGCTGTAATGAATAAAGTTGATAACATTGTCTTTTATATTTCCTGTTATAAAAATTAGTAAAAATCACCCAGTTTTTGGTCATCCTGTATTTAAATAATTGGACTGGTAAGTGGTTAAATTACCATTTTTCACACACTTTTTTAAGATTTTTAGGATCTCTGAAGATACCACTTCATAAATGTCGAATCAGCTATGTGTAGCTCTATTTTTGAACATCGAAAAGTAACACCTTGTGACAGAATGTACTATTTTCTTATTCTAACATCTATTCTTCCCTTGTTCCTTAATTACAAAATGTTATTTAGGGAAGCAGTGTACTTAACTAAAAGTTGGCATTTCTCAATCTCCTTTGCATGTAGATATGGCCACATGACTAGTTTCTCACCAATGTAATTGAATAAGAGTGTTATGTAATATTTTGAGGAAGTGTCCTACAACATTTTGCTGTCTGAAATATAGATGTAATGGCTGGAGATTAAATAGCCATCTTGGACCATCAGGTAACATTTTAAGGATAACAAAGGAACAAGATAGGAAAAAATCTGAGAATCAAATTACTGCAGAGAAAATTTTTTAAAGTTTTACTCAAGCTACTTATTTGGGTTTTTTAAATTATCTATAGTCAAACCTAGCCTTATGGAACAGTTTTGTTCTGCATCAGGCTGCTATATCAAATGTATATTTCTTTATTAAGTTTATTGATACTTTTTAGGTATACAGCTTTTTAGGTACAGTTACATTCATCACTGGGATCTTGTACCTTCACATGATGCTTCTTGGTTATTTTTTCCCCATACCCCTGCCCTCCCTTCACCCCCTCCACTCTTTCCTTTTTACAAAGATGTTGTTTCCACTTTTTCCATTTCTCATATGTTTTTTCTTTTCCCTTCATTTTTTGCCCCTACCCTTCCCACTTCCCCTACTCTTTTAGCCCTTTTATTCCTATTTCAAATTATCAATTATACAATTTGAATCTTATTTATACTTTCAGTTTTTCACACCAGTGAAACTACTTGGTATTTACACATGTGTCCTATTTATTTCACTTAAGATAATGGCCTTAATATGCACCCATTTACCTATAAATGACTCTAGGTCTACTATCTAGAATATATAAAGAATGTAAAAAAAATCAGACCACTAAAATATAAAGACCCAATTCAAAAATGGGAACCTGAAATGAACAGATACTTTTGAGACAAACAAGTAAAAGCAGCAAATGAATATATGAAAACATGCTCGACATCACTGATCATTTGAGAAATGCAGATGAACAGAACACTGAGATTCCACCTCACCCCAGAAAGAATGGCTGCTATCAAGAAATCAACCAATAACAAATGTTGGTGGGGTTGTAGGGAGAAAGGAACCCTTCTTCATTGTTGGTGGGAGGGCAGACTGGTGCAACCACTGTGGAAATCAATATGGAGGTACTTCAAACAAGTAGGATTAGAGATCCCATTTGACCCAGCTATCCCTCTGCTGGGTATCTTTCCAAAAGAATTAAAAGAATCCTACCACAGCAATATATGGGCACCCATGTTTATAGTGGCACAGCGTGTAATAGCTAAAACTTGGAAATAGCCCAATTGCCCATCAACTGGATGCTGAATAAAGAATATGTGGTTTTCTACAAATGGAGTATTACTCAGCCATAAACAATGAGAAATTGGAGTCAACTGTATATTTTAAGGGCTGAGGATTTAGCTCAGTGGCACCACACCTGCCTTGGAATCGTCCTGAGTTTGATCCCTGGTACCAAAAGAAAATGTACATTTCTAATCAACTGAATCAAATGTTAGGTATTTAAATATTCTTATTGCTTGGTATTATTTTTAATAATTTCATTAATAATTAATAATTTTAATTGCATTAATAATTTTAAATGTTATTTTTCCATATCCAAACATGCTTTGAGTATTTTCTCAGAATATTTTTGCAAAAAATGAATGCTTACACCGTCAAAAACTTAGAAAAATTGTGTAACATTAATTTTGCCAGATTACTTACCAGAATTGGTAAGTATACAAAATCTGTCAATTTTGGGAGGAGGAGGTAGTATTTTGAAAGGTGCATAGTGGTATTTCAAAATATATTTATTTTGCAGTACTAAGGATCAAACCCAGATCCATATGCATGTGAGGTAAGCAATCTACCAAGTGTATAGTCAGCACCCACTTCTTCCCCCATTCCTCTGCCCTGCCTTCAACTCCTCACTCCCTAAGAATTTTGTTTCCATTTTTTCATTTTCTCCTATTAATCCCATTCCTTTCTTTCCATTCCCCTAACCCTCCTATTTACCCTTCCCCATTTGCCCCTTTTCTTCATATTTCACATTATCTATTATACCTTTTAGTTCTTATTTACACTTTCAGTTTCTCACATTAAAGAAACTATTCGGTATATAAATGTGTGTCCTATTTATTTCACTTAAGAGTATGGGCTCAATGTGCATCCATTTAGCTACAAATGTCTCTAATTTCTCATTTTTGTGGCTGAGTAGTAATCCATTTTATATAAAAACACACATTTTCTTTACTCACTCTCCAGTTGATGGGTAATTGGGCTGTTTCCAAGTTTTAGCTATCACAAATTGTGCTATGAACATGGGGGCACATATATCACTGTAGTATGATTCTTTTAATTCTTTGGGAAAGATACCAAGCAGGGGAATAGCTGGGTCAAATGGGACTTCTAATCCTAATTCTTTGAGGTATCTCCATACTGATTTCCACAGAGGTTCCACCAGTCTACACTCTGACCAGCAGAGGAGCAGGGTTCCTCTTTCCCCACAACCCCACCAGCATTTCTTTTTGGTTGAATTCATGATATAGCATCCATTCTTTCTTGGGTGAAGTGGAATTTCAGCATTGTTTTCATATGCATTTCTCGAATGACCAGTGATGTCGAACATTTCTTCATATGTTTATTTGCTATTTCTACTTGTTTGTCTGAGAAATGTTTGTTCATTTCAGATGCCCATTTTTGAATTTGGTCTTTAAATTTGAGAAGTCTGATTTTTTTAAGTTCTTTACATATTTTAGATAGTAGACCTTTGTCTGAGGAACAGCTGGTGAAAAAAAAATTTTCACACATTATGGGTTGTCTCTTCACACTGTTGGTCATTTCTCTTGCTGTGCAGAAGCTTTTTAACAAGAAGACATCCCATTTGTTGATTGTATATGCTAGTTCAGGTGAAACTGAGTTTTTTTTTTAATTGAGTTTATTGGTACATTTTACTTATACAGTACAGTTACATTCATTATTGGGATCTTGTACCTTTACATGACAGGTGGTCTTGGTTCTCAATTTTTCCCCTTGTCCCTGCCCTCCCTTC
>NW_022900951.1:48181778-48189582 GCF_012274545.1 Fukomys damarensis | reverse complement strand
TTTTTTTTTCCATTTTTTTCATTTTCTCATATTTTTCCCTTATTACCTTTTCCCTACCCTTCCCACTTTCCCTACACCTTTAGCCCTTTTCTTCCCATTTCACAGTGTTAGTTATCTCATTAGAATCTTATGTACTATTGCAGTTTATTCACACCAGAGAAACTAGACTCTTATCTTTCACCATGCACTAAATTAAAATCCAAGTGGATTAAAAATCTAAATATTAAAACAGAAACAGGGGCCGGGGATTTAGCTCAGTGGTTCCCACACCTGCCTTGCAACAACAAGGACCCGAGTTTGATCCCTGGTACAAAAAATAAATAAATAAATAAATAAATAAAACAGCTGGAAGATAAGTTTGGAAGAACTCTTGAAGACACTGGCATAGGAAACGACTTTATGGACAAATTCTCAGTAGCACAGGAACTAGCAGAAAGAATCAACAACTGGGATCTCATCTTATTAAAAAGCTTATGCACTGCAAAAGAAACCATCAACAGAACTAAGAGACAACCTACAACGTGGGAAAAAATTTTTACCAGCTGCTCCTCAAAGGACTATTATCTAGAATACATAAAGAACTCAAAACAATCAGACACCCCCCAAATATAAAGACCCTATTCAAAAATGGGCATCCGAAATGAACTGACATTTCTCAGACAGAGAAGTAAAAGCAGCAAGTAAATATATGAAAAATTGTTCCACATCACTGGTTATTTGAGAGATGCAAATGAAAGCAACTGAGATTTTGTTAATAAAATATTTTCTACACCAATGTCTTCAAGAGTTCTACCTACCCTCTCTTCCAGCTGGTTTAGTGTTTCTATTTTAATATTTTGATCTTTAATCCATTTCAATTTTAGTTTAGTGCATGGTGAAAGATATAGGTCACTTTAATCTTTGGCAAGTTGAAACCCAGCTTTTCCAGTGTTTGGCTCCTTTTTCAAAGATGAGGTGGCTGAGTGTGTCTGGAGTTGTTTCTGCATCTTCCAATCTGTTCCACTGGTCCTCAGGTCTGTTTCTTTGCAAGTACCATGCTGTTTTTAACACAGTAGCTTTGGAGTATTGTTTTAAATTGGGGATTGTGATACCCATTACCTTGTCTATAATTGTTTTTGCTATTCTAGATCTCTTCTTGTTCCAAATGAATTTTTGGATTCTTTTCTCAATTTTTGGATTGTGAAATATGCTGCTGGAGTTTTAATTGGGATTGCATTGAATTTATATAGCAATTTTGGAAGTATGGCCATTTTCACTATGTTGATTCTTCCTACCCAGGAGCAGGGGATGACTTTCCATTTTCTGCTATCCTCTTTAATCTCTTTTTTCAGAGTGCTACAGTTTTAAGAGTAGAGGTCTTTGATTTCTTTTGTTATGTTGAGTCCTCTGTATTTCAGGTTTTTTTGGATGCATTTGTGAAAGGTATTGTTTGCCCCATTTCTCTCTTCATAAGTCTGCTTTTCATGTACAGGAGGTATTGATTTTTGTGTGTTGACTTAGTATCCAGCTACTTTACTGAATTTTATTATTATTTATTTATTTATTTATTTATTTTGATGCTGGGGATCAAACTTGGGACGTTGCACTTGCAAGGCAGGTGCAGAACCACTGAGCTAAATCCCCAGCTGTTTGGTTATTAAGTCTAGAAGACTTTTGGTGAAGATCTTGGGGTCTTCAATATAGAGTATCATACCATCTGCAAGTAATGACAATTTGACTTCTTCATTTTCTATCTTTATTCCTTTTATTTCTTTCTCTTGTCTAATTGCTGTGGCTAATGTTTCCAAAGCTATATTGAACAGGAGTGGTGATAGTGGACATCCTTGTCTTATTCCTGATTTTAGCATGAAGCAGTTCAGTTTTTGATCTTTTAGTATGATGTTGGCTGTTGATTTTTCATACATGGCTTTTATCAGATTGATAGAGACTCTCTATTCCAATTTTTATCATGGAATTTTTATCATGAATGTGTATTGGATTTTGTTGAATGGTTTTTTCTGCATCTATTGAGATGATCATATGTTTTTTGTCCTTAGCCCCTTTTTATTTTTTGAGATAGGATCCTGCTAACTTGCCCATATTATCTTCATACATGTGATTCTCCTGCTTCAGCCTCACATGTAGCTGGGATTACATTATGTGCCATCATATCAACTTTAAAATACACTTTTGATGGCTAGATAGGCAGTTTACTTTCCTATAAATGGTCTATTTTGTGTCCTGCCTAATGTATTCTGTCCCATTAGAAAGGAAGCTCACTAATAGAGCTAAGTCAATACATCTTTGATTTCCCTAATATATTCATTATTTATTGGTAACAAATTACACTAACACATAAAGGTTTAAAACAATAATTATCATCTCACACTTTCTGTACATAGGACAATAGGTACAGTTAGCTGAGTGCGTCTGCCACAAGGTCTCTTACAAGCTAGCCATTATGATGTTGTCTAGGTCTCTAGCCTCAAGAATATTCTGAGGGAGAATCGTCTTCCAAACTCACTAATGTGGTTGTTGGAAGGATTCAACAGCCTTGTGAGCTATTGGACTATTGTATGTTCTTCCTGGCTCTTGGCCAGAGGCCACCCTCAGTTCCTCAGTTCTTCAGAATAAACATTCAAGAAAGAGCAAGATGGAAGCCAGAACACTGTAACCTTATCTCAGAAGTGACATATCATCATTTCTGTCAAATTGTTCTTGTTAGACCATCACTAGATCCAGCCTAGACTTAAGAAGAGGTTATACAGATACATGGAGCTTGCCTATCACAACTATTAAAAGGTTTAAAGTAAGCATTTGGTGAACCTGTAAACTTTCAAGTAAAATGTTGATATTAAATTTAGATATTTATTTAGATTGTACACATATTCTAATTTTTATGTATATCATACATTGCCTATTTGGGTGTTCAGTATTTTTTCCATACAGCAAAATCCATATATTCAAATAATCACATTGTTGTGGCAATTTCAAGCTGAAAACTTAACTAGATAATTATGTGGAATACTTTCAATGTGTGGTTTGCCATGATTCTATTTAGTATAGCTGGTACTCATAAGTTAAAATCAGCCTGAAATATTAATTTGTGGTGTAGTTATTTTGGAGTTTGAATATAAAGACTATTAATTAACCTGGGTAGCATTATCATCCTTTTCTATTATTTTGAAATAGTACAATATAGGTTTAACTTGTCTTGAAACAGTTAGAAAAAATTCATCACGGTCTATGTGTAACATACAGATAAGGAATACCTTAGTAACAGTTTCCTATAATTTTTTTTCATTAATGATTTGCTTGTATTTTCAAGCTGCAATGTCCAACACAGTATACATTGTCACACATAAGTACACCTTTTTAAATTTAACTAAAATTAAATTTAAAAACCAGATGTTTAGTTTTACTAATGATATTTCAAATATTCAATAGCCAGATGTGTTGAGTGGCTACCATATTGAATATCAAAGATACAGAAAATTTCCATCATCAGAAGAACTGCTATTGGTCAGTGTTGCCTTATAGCAATTTAGGTGGAAGTTGGTGTGGAATCAGAAGAACTGACTTAGTCCTAATTGCACTCTTTACTAGTTTTGTGACCTTGGATAAATCACAAACTCTTTGTCTTTCACTTGTCCTACTTGTAAAACTGTTACTACCTTTTTCTATCCACCTCACAAGACTGTTGAGAAAAACAAAAAAGATAATACACGATAAACTTATTAAAATTACAAAATACTTTATATTTAACAGATAGATTTGTAAATTTATAGAGAGCATAGACTATCGTGCAAATTACTCAATTTCTTCAAACCAGATGGACAGTATAACAATACTAACCTAGGGCTGCTGTTACAGTTAAGTGAATTATTATGTGTAAATAACATTTAGGTCCTATTTCCTGATATATAATAACAGATCAATAAATATTAACTTGTTGTTGTAGGTATTCTGAATAAAGGACATGTACAAAGCTAAATGTAAGTTTAAGGAGTTAAACAGTTAAACCCTTCACACTTTCAGAGTAGTGAGAATATTTTTCCTTACAAGAGTCTGAGATTTACATTTTCAGCCATTTGTGACAATTTGTTTCTTATCTCCAATGTCCAGCATTTTTATAAATGTTAAATAACTACCTACATTTTTTCTCTGATACTCTTCAGTTTATCTCATCCAGTGTCAAGACTAAATGTGAATCTCTAGGTTCAATCTTTTCTGAGTTCAAGAATCATATATCTGACTATGTAGATATGACTTTAAAATTACTATGAGCAATATTCCCAACACTCTTCTCCCTCAGCACTCTTAGTCTTAGAGATCTTTATGAACCCAGTTTCTCAAGCCAGAAATGTTGGTACTGTCTGATTCTGTTTTTTCACCCTCTCTTAGAAACTTAGTCAGAATCCTGTCACATACCATTTCCATTGCTACCATTCTGGCCCAATCTACCACCATCTCTCACTTAGCAAAATACCCTCCTCACAGGTTTCCCTGCATTTATTCTTATCTCTAAATAATCTATTCTCTAGTAGTGATATTTCATAAAAATAAGACTAACAACATTAGCCCCCTGCTTAAAATCTCCACTGACTTCCCTTTCAGAGGAAATAAACATGAATGGCATGAAGGGACACACAGAGACTTGCTTCCCACCTCACTCCCCACTTCATCTATTTCTCTCACTACTCTTGGGTCTAGTCTAATTATGTTGACCTTCCTACTGTTTCTCTGATATTTCAAGAGCTATTCCAACTCAGACACTCTGTACTTTGTTTCTTCTGCCTGGAATGTTTTCTTCCAAGATACAGACATGGCTCACTCTTTCATTTTATTCAGGTCTTTGTTCAAATGTCATCACACCAAGGAGGCTATCTCTGATCTCCCTAACTAAATAAGTCTCTGTATTAGTTCCTAAGATAGTTAATTCTATATGTCAACTTAACTAGGCCACAAGATGGTCAGATAATCTAGTCAAATATTATTTTATGTATGCATGTGAACGTGTTTTGGGATGAGAATAACATTTGAATTGGTGGGCTGAGTAAAGCAGATCGCCTTCCCTAATATGGATGGGTCTCATCCAAACAGTTGAAGACATGAGTAGAAAAAGAAGCTGACTTTCCCATTAGTAAGAGAGAGAACTCTCTGTGCCTGATGGCCCTAGCTAGGATACCAGTGTTCTTTCTTTCTTCAGACTTAAACTGGAACACTGGTACTTCTTGATCTTGGGTCTGCAAGCTTTTGAACTGGAACATACACCCTCAGGTCTTTTGCTATTCTGGTCTTCAGACTCAAGATAAGAATACCACTGGCTCTCCTGGGTCTCCAGCTTACCAACTGCAGTTCTTGAGACTCTGCATCCTCTACAATCCTGTGAGCCAATTCTTTAAAAGTAAATCTTTATGCAGACACACACAGAGCCTATTGATTCTGTTTTTCTGGTGAACCCTAATACAGTTTCCTATTGCTGCTCTAACAAATTACCACAAATTTAGTGATTTAAATCAATAAAAAATTATCTTATAATTTTAGAGGTCAGAAGTCTTACATGGGTTTCACTGGGCTAAACTCCAAGTAACAGAAGTGTTCTGTTTGCTTCTTGAAGGTATAAGAGAGAATCTCTCTTTTCCTTTTCCAGTTTCTAGCAGCTGCTCACATTTCTTAGCTCATAGCCCCCTGCTTTCATCTTCAAAGCCAAGAGCAATGAGTTGAGCCTTTCTTGCCAGTCACTCTGACACTGACTTTCCTTTCTTCCTTGACCACACACACACACACACACACACACACACACACCCTTTTGATTATATTGGGTTCCTAGAATAATCCAGGATAATGTTGTTAAGGACAGTTAACACCCTTAATTCTATGTGCAACCATAATTTCCCCCTGCCATATATTACATATTCACAGGTTCCAGGAATTAGAATGTAGCTATCTCTGCAGAGCATTGTTCTATCCCAGTGCCTTCTGCCAATACTGTTTTAATTTTCTTCATAGCACTTATTTCTCCTAATGTAGTATGTTTATTTAATCAGTTAATATCTGTCTCCCCTTAGTAGAATATAGGCTACTTGAACAGAAGGGCTTTGTTTTGTACATTCCTGCATCAGGCTCTGAAAACAGTATCTGAAACATAGTAAGTGTGGACAAAACATCTTTTGATTAAATTAATGAGGTCAGCAATTTTGTCAATTAGCACCACAGGGGGACTTAATTACTTTCATGCTTTATAAGGCAGAATTAGAAATCTGAGTGGAAAATCATAAGCTGGACTTTATAAAACATTGTTGTGGGAAATCTAAAAAGAGTTACATGCTTCCTTGCTCCTCTTTTCAAAAAGTAAAGGTTATTATTGTTCACAATAGCCCAATTCAGGCAAAAACCCCAAATGCTGAAAAACTGCTTTAGGTTTGACCTTCAAGCTACAGGGCTTTTTTTGTATTCTTATTGACTTTGCTTTGGACTGTCTATGTGCAAAAGTTTCTTATTCCATGTGGCAAAGCTCCAGTGAAAACAGGAGCAAGGTAAGTTTGCAATTGTTCGTCTTACTATTTCCATAAGAGCTGACACAAGGTAGTCTCACAACCAGATACCACACTGACTGCATCTTATACTCTCTAGCCTGAGTAGGCCCTGAAGTTTAAGAGACCATACAACTTCAAGGCTAAGGGGACAACTTCATCAATATTACATAGCAATAGGCAATTTTTTTATCCTTTTAAGCCCAGTTTACCAATCTGCAAAACAGGGACAGTAATAGTACTTACCTCATGGAGTTCTTGTTAAGAATAAATGAGATAATCCTCATAATGCACTTGAAACCTGAACTTAATAAGAACTCAACTAAAGGAGTACTATTTTGATTTGACAACCTACTTAACTTTTCATAAGTCAGCAAATAAATCTAGTTAAAACTGGAAAAAATCAATGCCTTTATTCAAATCAGTATTCATACCCTCCTTATCCTAATACATTTCTATTTGTAACCTGCTACTTATAAAGGAGTCATAACTTTTGTCTAAAACCTTGCTCAAACTTTTAGATCATTTTCAGAACCAGTGGTCAAAAACATAAGTATTTTCTTGTTATAATGCCTATAAATTATCTGGCAAACAAATTTTTCCATACCTGCACCCACATCTACATGTTTTCTTCTTTTCCCCACTGCAGTGTTTTTCAAGATATAGTCCCTTGATCATTAGACTACATATTAGCAGCACTTGGTAACCTGTTAAAAAAGCAGATTCACAAGGCCCATCCTAGCTCTACTGAATCAAAGACAGGGTAGGGCAGAGAAACAGTCTGTGTACATTAAAAGTCTTTCAAGTAGCTCCTTCTAAATTCCTCCTCAAATACTAAAGGTAAGGTAAACATGATTTAGTCAACCCTTATTCACTTGTTCTTTTCATTTTCCCAGATGCCAATAGGATTAAGAATATGGAATATCTTTTGAAGTACAGAAGCTTTTTAGTAAGATGAGATCCCAGTTGTTGATTCTTTCTGCTAGTTCCCATGCTACTGAGGATTTGTTCATAAAGTCTTTTCCTATACCAATGTCTTCCAGAGTTCTGCCTAACTTACTTTCCAGCAAGTTTAATGTTTCTGTTTTAATATTTAGATCTTTAATCCATTTGGATTTTAATTTAGTGCATGGCGAAAGATAAGGGTCTAATTTTAATCTGTGACAGGTTGATATCCAGTTTTTCCAACACCATTTATTAAAGAGGCTATCTTTCCTCCACTGAGGATGGTGAGCTCCTTTGTCGAAGATGAGGTAGCTGAGTACATCTGCATTTGTTTTTGTGTCTTC
>NW_022900951.1:48121912-48180579 GCF_012274545.1 Fukomys damarensis | reverse complement strand
AAAAAAAAAAAAAAAAAAGAATATGGAATATCTAACTAAAACTCTTCTACAGAAGATTAATAGAGCTATTGATAAAAAGTCTCATAAAGTTCTTTTAAAACTTAAGAGTTTTAGTCCATGTAATGTAGGCTACCTAAGAAACATATTCATCACTGCTCAGTGAAAGCTCTACTCATCCTTCAAGAGCAAAAAGTAAACTAAGATAAAGGTAAGAGGCTGGTAATACGGAAGAATTTTCTTTGACATGGAAACTGGAAAACAAGATGAGTCTACTGTGCAGTAGATTCCCTAAAAGATTTTGTGTTTTGTCATCTTATCAATAGAAATTAAAAAGGTCAAGCTTTAATTCTAGTTATTGTTCTCAAAATCCATTTCTAAGAGTTCATAGCATTCCATATTTTTCTCTTGGAGAATAAAAGTTAAATACAGTTTAACAAAGGTTTTCATACTGCTTGACTAGAATAATGAAGGTTACACACTATTAGGTATGATAGAATACATAAAATTAACCACAGCTGGAACTCAAAGAAAGAAGGCTTTCATCTAATAAATCCTATTTTCCATCCACTTTTTTTATTATTCTTTTTCCACTTGCACCCTGGAACAGACTTTCAATCCAGACACCCACCCTGGATTACAAAGAGAAATTTCCCAATTGCTGTTGATCCATACAGTCTCATTTAATTTTCTTTCAGAATTGTTTTCACATAGTTACTCTGCTCAAAAAGCCGACAAAGTTTTCCAACCTCCTATCGTATTATACACCATACATCTAAAGCCTTCTGCATAGTTTTAAGGCAATAATGTGGCTCCATTCTCCGTCCAACTATATTTTGTATTTTTTCTTTTTTAAATTAAATTTATGGTACATTTTAGGTATACAATATAATGACATTCATCATTGGAGATCTGTACCTTTATGCAATATATCTGGATTCTTATTTTCCCCCATTCTCCTGCCCTCCCTTCAACCACTCTACCCTCCCTATTTACAAAGACTTTGTTTCCATTTTTCCATGTTTATTCCTTTCCTTTTTTTCCTTTCTCCTACCTTTCCCACTTCCCCTTCCCCCCTTTTCTTCCTATTTCACAGTATCTATTATACATTTTGATCCTTATTTACACTTTCAGTTTCACAAAAGCAACTATTCGGTATTTATACATGTGTGTCCTATTTATTTCACTTAAAGAGTATGGCCTGAATGTGCATACATTTAGCTCTAAATGTTTCTAATCTCTCATTCTTTACAGCAGGTTCTCTTCACTAGAATAACAGATTACTTTGCACTTTCTTACAGCAAAGTTGAAGAAACAAAGTAAAGAAAAACAGACACTGAAATCCCTAACAGCAAGTTTATTTATAATTGAAGTTAAGGAATATTTTTAATGCATGCTGAGAAAACATTAATACTCTAAACTTATGTTACTGTCTAATATTGAATAAAAGAGAATGCTGGGAAAGGCTTTAGCATACACAACTATTGGAACCAGGCTATCACAACACTTACACACTTTTAGAACCGTGTTATCAGAACACTTATATATCTGACCTAGTTTTATGTTACACCAATTTCATGGACAGCTCATCTTCTAACTCCTCACTGGCTATTTGAGTAAATAGCATTCTAGGTTAATGGTTAAGACTGGGGAGTAGAGAAGGAATAAAAGTGGTAAGCATCACAACATTTCAGAGACAGCCTACATATATGAATACAACATTAATACTTATTATGATACAGTGTTTGAATTTCTGTGTGAAACAATATCAGCAATGTTCAGCGCATGAGAAGACACTGCTTTGGTCCATCCACTCTTTCCAGCTTTTCAAAGTGCTTCCTGGCATTTCGGATGTTGATCAGAGTAGCTGCAGAAGCTGAGGGTAGGGGTGGGGAGACAGCCAAGAGGATAAATATGGGCAGCCAAAGGAATGCCTGACTAGTAAACACAAATAAACAAAAGAGAGCCAAATCCTTCAGTGCGTGTCACAGAAAACATACAAAAATTAGAGGTCCTAAGTTACTAAGGTTTTTCTGAAGAAGCAGATTTGATCATTTTTGAAACATAAAATTTCCAAAATCTTTTAGTTTGGGTTAATAAAACAAAACCCATTACTTCATGTCATATTTTAATATTAATCTAAAGTAGGAAAAGCTAGTGGATAAGAGATGACTTAAACTTCTGAGAATATCTTGGTGGTAATGAATGGCTATTAAAGTACAGAAGCACCAAAGGCTTCCCTTCTTGACAAAATAGAAATATGGGAATATGATCAGAGGGATATATGCAATGACATATAAACTTATTCATCATTAACAGCTCAGTGGTTATACGAGCTAGTCTTTTAAAAATGCATACTGTATGGAACATAAATTACGGATTTGGGTTCTCTTTTCTTTAAAATCCCTGGATTTAGTGAGTTGCTTTCTGAAGTTCCCATTAAGAAAAACAATATGACAGAACCTAAGTTATTTTTCAGTTTCAAAATATAAATCTATTAAAGAAATACTATTCACAACTAGTATTTAGTTTTAAAATTGTAGTACAATATATGTAACATAAAATTTACTATGTTTACAATTTTTAAGAGTACAGTTAAATGAGATTAAGTACATTCACACTGTTGCACAACTATCCCAACTGCAAAATAGTTTTTTTTGTTTTGTTTTGTTTTAGACAGGATCTCACTATGTAGTTCAGACTGGCCTTGAACTCACTATGTAGCCCAGGTTGGCCTTGAACCCACAGTGATCCTCCTGCCTCTGCTTCCTGAGTGCTGGGATTACATGCATGTGCCACCAAACCTGGTAATAGTTTTTGAGTAGCTGATAAAGTATTACCTCTAGGACAATTCTTTAGTATAAAAAGCATGTGACTTTGAAATTATGCCAGCTAAGTTTAAACTTACGAATGGATGGATCAGACATCACGACCATCACATAAGTGTTAGATGTGAAGATGTCAATGAAAGCAGCAAAATTCGAGTTCCTGACTTCCATACTCTGGAAAGAGGCAGCCAGTTTGCTACAGAAGAAATGAGAAAAGCGATTAAAACATAAAATAATAAAAAATATAAGTTCTTATATTTTGTTAAATAATTTATAGTATTATATAATCCATTCACCACATCATTATAACATTTTCCAAACACATTCTAAGAATGAATTTAACTTTTTTTGTGGAACTGGAGACCAAACCCAGGGCTTTCTCACTGAGTTACATTCCCAGCCCTTTTTAAAATTTTGTATTTTGTAACAAAAATCTTGCTAAATTGCTTAATTAACCAGGCTGGGTTTGAGCTTGTGACCCTTCTATCTCAGCCTCCACTCCACCACATCCATCTTTAAAATGTTCTGTAAGTTACTAAAATGGCAAGTATGTTAGGACTTGATATTGACTAAGAATTGAAAATAGACCTAGATATATATGTTAAAAATACTAATAAAAATGTTTTCACTAATATTTAAGCATAACATATTATTCTAATATATAAGAATAATGTCAAATTTTCTATCTTTAAGATCAATGACTATATCTTTACAATTTCAGGTTTGAATTTAAGAAATGATTCATTCTTTTGAAAACATAGTAATGATATTTGTGTGTCATTTAATATTATTTTAAACATGGTAAAAAAGTCTAGAAAGTCTCAAAGTATGTTGAGATGTAAAGTAGATAAACTTATCTCCACTCTCCAGGCATCAAAGTTTACCAAGAGAAGAATTTTCATTTTCAAATCTTTATTTAATTGTGATATTTAGCCATTCCTTTTTCCTATATTAACAAAGCTGATTCAAGTCTTATCTAATCAAAGATGATACAAGATGATTAGAAATTTCTCGGCCCTTCTGTATCAATTTTGAATCAATCAATTCTGAATCTTAAGTTTCATACAAAATTTTGGCAATTAGTGAAACAAATTCTTCTTTCCTTATCAAATTGTCTTGGATATTCTGTTTATTTCTGTACAAATCATACCAAACATCTTGAAAGGGCTCTTTACTTAAATATTATTCATATGCTTCTGCACCAGTTATATTTGAATTAAAGATCATGGCCTGCCCTTCAGTAAACTGTAGGCAGCCTTGGAGTTTTTCTTTTTGATTAAAGGAAGTACTGTGAACACATCAATGTAGTCAAGCATAGCTACTTGAATTTCTCAGAAAATGATGGCATTTTTTTCTGGAAATTAATAGATCATACCTCAAGATATCTTACCTGCAACTCAGTTTAAACTGCTTAATAATGTTGCTGATTTTCTCAAATCTATGGGCATCTCGCTGCTCTTTACACTGATAATGAGAAATCACCTATGAAAAAGAGTATTATCCTTTGAATGCATGCAAACTACTAATATCACCCTCTGCCTCTACTCAAAGAAGATATCTATTGGTTTCTTGGTCATCTACACTTTCAGGGTAGACTTGTCACACGACTTATTGTCTTTTGCCCTCTATGCATATACTTGTCGACACTATATGCGATTTTAACATCCATTTGAATGATCCATACATTATTGTTTGGTTATAAATGTATTAGATCATTTAAGAATTCTCTACAGGTGGTCTTTGACATGATGATTTACAATGCTGAGAAAATGATATGCATTCAGCATGAATCATACTTTAAATCTGCCCAGGCTAGAGATGTATGGTTTACTACTCTTCTTTTGATCCTAAGGAGCAGCAGTGAATCATAACTTCTAGTTAGACATGAGATCACAGGGGTAAACAAGCTATGCTTTTCAGTGTACTTGCATTGTTAAGCTATGATTTTTGGTAGAATAGGTATATTAAATGCATTTTCAACTTATAGTGGTTTCATCAGCACATAACTTCATACTAAGTAAAGGAACATTTGTATTTTTCTTCACAATGTTCTTTCTTCATTATTTTAATCATTAAATGTTCACCTTATTTCAACTTTTCATGGGATGGTCTTTGATATTAAAAATGCAAATCAAAAAGGAAATTAAGTAAAAATATCTAGCTGTTCGTGAAGTGTAATGTATTTAATTTAGTGAAGTCAATATAATTTTGGGATTATACTTAAAAAGTTTAACTAGATATTTAAATATAAGAACTATCATAATAAATCTATTCAGGATGAATATTCATAACAACTGAAAATGCTTTCCCTAACATTTCCAGATTTTAATAAAACTACACCTGTATTTTAAAGGCTAAATACACAGATGAAAAGTTTCTAGTAAAAGACAACACAGTCATTCACCAGAAAAAAATTCACAGAGAAATTACATGGGAAAATGTGATATTTTCAAAATACAATTCCAGACCAATGAAAGAAGAAATCTACCTTCTTTGATTTAACTCCCTCAGTAAAATAGTCAATCACATTTACACTTGGTCTTCAAGAGAAACAAAAGCTACCTGCTACTATTAATGAGTAGAGAGCTTACATTAGGTTATCCTCTGTGATCATGTGTGGCAGATATGGCAGGGAAATGCTGCTCAAGCAGGATTCTGTCATGCCATGCACATTAATAGCTTACTTGATTGTTACTACTCACATTAGCAGAAAAAAAATGGCCTGAGAGTAGTAAATCCAAGCAAGCAACCAGTGTCAGTGAGCTGCAGCGAAAACATTCTAGTTAGGACTCCTTGACTCAGCTGTACCAGTTAGCAGGAAGGACGGCTCCCATATACTGCTGTCGTTACAAATACTGTTTCCATAATGGGCAATGTGAAATAGGAAGAAAAGGGCTAAAGGTGTAGGCACAGTGAGAAGGGTAGGGGAAAGCTAATAAGGGAAAAGAAAAAAATATGAGAAAATGAAAAAATGGAAATAAAGTGTTTGTAAATGGAGAGGGGAAGAGGGGGTGAAGGGAGGGCAAGGACAAGGGGAAAAAATGAGAACCAAGACCTATCATGTAAAGGTACAAGATCCCAATAATGAGTGTAACTGTACTGTATACCTAAAATGTGCCAATAAACTCAATGAGGAAAAATAAATAATGTTTCCACAAAAGAAGGGGGTGGGGTGGGGAAGCTGCATTTTAGGTTTTTTGCTCTCTAATGCTACAGCAGCAAAAAGAACTAATGCTTAATAGTTTGCCACCTACATGACAAAGCTTGTGCTAGGCGCTAAATGTTATTTTGTACCATTTTAATCCACAGATTAATTCTAATATAGATATTATTTTCCCCATCTTACAGAAAAGGAAGCAAGCTCAGAGATATTAAGAAATGTGTCTAAAATAATCAAGCATTGATAAAGCTAAAAAGCAAATTCTTTACTGGGATCTGATTTTAGCATTAAATTAAGCTAGATAGCATTTATTTATGCAATGTGTTCTGACATCTCAAATTACTTCCTATTGTTATTTTAAACACACATATAATACTGGATTTTGTGTCTCCTGCTTAGGGTTGTACAAAAAGTAGGGTCTTTGCTAAATTAAGTTAATATGAAAAGTAAAAACAGTAACATGCCTGTTTCCCCTTTCTCTTCTCCATTTGAACTCTTAGAGCACTGAGTTGGCTACTACATCTCTACCATGTTAAGAGTTCTCAATTCAGTCTTTTTCTTTTCCCAGTACAAGGATGAAACTCAGGACCTTGTGTTTGAGAGATAGGCACTGTGCCACTGAGCTAAATCCGCAGCCCTTCAATTCAGTCTTTTGGAGAAAGTGGGAAGAGAGTTCTCTCAAAGAGAAAATACTCTAAATATCATAACAAAGGTGAATAAGAAAAAGGAATCCTTTATCATAAATGAACAGTTGTTAAAAGAAAAAAATTTAAACTCTGTAAGGCATACCTGACAAAATCTAAGTTTGCCCACTAAAGGGCTATGCACCAAAACTCTTTCAAATCATTTGTTGACAATACTACTTTATAAATAATGCTATGCATGCTGAAGTAATGGCAAAAGGGAAAAAGGTTCTTCCTGCAAGTGGAAATGTGCCATTCCCAGTTGCTGAATAAAAGAAGGTGCAGTGTGAAGTGTTCTTACCAGAAAAGTAGCTCTCTCAAACAGAAGTACTTCATCAGCTTCAATAATTTCAGCAAAATTTCTTAGGTTCATTTCCAATTGTTGAACATTGGGAATCAGCTGATAAACAATGCTGGACCAAGCCTGACAGGACAAAAGCACAGTATAATATTACTAACAGGTAGCAAGGCCCTGACCTTTGAAATGAGTACATACACTATAATATAGAGACAGCAAAATATGATGATATGAGTCCCAAATACTGACATTAAATATAACACATGAATTGAGAAAATAAAGCTAATATTTGACTTTCCCATGGTTGAATTTTTAAAGTTCACACACTTTTATGAAATTCTGAAGAAACTTCTTTCCATCGATATTTAAAAGTAAACAAGTAATTTAATGCCATCATGTTGCCTTAGAAAAAAGGTTGCAAATGTGATGTATTGCCTAGAAAGCTTCTAATCTGTACATTCAACAAATATTTAATTCAACCAGTATACATCCAAGAATCAACTTTGTGAAAAATATTAGGGCCAAATGGACAAATGGTCCTTCCCCTCGATGGTATAAATCAGTACAAGAGAAATTAGTGGCATTATCATTCTCAAAGATTTGTTGTCATCTGTAAAAATTACTGATCTAACTGAACTTACAAAGATCCACAGTGTTTGCCTAAAACTAAATTCATCCAGAGTATGACTAATGTAAGCAGTTGAAATTAACCACACCCTCCCTCAAGTTTCTTAAGGCTCTTCTATTTGTATTTCCATTATACTTCCTTCCACTCCAATTTTTCTGGTTAAGTGTTCTGTGTTCTTCTTTCCCGTACTAAAGGGCAGGAACCTGATCTTAATATGCAATAGCATCAAGCAGAAAGGTAATGAGTGCTTACTGAATAAAACTTAATATAAAAATTTAAGTCAGTTCTATGCAACATTGATTTAAGAGATAGTAGTGTCATGTCTCTGTTCCAATTAGTTTTATCACTTAGGCATAGGAGTTCAGGTTCCAGGTTCCCAGGTCGGTGTTAATGTCACTGCTGAATTTACCTTGGAGAAGGCACCAAAGCTAACCACAGCAGAGACATTTTCACTCACAGCAGTGTTGTGATTAGCCAATTGTCTTTGGTCGTGTTATGTATTGCCATCCTTCACACCGCAGTTGGCTCTTATCATTGCGTCATGTCCATCCTTATTCACGGTTACCTGTTCTATGGGAATAAGGCTTTGAGAGAAATTCGGCCCATATTAATCTAGAACAGTACTTCCTAGACAGGTATCTCAAAATGATGTTATTAGAATGAGGCTGGGTCAACATAATATTTGGAAAAAATGAATTAGTTTTTTTTTAAGCAATGGCTATTTTTAAAGTCCAATGTTATTTCTCCTTGGCAAGTCAGGCTTCTGTGCTTCTGGTTGTAGATACTTGTCAGATGCAGTTGATACTGAGGCTTTAGCTATCAGTGACAGAGAAGGATCCTTTGCCACCTAGAATCAGACTTGTCAATGGGTACCAGAAGCAGTCTGAAGGAAAGGTCTGACCACAGGAAGACACAAAATGAGCCAATCCTTAAATCACTGTATCAGTAGGAAAAAGGGAAGAAGCAGGAGCCTATGTGCCAACAAGTTAATTTCAGCTTCATCCATACAGAACTACTGTTATAATCTCTATAAATTATTGCAAGTAGAGTGGCATCTATTCCAGCCATGGGAACAGTCCTTCTGGTTGAAAGAATGCTGGTCTCCAATTTGGCATGAAAGTTGAAGCTGCTATCCTCTAGGCATAACATGTCTCATTCTAAGACTCTTTTTTCCAACCTCTCTACTAAACATTTTTCTACTGTTACTATTTGAATTTAAAGAAGATTAGCTTATACCATTATCACATAGCAGTAACTGAGCACTAGACACAAGTCCAATCAGCAACGAGACTACAATAAGTCAGAATGGATGATGGCCAGTAAGTGAACTTCTGGTATCACAAAGATCAGTATTAAATTAATCATTACCAAAGTGGCTAGTTCAGAGTGATTTTGTAACAATGTTGACCCAATCTAATATCAAAACTAAAATCTCTTAATGTTAAGTTTGATATTCTTCAACCAATTTGTTGTAGATTATTCCTTTTTTAGTACAATAAATCTAGCTTGATATTTTTCAAGCAACATTTTTTTAGTACAACAAATCTAGATGGCTATGAAATAGCTTAAAATCTTTTAGTTTTGTTAATATCCTTCTAGCTTTCTTTTTCATGATCTTAAAAATGAGAGAACCCAGAAACATACACACCTTATAAAGAGTTTCATCCCAAATTGATGTTCGGAAACAAGAACATTCCAATGGGCGAGACAAACGCCTCAGATCTTCTTCTCGCTCTTTAAAAATCTGAATTAAAAAGTCCAACATTCTGATCAGCATATAACAGCTCTCCTCTTTCACCTGGAAATCTAATCTGTAACTATTTTAGTATATTTTATTTTATTTTATTTTTTATTTTTTATTTTTTTGGTTTTTTGAGACAGGGTCTCACTATGTAGTTGAGACTAACCTGGAACTCACTATGTAGCCCAGGCTGGTCTCAAACTCACAGCGATCCTCCTGCCTTAAGCCTCCCGAGTGCTGAGATTACAGGCATGCGCCACCATGCCCATATTATTTTAGCATATTTTAATCAGGAGCTGCTTCACAAACTAGGATGGTAGAAATTATTTCAGGTCAGGTCTAAAATGTTAATGGATACTAGAATTCTTCAGGTTTATGCTGCTTGTGTGCACTATATTCATGGAGAATACTATGTTGGAAAACAAAAATTTATCATACTAGAGAGTCTTAAGGCTGCGTCATTTTAAGATGGCTATATCTATATCTATATCACCAAACCTGTGTCATTTTAAGATGGCTATATCTATATCAAGATTCTGTGCATCAAAATATTTTAACCTTTCTATGTATCTTTCTCTCATATACTTATATATGTACACTCATATATATTATTAACAAATGTACTGTATTTTCTTCACTGTTAGGTGTAACTTCTCATATATACAAAAGTTCTACTCTTCTTGGATGTTTCTATGTATATATGCCAGCATATATATGGGAAATATTTATATACAAATATATATATTCACAGATATTTTTCTATGAATGGGTGGATTTATTATATGTGTGGATGCACTGTTATGGTTAATTTTATGTGTCAACTTAGTTGGACCACAGTCTTCAGACATTTGGCCAAATACCAGTCTGGATACTAATGTGAAAGTATTTTTAGAATAAATTAATTTAAATGCTCAAATATAAGTAGATTTTAAGTAAAACAGATTACCCTAAATAAAGAGGGTGGGCCTCATCACATCAGTTGAAGACTTTAAGAGAAAAAGACAGATACACTGAAGAAAAACAAATTCTACCTCCAGGTTGCCTTCTAACTACAACTACAACAGTGACTTTTCAATGGATCTCTACTCTGTCCTATAGGCTTCAGAATTGCCAGCCTTCATAGTCAGTAAAACCAATTCCCTAAAATAAACCAATCCCTCCACCTCTCTCAGTCTCTGTGTCATCATGCCAGTTTATAGACCTAAAGCCCCTTGAATGAAAGAGACACTGAGTCCACTTAAGAACTATACTGCCAAAAATTTATACCATTAATTTTCCTGCATACCCCAAATGGAGGTGCAGGCTTTTACCAGGGTGATTGCACATTGGGGAAAATGAAAAGCTCAGCTCTTTTAGGGAGTATTAGGCTCTGAACTGACACTAATTCCAGGTAACCAAAATGTTGCTGTGGTCCACTAGCTATGGCTTATGAATGTCAAGTGCTCAATGAAGTTTTAGCTCAGCTTTGTCATATAGTGAACCCAGGGAGTTGCTGCAGCCATACTATAGCTATTTTCCAAACTCCAGAATGCATACCTGGAATAGACACACTTAGCAACTGGCAATATTCTTACCCTAGTTCCCTTACCTGAAGAGTAAGGGCTATTGTGGATAGGAAAATTCAAGTGAAAACCATTGGAAAACAGTAAAGCGAAAGTAATACTGAATTCCTGAAGGGATTTTGGAAATTAGTTTCACCATCAGACTTGAAAGATGCAGGATTAGTGACATAACCTACATCCTCATTAAACTTGCCTCTTCAGCCTCTGGAAAAGGAAGATCTTCTTGGGCAGTGGATTATCAGATGCTCAACAAGGTAGTGACTAAAATTACAGTCATATGTGCTTTTATTGCTTGAGCAAACTAACATATCCCCTGACACCTATATACCACTATTTTTCTTACAAATGCATTTTTCTCCATATTTGTCCATAAAACCCACCAGTTTACCTTCAGGTTGCAAAGCCAGAAATACACTATCATTGACCTATTTTAGGGAGATAACAACTCTCTACCCTTATGTCAACTCTCCTTTGTTAGGATTTCATTGTCTTGCATTTATATTATACCAGTAGGACCCAGTGAGCACAAGGTAGCTATTCTAGACTTACTGGAAAGACAGGAGTATTCTCAGTAAAATTTCTAGAAATTCAGTGGTGTGGAGCATGCTGAGATAGCCCCCCTAAATGGAAGGATGAATTGTTCCATCTGGCCCATCCTAAAATCATGAAAGAGGCATGATATCTAGCAGGGCTCTTCAGAGTTTGGAGGCAATATATTCTTTTGGGTATATTACTCTACCACATTTCCTGAGTAACCCAATAGTCTTCCAGTTTTGAGTGGGGAAGAGAATAGAAGAAGGCTTTTCAACAGGTCCACAATGCTGTGAAAGCTGCCCTGCCTCTTAGCCTGTATCATCCAAGAAATCTAATAATAATTGAAGTATTAGTGGTAGCGAGGAATGCTGTTTAGAGGCTTTAGCAGGGCCCCATAGTCCAAAGCACTAGGTCTAATGACTTAAGGTCACTCAAAAGAAACTGCAACCAACTGAAGTGATTGCTGTGGGTAAAGAGAATCCAGAAGTGAATAAGGAAGGTATAAATACCAGTTATGACTACATGACAAATAAGGACTATAATTGTCACATTTCTTCCTTGATTTTGTTATGAATATATGTGTACAAATATTAAACATGCCTTTTTCTCTTACCCCTTTCTCGTGAACATAAGATATATAGATTTTATATCAATATTATACTTAAATACTGTTTATTATATAATATTTAAGATACATAACAGGAGAGCAAATAGAAGAGGAAACATTACCCAAGGACTTTACATCCTCTTGTGCAGAAAGGGTTAAAGTTTTTTTAATAGTATATAGAATAGTTATATCATATTAAGTGGGAGTACGACCCTACTATTATCTTTATTTGGAGATTGAGTATGGTTTCCAGAACGTATATGAATGTCAATATAATATTTAAGATACATAACAGGAGAGCAAATAGAAGAGGAAACATTACCCAAGGACTTTACATCCTCTTGTGCAGAAAGGGTTAAAGTTTTTTTAATAGTATATAGAATAGTTATATCATATTAAGTGGGAGTACGACCCTACTATTATCTTTATTTGGAGATTGAGTATGGTTTCCAGAACGTATATGAATGTCAAGTTAACAAGGGTAGAATCCTAATGGGTTAACTTGGCTGGGCTGCAGTACTCAGCCATTTGGTCAAACATAGTCTGGATATTGTTATCAACGTTTTTTTTCAGATGAGATTATTATTTAATTCAGTATATATTGGATAAAACAGATTAATTTCCATAATGTGGGTGAGCCTTATCCAATCAGTTGAAGGCCTTAAGAAAAAAAGGACTGACATCCAAAGAAGAGGGAATCCTGCCTTCACATTTCGTTCTGCCTTGAGATGCAACATCAATTCTTTCCTCGGGCTCTAGTCGGTCTGTTTGCAAAATTTCATACTTGCCAGTCTCCATAATCAGTTGACCCAATTCCCTAAAATAATTATCTCCACATAACTGTCTGACTGCCTCTCTGTCTACACACATACACACACTCACACACACACACACACACACACACACAGACGCACACACAAACACAAACATCTGATTGGTCCTGTTTCTCTAGAAAATCCTAACATACATAAACATATGCAAGGAAATATCTGTCTGAGCTGAAATTGATAATTTTGGGAGCACTTTAACCATTTTTATTTTAAAACTTCCAAGTCTATGTTATTAATGACATTAAAGATTTCCTTAATTAAGCTTAAAACCCCTGAAAGAATATTTATATGTCTTTGGAAATAATTATATGAATATTTAGAAAACAAAAAGATTATCATTCAAATCAATCAAACCCTCACAAACTCAAGACCCATATTATACACCTAATTTTCTGAGAGAGGGAAAGTGCAAAAGAGCTAAAAAGTCTACTGGCACTGAAAACCAGTATTCTGAGTCTGCTAGGAAACCCTATCAAACAGTTTTTGAAAGCTTGTAAGTTAATTTAGACATACCAAAATACTAAACAATAGAGGCAATCATATACCTCGTCACGGAAAAAAAAACCACTCCTTACCATAGCTATTCCAAAAAATCTTGTAGTCTAAGCATATCCTTTGACCCTTACACTCCAACCGAAGGAGGAACTGTATTGTTCTATACAACTAGTATATTTTAAAACTGCTATCCTTAGTTTTATCCTAGCAAGTAGAGAAGATCTCTTTAATCTTGACATTAAAATCCAATCCTCTTACATTGAGCATATTGAAGCTAGACTATGTTTCTGATCTCCTACTTCTAGAATCTTACAGATAGGGAGGAGTTTATTCATTCTACTATATCTTTTTAATAATAAGCCCTTGAGCTCTCTCAGAGCTATTCTTGGTTTATGGGTAGTTATCTATATTTGTTTTTGTGTAGAGAGGTAGATAGAAGAAGGCTGATAGTTCCTACTCCACTATCTTGGTGACATCACCCCCTCTACTATGTCTTTGCTGGTTTAAATTTGTGTGTGCTAATTTATCCATGCAATAAAAGAAGAAAGTGCCAACTATGAGTGACCTAGCATAGAAGTGCCTGACACAATGTGGTTGACCCTTGAAATGGTCAATCCAATTATAAGAGCAACCTTCCACTCCTAGTGGGTCTTCTAGCTTTGACATTAAAAAAGGGGCAGAAAACATATTTTTAAAAAATAAAGATTTTTTTAGTGATTCACATGGTCAGATTCCTTACCTAATTCTGAAAACTTCACCTGCTAAATGAATAATGTGCTCAGGGAATTTCTTTTTAAATGAGATTTCAACTTGAAAGCTTACTGTGAAACTTTCTTCCTGAGAAAAAGAATGGTGCAAATTTAATTGTATCTCTACAAAAGTTTGCAATGTATGTCAACTATTTAATGTAGTAACTTTTCTGTTTCTTACCAAGTCCCGTTGATCCTCTTGTACCAGATCCATTTTGTGTACCAAGCAAAAAATTTTGGCATCTGGGGAGTTCTGCAGAATAGCCTCTAGGCATGATTGATAATAGTGCATGTCCTTTTCAAGTTCACGGCTTTCCACATCAAAGACATAAATTAGAACCTCCACATTTCGGAAGATGTTGTCTCGTTGGCTAGTAAAATAATTTTCCATGAAAGTGTCTTGTCTGGTAGGAAAAATGGAGAGATGCGAAGCAAGTTCTCAGTTCAATTATTCCTAAATTTGATACATTTTTGTTAGCGTGATCAATAAAAAAGATAATTTTAACGCTTTAAAGAATAAATAACAGCAAATATGACTGGTCTTACCCTCAACTTGAAGTGCAACATGCACCACCCTCTGCCTCTCCCCTCACATTTTAAACACACTTACCTTTTCTCCGTTCTTCAACTGACCCATGGTTTATCACCACCATGGAACCATTACACATGCTTCTTACTCTTTCTCATATACCACTCTTCTACCCTTCATCTTAATTAACTTCTGCTTTCCTTTTACATTTCAATTAAATTGATACTTCCACAGAAACAACTCCTGACACCCTTGACTCGGGTCAATCCACTCATCAAAGACTATTTGACCAATACATTCCATTAATTCCCAGCACTTATCACAAGAATATTATATTTGTTTGCATGAGCTTCTAATGAATAACATTCATTTCCCTAGACAACAAGGTAAGTACCATGTCTGTTACTGTTTTCCATTGTTTCTCTAGTTTTAAAGGAGTACGAGATATCCAATGAACATCTGCCTAATGAATGAATAGCTTAGTAGTCAAATATTCTTTACATGAAAATGACTACAATAATAATTTTCTGGTAAAATGTTTTTCTTTGTTCTTCAGACTGTGTTCTACTTCCCAAGAAGTTCTCAGTTAATAGCTACACATCAGAAATAGTAGCACTGAAGTGGGGGAATTCATGAATCTAGGTTCTAGTTCTGCACCTATTAATTAGCTGTGTGACATTGGGAGAATCATAATCTCTCTGGATCTTAACTAACGTAGCTATAATAATGAAACCACATTTTAGTGCCTAAAAGCAGAAACTTGGATTAATCCCTTGATATAGATTAGAAAACTGGAAGCAACAATAATGAGAAAGGACTTAAATAGAGAGAGCTAGCAGGAATAGAGTCATTGTCTTAGAAAGTATTTGGCGGTTATATTATTCTTTGAATAAAAATTCACTGAGTACGTAATCTATGTTTAGCTCTATTCTAGCAGCTGAGAAACAACAAGCTGAAAATAATTTCTATTTATTTTTTAGACACTAGTATTTACATATATATATATATATTATTTTATTATCATACATAATAGCATTTATGAGCTGGTACTATTACTAACCCTATTATTAAAATGAACAAACTGCAACTCAAGAGAATTTAAGTTATCTACCCAAGATAACACAGCTAATAGATAAAACACAAATCCCAATTTAAGTCCAGTACCTACACTTTTAAGCACCAAACACACCACACTGGTGTTTTGGTATAGCTATACAAGTGGACAAAGGGTAGGACGCAATGAGTGTATACACAGTGAGTGTATATTTATGAAGTGCATATTTATGATGGGATATTTGGTGAATGCCTTGGTCATGAGAGGAAGACCTCTTACTTACTCTTACTTAAAACAATGAGTAACTATCCAGATAATATGTGCCAAGTTCAATCTACAGTGTTAAGACAGATAATTATTGAAATACGTAAGAACAAGCTATTATGGTGGAACTTGTGTCAGACTATCTGAGACACATACCTAATTTATGCCCCTGCAAAAGAGCGCTGTTCTATCCTATATGACAAATACCTAGGAGGAGCTAGCTAATACGTTACAGAGGTCATTTTCAAAACTACACAAAAGTCAGAGGTCTTTACTTAAGCAAGAACCAAGTAATTCTACCCAATGTATCTATTACTTGCCATACTCATTATACTAGATGCCATGGTCACTGCCATTAGCTTCACAAACAAGTAAACAGATGGTACTTACCCACCACAATCCCATAGGTTCAATACCAAGTTTCCCAGAAATCGAACATGAGAATGTTCCACATCAACTGAAAGATAAATATGGCAAATCTAGTAATTGTAGCACACAAGGAGAAATTTTAAATAAGCAGAGCACTAAGCCATGGAATTTAGAAGGACCATAGTGGAGTGAAATGCTCAAAGCCACAAGAAGAAGGTGATTTCCAGCTTAGTCAGTGCTTTAGTGGCAAGATAGACATCTAAACTATCCTGAACTACAGAACCAGCTCTCATGTAAGTCATTTTACTTTTTTAGTAGTTTAGTATTTAGAGCAGAAGTGATCTTCAATTATACCAAGGTCAAAATTTCAACATGTAAGATAGAGACATTTTACCATTTAAAAGATCTTCCATTCCACTTGCCCTCACCAACTGCCCCCACAATAAAATAACAAAAACAAAGCAAAACATAACCAAACTAACTCCTGTATTGTCTCTTTTATTAATGACCCTACTTTTTCCATTTTTCACTACTCTGCCCACAATTCGTCACTACTCCTTTGTAATCCCTATCAATTCCACTCCTTTTTTATAACTCAGCACTAACATTAAGGACAGTCCTTATCACCTCATGTCTGCAATACTACAAAAGGCCTCATAACTGAACCCCCTATCAAAAGCTACTGCAAAACTCATCTTCTTAACACTACTTTGAACATGTCACTCCCCATTCAAAATACTTTCAATAGCTCCTCCATGCCTAAAGGGAGGCATTCAAGGTCCTTCACAATTTGGCTTTCAATTAATCTATATATTTTCAATAATTCACATTAATAAAGCCTTTCATTCCAGCCCAATATCTTTTATTCACAGTCCTCCCAAACCCCACTACCTCCCCAACCCCCAAATACATCTTACATCAGGGGTCGCAAACTTGCTAATAGGGGCCAAGCCAGCAAACATACACTATTAAAGTTGGCTACATATGAAGGGTAAACATCTACCCAATGTGATAGTAGAGTAAATGATAGTTACTCAGCTTTTTCATTTTTCATGCAGGAATGTTAGGTCAGGGCTACCAGATCTTCAAACTTTTCAATAGTATTGGAAAATTAAGATTTTTATGTAAACTTTTACAGGTGATAACTAATTCCAATTTTTCTAAGACAGTGTACAGGCCAAACAAAATAAATCTACAAGTCTTATCCAGCATACAGGTTGCCTGTTTGCGACCTCTGCCTTATACTTCCCTCCCCACTAACCTTTGCATATTCTGTCCTCCTGCCTGCAATGCCCTCCCCCATCTTTCCTTCAAAGTTTTATTGTTTTTTAAGACCCAGACTAAATCCCACCTCCTCTAAAAACTGCCTGACTGACCCCAATTACCATCATCTCTCCCTCTGAATTCATTCAAATATTTATTAAGCATCTACTCTCTGCCAGGCACTAAAAATACCAAGAAGGGATAAAAAGTTTTATTCTGAAAATTTCTCAAAGTCTGGCAATTATCAGCTAACTTATGTTATAGTTAAATCAATCACACAGTGACATTTCTCTATGGCTATCTCAGAGCAAAGGCTTAAATTGACCACTATCTAAATTTTGTGCAATTTTACTATCTCATAAACTAGATTAGACAGCAAAGCTTTATAAAATAAAACTCATAGGCTTTGAAGTCAAACAGATCTCAGTTCAAATACCAGCTTTATCTCTCTGTGTGACTTTGGGCAAGTCACTTAAGCTCTAAGTATCTTCTTCCACTTCTATTAAAAAAAGAAAGATGGGGTATAGTACTGACCTCACAGGATTACTGTGAAGAAACACTGAGTTATACTACATCAAGTGCCTGGCATGTAGTAGGTGCTCAAACTACTTCCCTTCTCCCCTTTACTTGCCCCTCTTTGGAAAAGGAATCAAATCTTACATGTTTTTGTATTTCCAACAGAGTCTACGAGAGAGTAGGTGCTCAAACTGCTATTAATTTGAAGACTATGTAAACGGTCTAGTACTAAAAAAAAATGGAAAGAAGTGCTACTGAGAAAGGGAAAGACAATAATAAAAGAAGTGACAGGATTCAGTGACTTTTTAGATATGGGGCACATGGGACAGAAACCTGGTTTCTACTCCTGCATCATAGAAATTGCTCTCATCATGTTACCAATGGTCCCAAATCCAGTAAACTTGTTAGTCCTTGTCTTACTTCCCACAGCATGACACTGTTGAGTTTTCTCTTCTCAAAAAATTCTCTTCTCATGGTTTTGAATATCAAATCTATGAACTCTCTGGGAGATTCTCCCTTACATGTTCCTATTCTTCTTTCTGTCCCTTAAATGTTAGAGTTCTTCAAAACTCCATCCTTGACCATCTTCTCATCTGTGTATTCTTCCCTGAGACAAGATAATCTATTTATATTATTGTATTTTCCATGTAGATACTAAAAACTCATAAATGGGAAGTTCTCCTGCCTTTCTGACAGTGGTACCTCAGTTCATGAATTTAATTTATTGTACAATTTTGGAAAAGATGGCCATATTTGTATTTGTGTGGGAAAAATGGCCACAGTTGTGTTTATCACTTGATGCAGGGTTTGCAAACAAAATTAAAATTTTCCAAATGCTTCTGTTTGCAAACCAAATTGTTTGCAAACAAAAGCATTGTGAATCGAGGTATAACTGCATTATATATTTCACTGTAATAAAGTATAAGTATTCCAAACTTATATCCAAATATAACTCTTCTTTCCTTTCTTCCAAGAAAATCAACTCCCCTTTTATTCTTCTCTATCTCAATGAATTTAACCAGTTGCCCAAAACTTCAGTTTCATTCTTCAGTCCACTCTTTCTCTCCCCATTCGCTCCAAGAGTTTTAAAACTCCTGTTGACTCTACTCCTGTTGACTCTACTTCTTAAATACATCCCAAATCTAGTCATCTCTTAAATGGTCTTCCAAAATAGTTTTTTTGAGGACATTTTTGTTATTATTATTTTTTAATAATCTTTATTAAATGTATTGGTACATATTAGGTATACAATACAGTTACATTCATCATTGGGATCTTGTACCTATACTTGAATTATCAGATTCGTATTTTTCCTGATCCCCCAGCCCTCGCCTTAGGCCCTCCACCCTTCCCTGTTTTCAAAGACATTGTTTCCATGTTTTTCCTTATCACATATTTTTTCTTTTACCATCTTACCCTACTCCTCCCACTTCCTCTACTCTTTTTCTCTTGTGTGTGTGAAAAAGTAAGTGTAAATAAGGATTAAAATATATAATTTATATTGTGTAATAGGAAGAAAAGTCTAAAACAGTTTCTTAACTGGCCAAACTGTTTCTACTATTACCTCTCTCCAATCTATATTCCACATTACAAAGTAATCATTCTAAAATGCAGATTTTATTCCATTCTTCTTTAAAGAAAAAGAGTATGCCTCTTTGTATTTGTATGATTTATACACTCAGATAAGATCCAAAAGTATAATCTCAGAATTTCTAACGGCACTTGTCACTTGGAAGTAGACCTGAGAGTTAAAGAGAGAAAAGACTAATAACACTTATACAATATTTGGATTTTTCAAAAGTATTATTCTTGTAATTAAAACTGAAAATCAGAAATAACAAAAAAATAAATCTGATGTTACTTTTCTGTTTAAAACTTTCTAGGAGCTGTTCCCTGCCTTCAGTTTAAATGACCTACTTTGCTTTAAAAAGCATATTATGATATAACAACTGCCACTTCCTACTTCCCTCTTAGTCTTGTGTCTTCTATATGGCCTTCTGACTCTTCTAATCTTCTTTCCCTATTGTTATGACAGCAGCTGAAAAGAACCAAGCACAGAGCTCTAGGTAATTGCATACACTCACGGGGCAGAAAGAAGAAAATATTATAAAGATTTTCTTTTTATAAAAGCAGGGAGGGATGGTTAAAGATAAAGGAAGAAAACCATGGTAATGAAGCATTAAATAAAAGCCAAGAGAACAGAGAATTTTGAGAAGGTAGGATATTTTGGAGCTGTCAACAGTGTTTGAGACTATAATACTTCAAAGTCCATTTTTATTGACAAGTGTACTATTCCAACAAACACATTTAAACATCCCCCTAATAAATTAATAACACCATCATTCTGTATCCTTACCTCAAATTTCAACATTAGGCTCTAAATTTAAAATAAAATTGGACCCCTTTTCTGGAATGACAAACCAGAAAAACACTAAAACATTAAAGTCAATGCAATATTTTGAAAGAAGTATTCTTTTACTATTTTTAAAGGCAATCAGAAACTGAATAAAAAGAATATAAAAAAATTGAAAAAAGAATATCAAGTAAAATGCAGTACACTATATGAATTTTTAACTAGTGTATATGTTTAGCAGTAAAATCCATATCTCTCTTCAGCCATGACAAACCAGCTAATAATAATACGCTTAGCATTATGACAAACATAGTATTTTACATATGTATACTTTTAATACTTTTAAAGAGACACAAGTATCAATAAAGTTCCCACTCTAGATACCCTTAAAAGGCAAGAACTCATTCATGATGCCTGGCACAAAGGAAATTCCAAAAAAAGGACTTGTTAAATAAATGCCCTGATTTAATAATTAAGATTCATATAACCTATAATGTTCTGTTCATAATGATGCTGTTAGATCATGTTAAAACTATTTTAAGCAGCTTTTATACTTTTGAATTTTTGATTGTAAGATAATGCACTGGACTCAGTAACATTAACAGTCAATCAATAAACATTAGTTTCCTCTGATCTACTGAAACCTTATAAGTAGTAGGCCCAGGTATTTAACTTGGGAGAAAAGAAAAAAAATTTAAATCTATCAAATCAAGACAGAAAGGAATTTCCAGACTTCAGTTGTTAACTCCACAGGTATGACAAGCCATAACAGGATAACTTGACCAAAATTTTTGACCAGAGACACAGATTAAAAACTAGATAACATACTTACCAAATGTACAAATTGCACAGAACTAAGAATGGTAGCTAATACATCAGATAAGACAATAAGTAGCTAGAATGAAAACACAACCTAATCCCTTTTCCAGGAATAAGGAAACAGGTCCAGAGAGATAGTAATATTTTGGATTTCAAACTAACAAACCAAGGTATAGAAATGTATCATGGACATGTTAAAACATGTTTGCATAAGTGAATAATTTAAATAAAACAAAACTGAAGAATAAAAATCAGTATTTATTCTTGGATTTAAAGCATTAGCTGCATAAGATCCATAAGGTATGTGTGTTAATAACAATAGATGTGAAAGACAAATTGAAGCTTTTTATGTGACTCAGTATAATGAAGGTAAAACCAGAAAAGGAAGGTGGGGGTTACATTATAGTAAAAACAATGTAATGTCCAGAATAAGAGATGTAATAAGAACACTCTGGCCTGATCAGATCACATTTGGATTCAAGTCTCGGAAGAAAAATGTAGACAACTTTGAACAAGTTAATACAAATGCTTCAAAATTAGGTCAACTGATAATACATGGAGGAACTGCAGATGTTTAACATAAGGAAGAATAGATTTTGGATAACTGGGATAAATTAAGACATTAAGCATTCTCAAATATTGACAGAGGCTTAAATGAACAGAAAGAGCACCAGCTAGCATAAATAAAGGAAAACAGATTTGGGGCTCTACCTATAAAATGGGTATCTAATCATCAAAACTACTACAATTACAAAAGTGTACACTATACTCCAAGCACTGTAAGAACAGAAATAAGGTTTCTTTATTTGTATCCTAGGATCTGGTGCACAGTGTGTTTAAATATTGTCCATTTTTCTTAAAACTAGAGTGAGACACTTTATAGAATAGCGGGTGATTTGTCCCTAAATGCATTCAAGATGGTAGAAATCTACATCAATAACCTGTGAAGGCCAAGTGGGGCAATGACTTCCTAACCTAGAAACTAAAGACAAAGGCAGAATCCAGAAATGCTTAGATGCTGCAGAATGCAGACATTAGAGTTCAGAGATGGAAGGGCTCTCCCAGGATCCTAGATTCACTGTCCTAACAGCAAAGGTAGCTTAGCAAGTCTATACTAATATCAAGACTGATAAGATGTTTCCCAAATCAGAGCAGAAACTCCAATGAGAATATCTATCTACCTATATATAGGTAAAAAAGTAGCAGAGAACAGATCAGGCGAATCTCCATCCTTCTGACCCCCCATAGTCACATTTTAATGAGGACAAGAACTAACTACTATTTTAAAAACTCTTAGAAGCTTTTACTATATGTCTATTAATATTTATTACTCTTTATATAATAACAAAAACAAACACTATATACCAAAATGGACAAACAAAAAGATATCTAAGCTTATTTAAGAAATAGCAAGATAAATAAGAACTAGGACAAGGGCATCCTACATTATAAGCAAATTCAGAAAGAAAGAACCTCTCCAGGAAAACAAGCAGTAATAAGTAGAATGAGGCCACATTTCTCTGAGGTAGAAGAAAAAGGGGGAAACATATTTCAAAACAAATTCCTCAACCTCTTCATCCCAAGCTAACACAACCAAGTGTGTTATGCATATTATTAATTTTTAAGATCACCTCACTTTACAATAAGATAAAACATCTTACTTGTTGCACCAAGGCGACGTGTGTCTCTGGCAATATAATTTGCAAAGATAATAGATCTCATGCTGGTCTTACCAGAACCACTTTTACCCATCAACAGCACCTAGGGACAAAGGAACAAAAAGTTAGCAATCTAGAGAAAATCTAGTGTAAAGGAACTATATCTCTCCCGTATTTGATTCTTTACTGAAATGACAATACCAATAACCTGGTGCAGATACTTATAACTAAGCAAACTGTTCCTCAACCAACAGTAAATACAGATATACCTAGCATTCCAGAAGCCAGGCACTTACCTGCCAAAGGCCACATATTCTTATGGAAATAAAATTAGTGAATTTATATTATCAATACCTAACATGAATAGAATTAGGCTAGGAAAATTCCATTTTAAAAGGAAAATAAACCTTGTTCTCCCATAACCTAGTATTTTTTGCACTGAATTATTAGCAGGGGATTTCAGCATAACTGAAGGTCTTCCTCCTTCTCAAGGTCAATCTTTTCACCTATACCTTAGATAGCATCACTTCCACCTACCTCTACAATATAGTTCCATTAATTACTGTCACTTCTTTTTCTTTTAAAAATTTTCCCATGGTCTATAGGGTGAAGTCCTTAAACTACACGTAAGAACCCCCTTGATCTAGTTTACCTACTGCTGTCTTTATCTCTTGCCCCTCTGGGTTTGAATATTTAAACATCTAGCCTCACTGAACAGCTTGTAGTCCTCTTGCTCCCAGCCATCTAGGAAGTCCTGCCTCTTGGTCTGTTTCATGCTGTACTCTATGCCAGTAACATTCCATTCTATTCTCTTCTTTCAACTAAGTTTCATTTATCCTTCAAAACTTCATTCAATAATCATATCCTGAGGAATTTCCTGTGACCCCAAAACCTTAGGCTGCCTTAAGGGTCTTACCTCTGTACCCCCATGGTACTGTTTATCATTACAAAGATCATAATGCATTGCAGGCACTCATCATAAATGGCAAGAAGAGTACTCTTTGTATCTCTGGTACCTAACATGTAATACATTTTAAAATATATTTATCTAAAGGCTGAACAAGCTATCAAAACAAAGATTCGAAGTTGACAACTATCTTGTAAAAAGTGTTGTATTATGACTGTAAACAGCCTTCTTGTGAATGTTAGCATTTAACACAGAGAGAAAAACACCTGTCAAAGATACTGTATATTAATACATTTAAAAGGGATTCAATAAATGGGGCATGGTGGCACATGCCTGTAATCCCAGCATTCAGGAGGCTGAGGAAGGAGGATCACCCAAAGTTCAGGGCCAGCCTGGGATACATAGTGATTTCAAGGCCAGCCTGAACTATACAGCAAGACCCTGTCTCAGGAAATTAAAAAAACAAACAAACAAACAAAAACAAAAACAAAGAAGAAACCATCCAAACAAAAAAAGCATTCATGAAAAGGACATTAAATGACGTTTAAGACGTCTTTAAAATTAAAAACTACATTAAATACAGTTCTAATTACCTTGTTTTGTAAATGCAAAGGATACATGTTGTACCTTCAACCTTAAGATATTTTATAAAAACTTACTAAAAATTTAAGGAAAATTAATGAAAATGTATTGCACTCATGCTTGATTCAATCTAGCAATTTAGTCATGTAATTTTATCTCACTGAAGAATTATGACTGCTGAATTAGCCTTTAAAGCTGGAACAAACAAGTTTGTTTTTATTCTTTTAAAAATTTTTAACCAAAAATCAATAATTGTATACATGTTTCTGGAATGCAACAAGTTTTGATACATGTATACATTATGGAATGATTAAATCTAATTTTTGCTCTTAATCATGTAGAAATTTCTGGTACTTTTAGGGATCCTTAATGATAGCAACTTTAGACAGGCTCATGATGAAATTCCCTTAGCAAACTGTAATTATTAAACTGATTAGCTGAAACTAACAGTAAATATATTTCTTTTGTTTTTCAATAAAGAGGTCTTTCCTCAAATGCTTATAAAAGGCTATTACAAAGGCTAATCATAATATAAATACTAATGTAAAAGGTTCTACAGGAATTTGTTGTTTAATCCTCACACAAACCCTATGAAGTAGGTATTACCATTTTACAAATGAGGACACTGAAGCACCAAAAATGTTAATAAATTTACTCCAGAATTGCACTGTTAGTGATTCTGCCTAAATCCCAAAGTGGGGCACAGAATCATAAGAGCAAAAAGGAAATAGTGTCAGGTTACAGCTGAACATTCCCTATAAAACCTTATAGTTGTAACCTTTTGAGTTGATTTAAAAATAAATGTGCAGGCAGAACCCTATGTAATACGTGTATGTGACATGATACAGTCAAATTTTATATTAGAAAAATTAAGTCCAATAGCAAAGTAGATGAGTCAGGAAGAGCACATAGAAGATTCCTGGAGGGGGTGTGTGTGTGTGTGTGTGTGTGTGTGTGTAACATTTCTGAATAGCAAATTCTTACCTTTACCTTCATGTTTCTGATGTACCTAATACATCTTACCTTTTTCTTCACGGCTGTATTTGGTAGCACCCACCTGCAGATATAAACCAAAAGATAAGAGTTTCCATGATCTATTTGTTTTAGAAATTGAAATTACCGAAATACAAATAAACGTGGAAGTGTAAAAGTATACTTAATATGATAGCTGATTACAACTATGTGGAGGACCTCAGTTCATTAGAGGATGTTATTTTTCTAAATTATAAAACTGGGTTTATATTCCCTATCTACTAATTATAAGCTACGAAGATAGCTTCTGGGAAAATTTATTTAGGAATACAAATGACCTATTAAATTCAAGAGTTAAGATTTCATCATTTTAAAAATTAAAGCAACATGTATACAAACTATAATAAAACAATATTTTCACATTTGATTATCTCTATTTTTTTTCAAATTCAGCTCCTTATTTTTGAAATCTGGAAATACCTTGGCCCTTTCACAGTCCTTACAATTCATATTTCAATCATTAAAGGCAAAAGAACCACATAATAACACAAGTCTCAGATTCAGGTACAAATCAGCACAAAAAGCACTCTAAAATCACTGGTCTCTAAATAGAAAATGTTAATCCTCTTCCTAGTGTTCTAATCCCCAACATAGATATATGCAATCGCCTCGACTAATCTAAACCAACTCAGAACTGTCCTCTCAATTAGAATAACCCACATACACCAAGAATATCAGCCCCATTTCAAGGGCTGTTTCTGCCCAGTTAACACTGGTCCCCTTTTCAGTTTATCCTATCGTCAAAAGCATGATACCAATCAACTCTATTGTTAAACTGAAAGAATTTATCACTGGAAGTTGGAAGATATTCTAACTTATAAATACTCTCTTCAAGTACAGCACCCTCCCTTCAGGTTTGCCATAATACCCTTCACCCACCCAAGCGATCCTTCCGGTTCCCCTAGCGGAGAATCCATTCTCGGCCCTAGATTTTCTTTCTCCATCTTTTTCTCAGAGTCATATTCTTCCATCGTGCAACAAGTCCTTTCAGGTCCCTTCTAAATCCGCAGTACTCTATTTGTCCTTGTTCACCCCCTTAACTGCCTATTCTCATGGGCTGCCGGCCTTAGGCCAGCCTCCTTCTTTGTCCACTGGGGGGCCGCTTTCCCCGCGGTTATCTTTACAACCCGGAGCCTGGTCTCAAGGAAAGGCCGAGCGGGCCTGCTCAAAAGCGAAATTATCGGTGACGTAAGAAAGGATTAGAGGGAAAAAGAGGTGGGTTGGGAACTCGTCCGGAGTTTGGGCCTCACGCCCCAAGGTCTCGAAACCCAGAAGTAACTTCACCCGCAAAGAGGTGGGCACCGCAAAGGCAGAGGCAGCAGAAAGCGCGGAACCCTGCCTTAGGCCATAAACAGTGAACGGCTCCTCTGGCTGGTAGCTGCGGAGACTGGCCGCCCAGGTGAGTCCGCCGGTAGCGGTTTTGACCTAATCGCCCGCCCTTCAGGAGCCCAGGTACCTCACCGCAGCCATAAGACTGCAGGCCACGATCACGTGAGTCCCGGCCGTACGCCCCGAGACTGTCACGTGACTGTCTACCCAAGGGGAGGGCAGGCCTGTATGAATACCATAGAGACTGCTCTGAGAAAGCCAGAGTGCCGCCTGTCGCCATCACTGGCTTGGGTTTTCATATCAGTGCCACAGCCCTGGTAAGACGCTGCCAGCTACACAGCCGGCTTGGCCTCATCCACTCACTAAGGAGAAATAAAGAAGAGAGTTTTAATTTCAGTGCCTCGCTGCCAGCAGTTTTTACTGCTGCTTACCCTTAAGGTGGGGAGAGCCGACTTGTGTTTTACATATTGTTATCCCCTGTAACCGTTTGTAATGAATGCTTATTTTTTAGTACGTGTGACTACATAATGTTTACATTCTTGTATAGAGTTGGAATATGTACATAACACATCTTAATTCCTTTTTTATCCCCTTTTCTCCCTTCCATCTCTTGAGTCCCTTCCCATTTAAGAGATCTATCACCTTATTTCCTATTATCTCTTATTTTGCTCTTTATGTATAATTAAATTTTCCATATAAGAGAAACCATGTGATATTTAAGCCTGTGTGTCTGATTTATTTCACTAAACATGGTCCCAAGGTGCATTTATTTTCCTACAAATGACTCTAGTTCATCTGTATAGTAGAGTAGTACTGCATTGTGTGTAAATTTATTCATCTGTTGATGGACATATAGGCTGCTTCCAAGATTTAGTTATTATGAATTGTGTTGGTATAAACATGGGTATGCATATATTACTGTGAATACCTCTAAAGTGCTTAAAACTGCTTTTCACAGAGAATCCACTCAACAGGTTATCATCACTGGAAAAAGGAATTCATTGGAGACATTAGCACACATAGCTCCACTTTTTTGTAAATGTTTTTGCAAGTATCATTTAAGAACTTGTGATGAACATGTAATATTTGCTTTATGGGGTACAGTGTGGCAAATAAATTTCCATATACCATAGTAAAAAGTCTAAAATTGATAAATCAAGTAAGAGATGAGGCACATTGTTTGAGAAGCTAATGAGGTGGGTGGTAAAAAGAAGATACCAAGCATCAAGGAATATAGGAAAATGAAGAGTTCATTGATAAGCTGCAAGAGAGCAGTGGGCAAATTCTGAGAAAGCAATGCACCAGCTGTGAGAAAAATAGGGACATTTATATTTGATTTTAATTTGAGGAGGTGGTATAGGAACATCATCTCAGGAACACTTTTATCAGGTCATAGTTGTTCCATTATCCATCCATCTCAGTTCTGAAGATAGCCAAGTGTTGTTTGAAGATTGAGTAATGTTTTGTTCAACAGGGTTCAGTACTCTTGGCTTTGTTATTTTTTTAAAAGATCCTTCATATATTATATTTTTTTTTTTTTAAATCCAGGGTGAAACTTCAGTGTTTTACTACAGACTCATCATTCAGCTGCAGTATGGCCTTAAAGAAACAATGGCAAAATAACCATGATTCCCCACATGAAGGACTACTACTGGTAAGCATATTTGTATTATATTTGGATATAGGAACCACCAGAAAGCATGCCTCCAAAGAATTCCAAAGACTTCCTTCTGGAGAGCAGGGAAGGGGATAAGGAGCCAGATATCTAAATATATGCCTGTAATTGCAGTACTTAAGAGGCTGAGGGAAGAGGGCCTGTGAGTTTGAGGCCAGCCTGGGCTGCAAGTTCAAGGCCCACCTGAACTACATAGCAAGACCCTTTCTCAAAGGGGGGGATAAGAAATAATGGGTCATGGGACTATTTCTTTCCATTTTATGCCACTCTATACTCTATATAAGTTATATATAAATATTACATATTTACTGTGCATATATTACTTGAAAAAGAAAAAAGGAAGAAAGGGAAACTGCATGGAAACAAGGTACTGCTTGTTCCACACTTTCCACTGAGGTCTTGTATGTTTTCTTCTTCCCACAACTGCCATGCCGCAGAAAAAGATTTTTCTATTATGATTGCCTTCTTTCTTAGCCCTCTCAATTGTTAACCTGCTGCCTCCTTCCCTCTAGCTATCCCAAACAGACTCCTATTGTAACTTTCCTTGTTTGGTGTAAGACCTTTAGTCTCAAATTGGGAAGTCACTTTAGATTCATTCTTCTCTATTCAAGTCAACGAGTCCAAGCTCTGCTTAGTCTGTTTTCTACAATATGTCCACTTATCCCTATTACTTTTGTAGTTTTTGTCCCTGTTGTCCTAATCTCTGTCCTGAATAATTGCAATAGCCTCCTATGAGATTCTCCCACAGTGGCAGCTTTAAACAGATTGGGAGTGAGTGGAGTCACTATAATATCAAGTCATTTCACCACTCAAAATATTATGTGCTTGTTTTGTGAAAGCAGCATTATGATGTGTCCTCCAAACTCTGCTACTCTTAGGCTTTACCAGCTAAATTGTGCCCTTAAATTGTTTATAGAAATTCAAGGTCTCCCTTCTGCTGCAGGTTTCCTTTTCCCTCCTCATTCAAAGCATCCATCCTTCCTGACAGCTGAGTAATCTTTTAAAGCTTAATTCAGAGGTGTCTATTTCTTGCTTTAAAGCCTTCCTCTAGTCTAAGAAAAAATGTATAAACATGAGGACTTTCAAGATCTGGCCTATAGCAACTCCATCAGCTGCATTTCTCTACCCACTCTCACTATCTCTCTCAAGCTTCAAAAGAAACTACTAATTACTATCTCAATGTGCCAAGAAGCAAGAAATAAAAAGAGGAAAGAACAGACAAAGAGGAGGGAGGTTAAATAAGAAAAGAGGGAGAAATATGAAGGTAGGAAGACAGAAGCAAGAGAAGGTAAGTGCCTTTCAAGATAGTCAGGAAAAGACTTTGCTTCCATTTTTCTCCTTTTCTCATATTTGTTCCTTTCCCTTGTTTCCTTTCCCCTATCCCTAAAATAGATAGTAAGGAAAAAAAACAGAAACAAAGCTTTTGGAAATAGAGAGGAGTGGAGAGGTTGAAGGGAGGGCAGGGGAATGGGAAAAAAATAAGAACCATGATATATTATATAAAGGTACAAACTTCTAATGATGAATGTCATCATATTGTATACCTAAAATGTACCAATAAATTTAATGATTTTTTTATAAAAGAGAGTATATGGAGGGCTGGAGACATAGATAATAGAAATAATTTACCAAGGCAAGAGTATGTGATTATTTGGGCCAGAGCTCACTGTCAAGAAGGACATTAGATGAATTCTAAGACAGGAATCACACCGTCAAAGTAAGAGATTGGGGTCTTTATAAGGATTTGGGAAAATGGGGAGGGAGTCTAGCAGCAAATGTGATGATCTGGGGTTGTTTGTTTGTTTGTTTGTTTTTGATATTGGGGACTGAACTCAGGACCTTGCACTCACAAAGCAGGCATTGGAACCACTGAGCTAAATCCCCAATCCTCTGATTATGTGAAGTATATATATTTTCCAGATTATCTAGTACTTATAGAGCTTCCAAGAGTGTTACTGGATGATGAGCCCCAGGGTGATTGTTTCCAGGATTGTTGGTATCCTAAGCAAAGAATTGGACAAGACACATAGAAAAGTTTCAGAAATGCATATTTGTTAAAGGTGGAAACAAAACACCCTCTGCAGAGTTAGAGCAGGCTGGCAGAGACTCACAGTGACCTCAAGGATAAGGGATAGAGGTCTTTTGTATCTGGAATTCCTGTATTGGCTTCTTACTCATCAAATAAGGTATTGGGACACTTGTCCTATCAAAAACTCACTTAGCCTGTCACTATATTTTAACTACCTTATGGAAAGACTAATTTGGTTTCCCACCAGATGTAAATAAAGAATTGGAAATAGCACTTTTCTGGTTGGTTTCATGTACAGTTTTCAGGACGTGCATAGTCATCCTGTTGTTCTGTACACATGCTCTGAGTTTCCATTACTTTGATACATTCTACCCAGTTGACGGGTTTGCCCCAGCCCAAATATACCTCAGCGTCACCTGCATTGGGTCCAAAATTATATGTTTAAAGTTGCAATCTGAAAATAGCATTTCTTCTAGCCCCACAGAAGTTCTTTTAGCTTCAGAGAGATTTATACACATTAACTTTTAGAAAATGGGTCAGGGCTCATTGGAAGAAATGAATGAGTCTTACATCAAAGATTTGTTTTAATATTCTATAGTTTTGATCAGTGTTACTGTATTATATTGTCTTATGACTACTTTGTAGGAGCTTGGCAGGATGGCCTTAATTGGGGAGTTCACAGTGGCAAGGTGAAGCTGCTTAGTTCATGGTGATAAGGAAGCAGAGCAGGGTGACAGAGTGACAGAGCAGAAGAGGCAAGAGAGCAGATATACACCCAAGGCTATACCTCCATGACCCACAAACACACCTAGAAGTGTGTTCCACAAGTCTCCAGGGCATAACCTAAATCAAATCAATTTAAAAATCCACCATAAAACAATGAGTGCTTTAATCCATCTGTCTTGTACTCAGGGGAAGCCTAGAGTGGTGTCCAATCCAGCCCAGGGGAACCCAGGGCTTAAATTGATGTCACAGAGCCATTGGCTTCCATTAAGTGCAGCCTATCTAATTCCTGACCTATAGAACCAATCTGTGGCATTCCACTCCTCTGCTTGTAGGATGACAATGTATGAACATTGTTCCTTAGATGTACATCCTAAATATTTGACAGCATTGGGCCAATGTGAGAATGTATGGTTCTGTTGTTTGCAACAAAGTGGGGCAAGCTTGCTAAGCTCTACTATAGTTGGGTAAGTAAAATATAGTTATCCCAAATTTGGAAATAGTAATCCTCATAATGATAGCTTTTACAATGTATGGAATATTATGTCTTTTTCTAACAATGAATGAGCCAGATACCAAAGGGCTGTATCTTCTTTTTCTGAAACAATATTGCTTAGAGATATCTGTACCTTTAGCAGCACTTACCATGCTGGATTCCTGTTGTTCCTTGTAAATGTACTGTTAAGTTTATTCCAGTCATCTCTCTGAAATGGGGAAACCCACTATGATAATCCTTAGGTGCTGTATATTGATAATAGTCCACAGGTCTAGGAGGCTTCCCTGTTGAATGTCCTCAGCATAATATTGTGCCCAAAAAGTAATTGAATTTTTCCAAAAAATATTGAATTGTGTAAAGAGAAGGGAAGTTATGAAAATTATAATTCTAACAAGGTCTGGATTTCTTCCCAAGAGTAATCAGTGAAATCTCTCTCAGTTTTTTCAGAAAGGAAACAGAGGTTCCAAGAGGCTATCAGGTGTAGTTGTTTTGATTATCTGGGGGGATATAGTCTTTATTCTGAATAAGTGAATCCATAGTGGCAGTCCTTATAGCTCATCCACCATGGGGAAGTAGGCACTACTTAGTAAATTTGAGTCCACCCAACCTCAAATGTTTTTTTTTTTGTTTTTTTGTCCTCTAAAAGTAGTTAGAGACATACCCAGTCCCCAAGATTAATATGGGCAGGAGTGATCCTGTGAAGTTGGGGTCAAGTTTGGGACTGCACTTATCCTGATAATAAGCAATAGCCTTGAAAGTTTTCCCTAAGGAAATAATGTATTGATACAGAAAATGAGTTTGGAGGATCTAATAAAAGATCAGTTTGTAAGAAAGATCTGCCATAACCTCAAAAGGGTTAAAATGAGATAAATTTTGGAGTAATGAGAAATCTTAAGAGAGATGTTGTTAAGAAGGTGGGCTAGCACTGTTGGTCCTGAAGGGAGAACTCAGTAAGACTTATTTTGAGAGTTAAATTGACCCTGTGTGCCTTTCTAGAAGATTGGAGGTGCCAGGCTGCACAGGAACTGTTAGGGACCTAACACCGCCATTATGGGCCACGTTTCCGGGTTCTTCATGCCTCCATGCCACTATCTTAAGTTTCCTTTTCCCAAGGCCATGATAGTTTAGAGAAGTGAAACTTAGCTTCTGCGAGGCTAAGTCCTTAAAAGACAGCATGGCTTGCAATAGGTTAAGAGTAGCCTGCTTACTCATAGATATTGAATAGCCCAGCCCCAAACCTATAAAAAGGACCATCCCTTCCCTATTCTTTCTCTCTGATCAGCTCTCCTGAATAAAGTCTCCTGTTGGACCTCTCAGTGTGTGACCTTATTGTAGAGCGTCACTGTTCCTCTTCATTGGTGTTAGAAGTGGGATTTTGGATTGCTGGTGCCCGGACTTAGGGTCAGAGGCCCGAAACTCAAAACCCCTTGACGCTCCAACTGGCTCACCCGATGTCCGCAACCATCTTCCCTGACACCCCCCCACACACACACAAACAACACCGGCAAGGTTGATCCCATTATCCCAACTTTTGGGTAAGTTTCCCCCTGACAGTCTAGGGTGTGGGTGGCTCAGACTCAGGTGACCAGGAAAGAGACTTCCTTCTAGGACATGGGCTGGGTACCAGGCCTCGTGTCTCCCATTTTGAGCCTCCAGGTTCACCGGACAAGTCCTGGACTTGCCGATCCACTTCCACCTCTCTAGGGACACCTCAAGAGGTGATACAGCTCTCCTCCTCCAGACCCCCTCCGCATGGTAGAGATGTCTCCATTTGGAGTCTGGATCCTCTATATCTAGATTCGGAATCTAGAAAACAAACTGGTGACCTCCGAATCTTAAGAGACATCTTAGGCTTCGGACTTCACCTCGTTGCCTCATTCCTGGTCACCGTGGGTTCTGGATCTTCCATACCTACAGACTCTTCCTTGCTCCAAAATCTGGAGGGCCTAGACCTAAAATCTAAATGGCTAATATGCCTGTCCACTCAAATATGGCCTCAATATCAGTTAGACAACCAAAACATGTGGCCGCCTAACAGCTCACTTGAACCTGGTCCGATTCGAGACCTTTACAAATTTTGTGAACATCAAGGAAAATAGACAGAGATTCCATACGTTCAGGGCTTCTCTTATCTTCACAGCCAACCCTCTCTGTGTTCTATCTTCCAAAAGCCACCTCCCCTTCCCAAAGTATTGGTGGCTCAGATATCTCTGCTTCTACCTCTCTTTCTTTCAACTCTTCAGAGCAGATCAATCCGGCTGATGATCCTCCTCCTAATCATAGAAACCAGGAAATGGCTCCAAATCCCACCCCTCAACCTCCTCTTCTGGCCTCCTCCTCTCCTCCCACTCCCTTCCCTGTCTCTACCCCACCCCCCACTGCTCCACGCGCCAACTCTTCCTCTTACCCACTCCAAATCTCATAAACTCCTCAACTCAGAACCTCCCCAAACCGGCCACATGATGATGCCCCTATGCAAGGTTGCTGGAGTAGAGGGAATCATTCCAGTCCACACCCCTTTTCCTATGACTGAACTAGCCCTCATCCAGGCTAGACCTGGATCCTTCACAGCTAATCCTGCAACTTTCATCAAACAATTTCAGCTTTTAACCCAGTCATATCAATTAACTTACCATGATCTCTTTGTCATCCTTACCAATGCCTTAACCTCTGAAGAGGGCAAAAGAGTGATGTACCAGGCCCACGCCCATACTGATCAAGAACATTTGACAAATAGCCACCACCTGGTAGGTGTCACTGCCATTACGGCATGTGACCCGGATTGGGATTACAACTCCGAGGCAGGTATCAAGGACTGGGACAGGTATATTAATTGTTTACTCCATGGGTTATGTAGAGCCATCATGAAATCCATAAATTATGACAAACAACGAAATCACATGGACAAAAACAAAAACCCTTCTGCCTTTTTACAAAGGCTGACCGATGGCCTTTGTCAATATACCAGTCTTGACCCTGAGTCGGTTGACAGCCAGTGACTGGTTATGATGCACTTTTTCTCACAAAGCTACCCTGACATCAGACTTAAATTAAAAAAACTTGAAAGGGGACCCCTAACTCCTCCATCTGAGGTTCTAACCATGGCATTTAAGGCCTATCACAGCTGTGATGAACTCAAAACCACAAAATGTACCAATTACTGGCACAGGCCATCAATCCTACTATGCCATGGAAGCCTCATGACATGGGAGCCTTTATAATAAGGGACCCTCTCACCCACCAGGACCTTGCTACCAATGTGATCAGGAGAGTCACTGGGACAAAGAATGCCCAAACCCCAAGCCTCCCACAAAACCCTGCCTAAGTGCAAACAAAGGGGACACTGGGGTTTTGACTGTCCCCTGACGTCCACCAGCCATCACGCTGCCAGCCCTGCTGTTCCCCCAAATGACCTCATTGGTCTCGAAATGGCAGAGGATCTATGAAGAGGCCCTGGCCTATCTGGCCCAATACAAATTACCGCCCAGGAGCCCCGAGTGACTTTCACCGTGGCAGGTAGGATGATCGCCTTTCTACTTGACACTGGTGGTAGTTTTTCTGCACTACGAGATTATTGGGGCCCCACCTCCCTGTCCCAGACCTCTATTTTTGGGGTAGAAGGTCAAAAACAAGGCCCTCAACAGACTCCTCTCCTGTCTTGCACAATTGGTGATTTCTCATTTCTTCACTCCTTCCTAGTCCTCCCTTCCTGCCCTGTTCCCCTATTGGGTCAGGACATCCTACCCAAAATTGGCACCTTTATCCATTTCATGATCTGGGACCCCTCCAGCACTCTGATGTCTTCCCTTTGCCTTTTGTTGTCACAAGCTATCAAACCCCAGGCTCCCTTATCCATATGGCCTATTGACCCTGTCCTAGTAAATCCTCAGGTGTGGGACATTGAATCCCCCTCAGTGGCCAGATTAGGTTTAAGATTTTCCTTAAAGATTTTACACAATTTCCAACACAAGCCCAATACCCTCTCCCTCATTCCAGCTTAGATGGCTCCAATCATCAAAAATCTATTACAAAAGGGATTCCTAAGCCCTACCAATTCCCCATACAATACTCCCATCTTAGCAGTCAAAAAGCCTAATGGGACATATCATCTAGTTCAGGACCTCAGGATCATTAATTCAGCTGCTGTTCCAATCCACCCCATTGTCCCCAATCTATATATGCTCCTGTTTTCTATCCCATCTAATACTACTCATTTCTCAGCGCTAAATCTAAAGGTTGCCTTTTTTTTTTCCTATTCCATTGCATCCTGATTCACAAGACCTCTGTGCTTTCACAGGGACAGATCCCCACACCCAAACTTCTACCCAACTAATCTGGACAGTCCTTCCTCAGGGCTTTTGGGACAGCCCTCATCTGTTTGGCCAAATCCTAGCTTAGGATCTGTCCTTTCTACAGCTCCAAAGTTCACAGTGTATCCAATATGTAGATGATCTCCTTCTTTGCACCCCTTCATTAACTACACTTCAACAAGATACCTATACGCTCTTAAATTTCATCTCAGAAAAGGGATACTGGGTCTTGCCAACCAAAATTCAGCTCTTTAAACAACAAGTCATATATTTAGGGGTGTCTCTATCACCTGGCTTTAAATCTATTACTGTTGATAGAAGACAGATCCTCTGAGATATTCCTACACCCTGCACCAAACAAGAACTTCTTTCTTTCTTGGGCTTAGCAGGATATCTCAGGTCTTGGATCCCAAATTATTCCCTTCTAGCAGCCCCCCTCTATGAGACCTCTAAGGGAAATCCCCATGAACCTATGGATTCCTCAATAGCCACTCCCTTTGTCCATCTTAAATCTTGCCTATTACAGGCTCCCACCCTATACCTACCTGATCTTTCCCGCCCTTTCTGCCTTTATGTGTCAGAAAATAAGGGATTTACATTGGGGTTCTAGGCCATCAAATGGGACCCACTTTTGCTCCAGTGGCTTACTTATCTAAAAGGCTAGATCCCACTGTCAGAGGTTGGGCCCCCTGCCTATGAGGCCTAGCTACAACATCCCTCTTAGTACAGGAATCTAAAAAGCTCATGGTTGGGTCACCAACTGTAGTCCTCTCTCATCATTCCATTTTGGATTGAATAAACTATTAAAACTGACATATCCTACCCCCTGGTAGAATCTTATCTCTTCAGACCACACTTCTCCACGACCCCTCATTAACCTTCCAGCTTTGTCCTGTCCTAAACCCCTCCACCCTACTACCAGCTTCTGAACCAGATCCTACCCACAAATGCTTAGAAACTCTTGAAAGCCTTTTATCTCATGATTGCCATATACAGGAGGGACCTCTCTCTTCCCCTGATTTGGTTTGGTTCATGGACAGCAGTTCTTTGGTTCATGATGGCTCCAAATAGGCAGGATACACCTGTCCGAAATTATTGAACAGGGACCACAGCCCTCCCAAACAACCAACCAACAGGCAGAACTTATTGCTCTTACATGCGCTTTCCTTCTGGGCTTGGGAAAAAGGCTTACAATATATATGGGCTCCAAATATGCTTTCCACATTTTGCTCTCCCATACAGTGATTTGGCAGGAAAGAGGGTTCTGCTCCACCAAAGGCAACTCCATCCAAAATTCCAAATTTATCATTAAGCTCTTACAGGCCTTCAGGTTGCCCACGGCAATTGGCATCATACATTGCAGGGCCCATCAGTCTGATCCATCAGAGATAACTGAGGCCAATAAATAACAAGGCCTATCACATGGCAAAAGGGGCAGCTCTGGCCTCAACCCTGCTTCCCTTGATGGATACTCACCAGATTGACCAGCACAGTCAGGACCAGGTACAAATCCTCACTCAAGACCAACTCACATATCTTCATAAAATTTTCCATCCCACCTCCAGAGCTCTACTCACTTTCTTGGAACTACTGACCACCCTCTCCCCCACTGACAAACAATTCCTTCAGACTGTCTCCTCCACCTGCACTACATGCCAAAAAACCAGCTCCTCCTCAAGGCCTACCCCATTTCCCACACATCAGGCAAGGGGTGTGCTACCTGGCTTGGATTGACAAATTGATTTCACACATATGCCCAAAATAAGAAGAAACAAATACCTGCTAGTCCTGGTAAACACCTTTTCCAGGTGGGTTGAGGCCTTTCCCACAACAAATAAATGTGCTTTTACTGTCTCTTTGCTACTCCTCAAAGAAATTATACCCAGATTCGGACTTCCCACTTCTTTCCAGTCTGACTGGTCCTGAATTCCCTTCTCAGATCACGCAGGGCCCTACAAAACTGTGGGAATCTCCTAGCATTTTCATATCCCATTCCACCCCCAATCATCAGGAAAGGTGGAACAGACCAATAGGTCCATCAATACCTTCCTAACAAAATTAACCCTGGAACTTCATACCGATTGGGTTACCATCCTTCCGCTCACTTGCTAAGACTTAGATCCCTACCTAAGGCCCCCTTCCAGATTTCTCCTTTTGAATTGATGTTTGGATGCCCCCTGTTGCCCCCAGGACTAACCCCCCAGCCCTCTAAACTGCCCCCCAGCTTATTAACCCCATTACTTAACTGGGTCTGATCCCAAGTATGGCAACACGCAGATACACTACTGCCATCTTCACTCCCTACACTGCCGAATACCTATCACCCGGGAGACCTGGTTCTCCTGGCCTCACCACATCAGCAAAAGGACCCACTCAAACCTAAATTTCAGGGACCATTCACAGTTGTCCTTTCAACTCTGACAGCTGTTAAACTCAAGTCCCTTCCAGTATGGTACCATTGTTCTCATGTTAAACCGTATCTTCATGCTCCTCCCCCAGTCATACCCACTGGACCTCATCCATGCTATTCAACCATCCCCACAGGACCTCTGAAGGCAAAATTTACTTGGATCCCTGAAGACCTGGCCCCCCAGGATCCTTCTCCGCCATCCAGTTCCGACTCAGATAAGCCAACCTAACTGTCTGCCTCCTCATTCTTTCATGGGGTACTGTGATACATTTAATACCAAGACACCTACTGATATCCTGAGCCTTCTTCTATTGGTACTCTTGGAATCTGTCTTTGGGATTGGATTGGCCACAGCAGCCCCTTCCAACTATTTTACTTCTAGGTGTTTGCTCATATTGGCTTATTACCTTATAATCTCATCCATTGCCTTTGTTAATTGCTGTAGTCAATAATGGTTCCCTTCCTGCTCCTGCTCTCTCCTAAACCTTACCCAAGCCAATGGACTTTCATCGTGTACTTTGACATGTTCCCAGCCTAGCTCAGCCCTCCTTCAGACCCAGATAGGATCCTCAAATGTTACTTTCCAGGTTAATTTATGTAAATTCTTTGATTACACCCCATCAGATTCCTGCTGCACCTCAGATTGGCCTACAGCTGATTTCCACCATCCTTTCCATTTTTACCGATGTTGTTGCACACAAGAGGTCATCTCTGTTCTAAGGGGCCCAGTACGAAGAGAACACAATACGACCCTACTCCCATGGTACTGCACTATTCATCGGGAAAACTTTGGGTATTCCTCCAACCCCTCCGAACACTGTCAAGTGCCCACACGAATTTCATTGAAAACCAATTGGCCCCAACAGGGACCTGGCATCTCTTGGTTTCCCCCTAGCTCTGGCATTCCTCTTCTGGTGCACCTGTTCTGCCATGAGCCCGCCTTCCCAGAAGGTTTCATTCTAGAAGACCCCATCCAATCATTATATGATTTCTATTATGTCCCTATCCTTTTCACACTGACTTTCTTAGACAGTATAGAGGGTCGACCACTCCCCTGATTCATCGTAGAGACCTTCCAGGATGGGTTACAGAGGACAAAAAAAAAATTGCTCCTAAGGACCTGGGTATGGCAACATTGGGAACACAGATGTGGGCCACATACCAATTATCTCCTTCCCCTTTTCCCCCCTTTACTTATTAATTTGTGTGTTATGATCCTCCTCAACAGATCCTACAAACAATTCCAGTGGGAGTGTTATTGCTATCAATAACTTCACCTCCATAGAAGTCAGTGCAGTTGGCCATGCCCCACACCTGTCCCCAGACCACCTCATCGCCCCGGTGTCAGCAGGAAGTAGTTACAGAAGATGGACTCACCGTCCCTTCCCCCCTGACATAGATAACAGACGCCGACTGCTGTCTTCATCTAAACCAGAGGGGGGATTGTTAGGGACCTGACGCTGCCATTATGGGCCACGTTTCCAGGTTATTCATGCCTCCATGCCACTATCTTAAGTTTTCTTTTCCCAAGGCTACAATAGTTGAGAGAAATGAAACTTAGCTTATGCAAGGCTAAGTCCTTAAAAGGCAACATGGCTTGTGATAGGTTAAGAGTAGCCTTCTTACTCATAGATATTGAATAGCCCAGCCCCAAACCTATAAAAAGGACCATCCCTTCCCTATTCTCTCTCTCTCTCTGATCTGCTCTCCTGAATAAAGTCTCCTGTCAGACCTCTCAGTGTGTGGCCTTGTTGTTGAGTGTCGCTGTTCCTCTTCAGCAACTGTATTTAATTTTTCAGGCTTCACTAACCCTTTGAATTATATTTGAAATGAAAGGAGGCCCTTTGTCTTATTTTAGGGAGAGGTGAAATCCAAAGCTGGGAATGATATGTTCTAAGAAGGAAGTAGTAGGCTATATCAAGTTTTGTAGGAAATCCACTCTGCAAAGCTATCTATAAAACCTAAATGTTTGAGACCTCTGCATTAGAGCACGTGGTAAAATCTACTTGCCAATCTTCCTATAATATAGTTCTTCATTGTTGTATAGCCTGAAACCTAGGAGGGGATTTGAGAGCTCCTGGATTAATCTGAGCACAAACAGGGCCTAAAATTTGAAATATCTTTAGGGGTCTGTGAGATTCCAATTTCTATACAAAGAGGTTCTATTAAAGTTTGGAAGAATTTCCCCCCTAAAATGTGTAGTTTGGTGGAGATTATTGAGAAATTTGCACTGAAAAGAAAAAATCAGGTGGTGATAACTTACTTGTGGAGCTCTGTAACCAAACCTCTGAGGTGATCCTGAAGCTTTCTTTTAATGACTTTTTAAAATTTCTTCCATAGTATATTGTGGGCAAGGAATGGATAGTCATGTAGGGCATCAAAACTCCTTGATTTAAGGAATTTCAGGTTGCATCCTTAGCTTCTTGATCTGTTTGATGATTATCCTGAGAGATGATCCTTTCATTGGAATTTATACTACATAACAGCTATTTGAGCCGGAAGCACGACAGCATGCAGGAGAGCTAAAATTTCCTATGCATGATTAACAATGTTATTGTGATTGTGAGAAATCACCTCTTTCCAAATGGCCATGTAAGCATGGGCAATATGGAAGGTGTAAGCTGTCTTTGTAAAAGTTAAGTTTTATACTTGCACCTAATTTGTGGCCCCTGGTACGAGTGATTAATTCCACTTTCTGAGTTGATGTGGAGTTGCATGGAAGGAGTACAAACTTTATAACTAAGGGCTAGGGTTAGGTTAGGGTTTAGGGTTAGGGTTATCCCTTACTTACCTGAAGTAAGTGCCTCTTTTAGGGCCATGTCATTTTATAGGTCCATTCAGATGATTTCTCTGGTCTTAGGAATTTCTGTAAGGGTTTATCTGTAAGAACATATTGGGGAATCTAGATACAGCTGATTCCTGCCATTTCTAAGATAGTTATGAGCTATTGCTTTAAGGTTGGAATTTCCATGTTTAAAATAATATCTTTGCAATGACTGGAAAGGCTCCTGGTGATTGGGCTTAGTATAAGCCCCACTGACAGGACTTTCTGTAAGGAAATTTAGACTTTAAAGAGAATACTTTATGTCCATAGGAGGCTAGCTTTTGAAGGGTCAGACCAATATTGTGATCAGATGTAAGTTTTCTAAATTAATGGATCATCCACATACTGGAGGAGATTGTTCTGGGGGGAAGAAACTGAAGAATAGCTAGGTCTCTAGCTAAAGCCTATCTGAACAGGCTTTTATCTAAAAATGTCTAAGTGAGTTGTTGGATTATTCAAATGGGGTATCTTGGCCCTCAAAAGTGAAAAGAAATTGAAAATTTGAGTAAACAAGAATACAACAGAAAACATCCTTAAGGCCAAGAACAGTAAACCAGGAGGTAATAGGAGGTATTTGGCTCAGAAGAGTGTAGTTATTGGAGACAGTAGGGTGAATGGGGACTATGGACTCATGAAACATCCCATATGACCTATCTCTATTTTTACCGGTCAGGAATGGAACATTAGATGAAAAATTGTATGGAAAAAATAACCTCATTGCTAGGAATTTGTTAATAAGATGCTTGTTTCAGGCTTTAAAGGGTATTAGGGTCTCCTGGGAAAGCTGTTTTGCTCCTTAAGAGATACAGTAACAGGAATAGCAGTAGCAGTGAGTGAGTGTCCAGGAGGTATTCTAGACATCAGAGGCAATTTATTGAAATTAATGGGGTTTCAGAGAGATATTCATTGAAAGAAGAAGAGGGGACTTAGACTAGTAAGGAGTTACATAATAGGTCCCAAGTTTTCAAATAGACATAAGTGAATCTGAAGGTAGACATGATGTAATGGAGTGGAATAGGACAGGTAGGTAGAACTAGGAAAGAATATGTGAAGAGGCAGTCTTCAAATCTACATACCAATAAGGGAATAAAGGGAGTAATTTAGGACTCATGATAAAATATTCTTGAGGAGGAATAAGGATCAATGAGTGATGCCAGAAAAAAGGGTCAGAGCTCAAAACCCTGTTCCAGTGTTTATCAGGAATGTTATCTCAACATCCAACACATCTAAAGTTACCCAGTTCTCCTGTATGGAGATAAAAAACACATGAGCATAAAAAGCCCCAGGGCACTGTTAGTCCAGGGGGTAGGAGTTGTCCATCAGAAGGACTATGTCACACTACTCATAGTATTACTTGTAATTCAGAAATAATGTTTGGGGCATTTGTCCTTTGCCAACCAGAGGATTAAATTGGAGCAGTTCAGGATGAGGTAGGCCCTTTACTTTTGGGAAAAAAAAAGTTTTACTTTCAATATTCCTTCTCTACTCATAACCTATGGACGTAGGAGTAGGTGTTGTAAAGTCTTGAATCAGATGTCTTCATTGCCACAGTAGAAACAGTTAAAAAGGCTTTAGTGTGAATTCCCTGGAAGAGGCCTGAGATTACCGAGAATATGCAAGAAGTATATTAGGGTTTCTGTAATGTATTGGGCTGGTTATTTATCTCTTGCATCTTCTAATGTAATTATTTGGATCTCAAGAAGCCTCCTCTCATTATTGAAAGCCTTAAAGGCTGTATCCAAAAATAATGAGATGGGAATGTGAAAGCCTGGTTCCAAGTTTAGTTTTTATCTGGTGTCTGGAAAAGTTTGGTTAATAAAATGAATGGCCAGAATTTCTTGGCCCTGTGGGCAATTAGGGGTCACACTAGTGAATTTGTACATAGCCTCAGTCAATCTGAAGAGAAACAGGGCAGGATTGTCAGAGGGCCTTGTGTTATTTTTCCAAGTTTATTATAATTAACAGGTTTAGTGAATTGTCTTTTTACTCTACCAAATGAATTATGTAGTCCCAGTGAACTGTACCTCTTTCAGTTGCAAAATCACTAGCCTGTTGGATTCAGTATCTGGGACTGGTGAGTTGATCTGGTCATGGTTCTTATTGGCCAGCATGTGTCAAAGTCCAAATACAGGATTTCTCCTCGTGTACACAGAAGTTTATCAAAATGATAAAAAATATCTTACCAGGTAACATCAAGTGATATGGTTAGGGTCTGAAATTCCCAGGTGAAACTGGACTGATCTTGATTAAAAGAGCCTAGTTTAGATTGTATCTGTGACAACTCTGACATGGGGAAAGGAGCATAGACTCAGATGATAAAAAAAAAGTTTTCCAAGGAGGAATAAGCAATGTTTAGTGTTCCCAAAGTTCTATATGTAAACTTCCCAAGCCAGTGTATGAAGGAAAAAATGAATCTGGGTAAGGAGAGGGAGTGATTGAAGGGAGGAAGGGAAGTTGCAGTGGAGTGAATGGTGGCCAAATAGGGGCCACTCAAGAATGTCCAAAGAAGGGGTCATTGAGAGTCATTTTGGTCAAAGTTTAAGAGGGATGAATTATAGAAGGAAGATTTTTAAAAGACACATAAAACATTCTTTCCTTAGTTGAGATTCCTGTGATACAATAATGGCCTGGATGTAAGGAACTTCGGAATACTTGCTCTTTTGTGACAAAAGAGGTCCAATTGTAATATGAAGTTATAAATTAGAAATCCATTAAGGGACCAACGTTCCTGATCGGGAAGCTTATATTGAGGCAAGGCCATGTTGTATAAGAAAGAGATATTTCTTTTTGAGAGCTCCAGGGTAAAATTTTAAACCAATTTTTAAGAATACATCCTAAAGTTGTTCAGAAGGGATATAGGATGTGAGAGTCATCATTAGGTTCTATTGGAGATGCAGCATCTACCTAGAAAGCATCAATTAAAGGTGATGGATCACAAAACTTATAAAGTGAGCTCATTAATTTCTTCCAGAAAGTGTTGTGTAAGCTCTTTTATTCACATATTTATTAAACAAGTATTTATTGAGCAACTATTCAGTGTGAGAAACCGGAATGGGTGCTAGGGATATAAACATCACTATTTCGGATTCCACTGCCCATAAGTTGCTTTTGTCTTAACACCTCAGTTCCATTATACACACAGATATACACACATACAAAATCATCAAATTTTCATTTCCCCAGATCCTAGTGCAATTTATTTTCAACCATTCATCTCCAAAATAAAAAGTATTAAGACCCCTAATAAAGACTCCAATAAGATCCCTGTTTCATTTTATTCAATTTACTTATCTCTATGTTCAAACATGCTCTTGAATCTCCAGTACTCAAACTGTCACTCATAGCTTGCCTACTTTACTGCTTCTTCACCCTTCCCTTCTTCTTTTTCTATACTGATTACTACTTCCCAGAGCCTCATGAGATCGTTCCTCCATCCTGCTAGTAGTTCTTTCTTTTTTACTCATATGCTTTGGCTTGAAATATCATGAAGTATTCTTCCAACTAATTAAACTTAATGATTTAATTAATGAAAACCTAGTGGAAATACTCTTGGCTTTGGTTCTGCCTGTGAGATGCTTAGAAAGTATCATTATATGTCAATAGTAAGCAAAACACTGAACAAACTGAAAAATCAACAATTCTTTTTGGAACCTTCAGAGAAGTGCAATCACTGGACCAAAACAAAACAAAACAACAACAAAAAAAACTCTGCCTTCTCAATTGGAGAAACTTATAGCCTGATATAATGAGAACTTTCCAGAGTAGAAACACATGAGCAGGAGCCTTTAATGGAAAAAGTGGACCACATATCTGAAAAGATGCATAATGTAAGAATAGAATAGGAAATTCTAAGAAAGAATTTTAAATGCTAGGTAGCAAGCCACTAAAAAATGAAGAATATTTTTTAAACTTCAATAAGAACTGGACTCAGCTGAGGAAATAATCTCTGAGCATGAGGATATAGTGATAGAAACTTCTACAATTGAAAAATAAAAAAATACTTTAAAAATGAGCAGTATATCCAAGAACAAAGAACCATGAGACAGCTATGAAACGTATAATTGCATGTATATGAATACACCAGAAAAGGAGAAAGAGAAGATAAAATAAATTTAATGTTTGAAGAAAATAACCAAAAAATAAACAAATTCCCCAAAATACTGTCACACCCAGTTGCAGTTTTCTTTAATGCTTGAAATAGGGCTCCAAGTTCTCCTTGATGTCATGGTTTCTGTGGAGAATTCTGCTATAATTCTGATTTGTTTTCTTTTATAAGTGATTTTTTTCTTTCTCCTAATAGCTTTTAATATTATGTTCTTGTATTCAGTTTCTGGAATCTTGCCCATTATATGCTTTGGTGTAAATTTTTCCTGATCATGGCTAATTGGGGTTCCATATTCATCACTCATCCGCATGTTAAATCCTTTCTCCATGCTTGGGAAGTTTTTGGCTATTCTGTGATCAGGGTTTTTATGTCCTTTGTGTTGTCTTCTGATTATTCATTGATTAAAATTAATCTAGTATTTTTCTTCTTTGCACTGGCTAGCAACTGTTGGATTAATTTTTCTTGTCTCTTGTTCTTTTTAAGAAGTCTTTCATTTGATGATTGTCAATCACAACTCTATCTTCTAAATCTGATATCGTATCTTCACCTTGCTTGATTCTTCCACATATACTTTCAACAGAATGTTTAATCTCCTAGATAGCTGTTTGCATCTGTTTTATGACATCCAATTCTTTCCTATGTTGGGCATTTGTGATTTACCTAAGGTCCTCTGTTGTTTTAAAATCTATAACTATGCTAGATTTCCTAAGCATTTCTCTCATTATTTGCATCATCTTTTTAGTTACTTGTGTGATTATTTCTGTTTTGTTTTTCTTTAGGGACTTATTCATCTGCTTTCTTACTTCTGCTGCTACTATTTGATAAAATTCAGCAGGGATTTTTTTTATTTCTTCAGTGCCCGCTGGGCTTGCTTTGTATGAATTGGGTATTTTGAATTTCATCTTGCTTCTGTGTTTTCTCATTTTTGTTGTTATTTATTTGTTTTTTTGCATTGAGGCTTGTGAGTTGCTTATGGTAGGTAATTTTATTACTACTATCAAGATATCTTTAGGTAATAACAGATTTTTCAGATCTGTCTTCTGGCATAGCTGACTTCTGGCCTTTGAGTCTATTGTAGGATCCTACCTCTTCTGTTCCTTAGGAATGAAAGGTTGCAACCCGTTTGGCTTAGCACTCAGTTCTTTGGTACTGGGCTGTGGTACTGTTTATGGCCTCCAGACTATCTAGCTATTGATATACATGGAGGATCAATTGATCCTATGTTACCTTGGCTAACTTAGTACAATCAGTAATAACTATAGTTTCAAAGACAACTTGGAAAATGACAAACTGTAATAACTAATCCTTTGTCATTTTTAACCCTAAGTACATGAGTTTTTAGTTATATAACAAAACCTGAGACAAATTAGAAAATTATATACAGTAAATACCCCCCTATAGAGAAATTCTCACTTACCATAAAGCAATATTCAGCCTTAGTAAGATATAATTTACTACCCATAAATAAAAAAGAGTAGGTGGTGTGCTGTGATGGTATGAAGAAAAATGAGCAAAAGAAATAGATTATGAAAAGTAAAGTGATGGTAGATGTGAAGAATATGATGATTGATATAGGAGGCCCTGTTAAGGAGTAAAGGGATATTAGTTGTATTAGATAACAGCAACAGTGAGGGCCACCTATGTGAAGGATAAATGATGAGTAGAGATTAAACTAGAGGAAAAGAAAATAAGAAAAAATGCTAAGTCTATAAGTTGAAAGTGAAAACAGTAAAAGAAAAATAAGGAGAGAGATAGAGAGAGAGAGAGAGAGAGTAGATGGAGGGCCTAGTCAAAAATAAATCAAAGTAATATTAAAAGAGAGGGGCAAGAAAATGGATGGAAAAATCCCAAACTCCATCAAGAGAAAAAAAGTAGTGAAAAAACAAAAATGTACCAATAATGGGGTGGCTACCAAGGAAGGTGTGGAGCCTTATTTCTGAGGCTCCTGCTGTGTATTCCTTCTGTTTGAAGATTGACCCTAGCTACCTGAAGTATATTATAATGTCTTTGGCACAGGCTTCTAATATGTGTGGACTCTCAGACCTGACTCTCAATCTTGTGGATTCTTAGAAGAGAAAGAAACCTGCCAAGCACTAATGTTGGCACATTTCTACAAGCCTAGTGAGGGCACAGAGCTCTGGGTGGTTGGTTTCTCGTGGGTTTTCAGAGTAACACTCAAAAGAGGTAGCCATTAACTCTTGTTTCTTAACCAAGCAGAGAACTAGCCTATTGTGTTAGGCAGTAACTGTCTGGGAATCTGGCTGAATGGCAGGGTGGAGACTCTGCTAAGTCTGGGATTCCTGGTATGCCCCTAGTAAACTCCAGTTGCCTGGGGACTGGTGTTAAATGTCATACAGGGTGTTAAATGTCAGCCTAGACCTGGCAGGTCTAGGTTGGGTGCAGGGCAGTGATAGCTTGGTGTAGGCTCAAGTGAATCCAAGTGCTGAGTATGAACTCAGACTAGACCAGTGTTAGCTATATATGCCAGGTGAATGTCCTGGTTTTCTTAGAAAAAAACTGTAGGCCCCCAGTGGTGATTCAGATGTGCTCAGGGCCCAGTATTGAAGACTCCCAACAAAAGCAGTGGTTGCTTGTTTATCTGCTCAGATGCTGAGAACAAATAGGCAGGAGGGGGGAGGGGAGCAGCTCCCTGTTCACTCACCCCTGATGTGTGCTGGCAAAAAATGCTGCCAGGAAATAGTGTCCTCTGTCTGGGGAGGGCATAATGAGGCAAATGGCCCATATTACCCAAATCTATCCTGTGTGGCTTCACTGCCATGCTACTTGCATCCCACCAGGTATTGAGGAACTTCTCAAAATAGCAATTCCTGTGTTGGGAATGGGCTAAGGCCTCATAGACAGTCCTGTCAGACTTTTTCACCTCTCAAACTTGTATGCATATTTTTTTATTTGTAAGTCTCTTCTTTCAAATTGATGTTTTGCATCAGGGTGTATGTCCTTCCCATTCTTCCAATTACCTGTGTTTTTAGTTGATCTTTGTGTCTCTGTGATGTGACTCCTCCTCTATTTAGCCATGTTGAATGCTCATGTACCAACTTTACTACTACTGAAGAAATCCTCAATTATGGTGTAAACATTAAGAAATCCCAGGTGTTGTCTAACAGTTAATATATACTAAATGTGACAGCTTTATGTCCACTAATGGTAGAAAGGAACTTAACAGCAATTTTAGAGTTAATTAACAAAAGATTAACAAAGCTTTATGATTATACTCTCAAAATATAAATGATATTACTGGGGCAATGCATGAGGAAAACTGAAATCTTAGACTCTATAATATGATGAGTACAGAGAAATGGTACAACATAGCTTATTGGGGAGTAGAATGATGTTTAAGGAACTCAGTAAAGGTAGAAAAAAGACAAAAAAGGAGAGAGAATAAAGAAAGTAATTATATAAAGAGTAAAAACAACAGGGGAAAATTAAAGGGAAAAAGGAAATGTGAGAAGATGGAAAAAAAAGTAGGAAAATGAAATATAAAACTAGGAAGAAATACAGAGGAAAACCTCCAAGTCCCAATAAATTGGTGAATAATAAAGGAAGAAGGGATAGACAGAAAAAGAAAATTACAAAAACAAAACAAAGAGTAAAAAAATAATGCATAGGATCACAGACAACAACAAAACCAAACATTCGAAAAAGAAAATGAAGTTTCTCTGTGATTTTGAATGTATAATTTTTTTCCTGGGAACTAAAATTTTGAAGTAATTTCCAATTCAAAACTTGTCCATTCTCACACTCGTAGATAAAGCAATTTGGTCTCAAATCCTTCTGGTTGCAGGCAGCAGCAGGCAGTATTATTAGGATGAGAGTAGGAGTTCTGCAACTTTCAAATCCAGAAAAAAATCAGGCTGAGTCTGGCTTCTCACCATGAATTTGGCGCCTGTGTCTTAAGCTTAAACTAACCCTCAGAGTGTGTTTTGCCTGCCTGACCACAGCCCTCTGACCACATCTATCTCCCATGGCTATCTGTCAACAAGTCACTGTGGGAATAGAACACGAGGAGCTGTGAAATGAAGTCATTCTGCAGCTGCTCCATGACCCAGGATTAAACAGTCAACCACTGCCTGGAATGGTTTCCAGCCATCTCTCCAAGAGCCATGGTGGGCTCTTGTACTGGAATCACACACCAGGCATTGCAGATTACAGTGTTCCCTGGCCCATTTAACTGTTCTGTGTCTCTCTAAAGACATCTGGTGTCCCTTACTATCACATTGTCTCTATAGATTTAGTTTTCTTTTCTCAAGAGCCACAAGCTGGGAGCTGGGGAAAAAGTACACATTGCCTCTTCTCTACTTCATGTTGTATTCAGTCTCTTCAGTTGCTCTTTTGTATTCGATTTTCCTCTCAAACCTGTCCTGATTCCCATAACATACTACTCTCCTTTTTGAATCTCTTCCCCAAGGTGATACTTTCCATTGTCTGGATTCTGAATTTTTACAACTCCAACATTTTAAAAAAGAAATAGGTTCAATACGTAGAAAACAAGTAAACACATAGTTGAATTCACATGAACCATCAATTAACTGAAAAACTTGGACGTCTATGACTTTTTCATCCAACAAAATAAGGTTACACATTCTTTTCAAGCTCATATTGAATATTCATCAAGATAAATATGTGTGGTACGTAAAGCATATCTTTAAGTATCTAAAGATAATTCACATGTTCAGTCAGATAGGAGACCTGTAGATTAAGACCAACAGAGTACCTTCAAGAAGTGCTTCTCTGGTTAAGAAACTGAAAGTGAAAATGAGGAACAAAATCTATAATAGATACTTTGAAATAAAAAGAAAAGGTCCAAAGGAGAAGGGAAAGCTGAGGGGAGTAAGAGAAAAGAAAAAAGGGAAAGAAATAATATGAGCAAAAAAGGAAAAAATGGAAACAAACTTTTTCTGTAAATAGGGATGGGTGGAGGGGTGGAAGGGAAGGAAGAAGAATGGGGAAAAAGAAGAACGAAGGTATATCATGAACAAATTCCTAATGATGAATGTGATCATAATGTATACCTAAAATGTACCAAGAAACTTAATAGAAATAGAATAACATCTTTAAAAAAGGAAGTGCTAGCTGTATTTTTGTATGTGACCAGAGCACACCTAGACAAATTGTTCATTTATTTATTCATTCATTCATTCATTCATTTATTTATTTTTGTTCATTTATTTTTTAAGGGAAAAAGGCTTATTTTGGCTCACAATTTGTAGAAGTTTTAGTCCATAGTCATTTGGCTTTAAGGTAGGATAGCATAATAGAGGGGAATAGGAGAGGAGAAACAGCTCATGATACGGCAGTAGGAAAGCAGAGAGAGAGAGAAAGTAAAGGGAGAAGGGAAGAGATAAGCCTTTCTAGAACATGCCCCCAGAGACATACCTTCTAATAGCAAGTCACCTATAAACTCATCAGTGGAATAACCTACTGGTTATTATCATGATCCATGTTCCAATCACCTCCTAAAAGCACCGCCCACCTATAAGAACATGAGGCTTTGCGGGACATCCAGATATAAACCATACCATCCAAAAATGTTGACTTTTTTATATAGTTATTGGCCATGCATGTTATTCATTTAGATGGCACCTCTTGGACAATAAAACTAGTCATTTAGAGATTATGATCATGTAAATGATAGTACTCATCCCTTCTAGCAAAGTAGTTTTTGAAAAATATGGTCATTATTTTCACTTAAAAATCCCCAAGTGGCAGGGCATGGTGGTGCACACCTGTAATCCCAGCACTCAGGAGGCTGAGGCAGGAGGATTGCTATGAGTTTGAGACCAGCCTGGGCTACATGAGTTCCAGGTCAGTCTTAACTACATAGTGAGACCCTGTCTCAAAAAAAAAAAAAGCCCCAGATAGGGATTCATAAAAAAATACCCTTCCAAAAAATGAGTCAAAAAAATAATCTCAAGAGAAATTTGTAAATATTTAGAATTAAAATTAAGTATCACAATAAATTTTGTAGGCTGTAGCAAAAGCAGTGCCTAGAAGAAAATTTGTAGCTTTGAATGTACATACTAGAAAGGAAAAATGACCTAACAAAAATCAGTAATCTAAGCTTCCATTTTAGGAAACTAGAAAAAAGAATGTAGCAAAAGACAATAAATAATAAAAATTAGCACATAAATCCATAAAATTTAAAGAAATTAGCAAAGATATAAATAAAAGAAAAAGTTTATTAAAGACCAATAAAATCATTTGACCTCTAGCTTTGGAAACTAAGAAAAAAGGTGAGGAGAAAAAAAATTGGTGCTATTATAAATGAACTGACATAACTAAAATAGTATGTATTACAAGTTAACTATATACCACATATGTGTGATTTATCCCAGGTATGCAAAGTTGGCTCACTTTGAAAATTAACAAATACCCATTTTATCAGCAAGCTAAAGAATAAACATCACATGACCATATCAATATGATGCAGAAAACCATTTGGTAAAATCCAACATCCATTACAGATGTGAGCTCTAAGCAAATTGGGAGCAATGGGGAAATACCTCACCTTGACAAAGAGTACCTAAAAAAATGTACAGCTAATATCATACTAAATGGTAAGAAACTAAATCTTTCCCACTAATTTTAGGAACATGACAAAGAATGTTCCCACTCACCACTAATTTTCAACGTTCTACCTGAAGTCCTATCCAAGGCTGCAGATAGGAACAGAAATAAAAGTCACATGTGTTGGGAAGGAAGAAATAAAATTGTGTTCAGAGGTGGTATACTTTTCAATGCAGAAAATCTCACAAAAACTAGAAGCACAACAAAAATCTACACTTAATAAATGATTTAGCAATGTTGCATGATAAAAGCTTAATCAGCAAAAGGTCAGTTCTATATATACAAGCAATGAACCAGTTGAAACTGCAGTAAAAATTACATTGCTATCTTAATTACTTTCTCATTATCAGGAAAAATACCCAACATTCACAAATTAAAAGAAGAAAGATTTGTTTTGTTCACAGTTTGTAGAAGTTTCAGTCCATAGTCAGCTGGCTCCAAGGCAGAGCAGCATGGCAGAGGGGCATGGTAAAGGAGAAACCATCCACAGCACAGCAGGCAGAAGGTAGCAAAGCAGTAGCATCAAGCTTCACTTTCTCATTTATTCCATTCATGCTACAAGCCTACTGGTTTCTATGCTAAACTAATCAGTGGACTAATTCAATTATCACATACCTTTAATCCCTATACAAACATCCTACATACCACCCCCTCTGAAAAGCCCCTCCTATTAATACATTAGGCTTTGTGAGAGTATCTAGATACAAGAGGATCATCAATACCTACTTCTAGAAGCTGTACTCTAGTAAAATGGAAAACACAGACGAAATGGACAGATTCCTAAATACTATGAATTACCAAAGTTGAATGAAGAAGATAAAAAGTCTACACACCCCAATTACAATCACTGAAATTGAAAATGTAATTAAAACATTATGAACAGAGAAGTGTCCAGGTCCTGATGGCTTCACTGCTGAATTCTACAAGCCATTTAGAGAAAAACTATCACCACTACTCTTTACACTCTTCTGTGAAATTGAAGGGAAGCAATACTTCCAAATTCATTCCTGGAAGCAACTGCTACTTTCATTCCAAAACCAGGGAAAGGCCAATCTCCCTCATGAACATAGATGCAAAAATCCTTAATGAGATACTGGCAAACAGAACACAGAAGATCATCAAGTAGATCATACACTCTGACCAAGAAGGATTTATCCCTTGATGCAAGGATGGTTCAAGATACATAAAACAATAAATGTAATATACTATATTAATAAAATCAAGGACAAAAACCAGATGATCATTTCAATAGATGCAGGCAAAGAATTTGACAAAATCCAACAGCCATTCATGATAATAACCCTACAGAAAATTCTTAATAGATGGTCTTTATCTCAACCTGATAAAAGCTATCTATGACAAACCCACAGCCAACATCATACTAAATGGTCAAAAACTGAAATCCTTCATGCTAAAATAAGGAACAAGACAAGGATGTCTATGATCACCACTCCTATTCAATATAGTTCTAGTAACATTAGCCACAGCAATTAGACAAGAGAAAGAAATAAAAGGAATAAAGGTAGGAAAGGAAGAAGTTAAACTATCATTGTATGTGAATGATAGGATACTCTACATAGAAGACCTAAAAATGTCTGCCAAAAGACTGCTAGACTTCATTGACAGATTCAGCAAAGTAGCTGCATACAAGGTCAATGCTCAAAAATCAATAGCCTTCTTGTACACAAACAACAGATTCACTGAGAGAAATTAGGAAAACAATTCCTTTCACAATAGCATCTAAAAAAATGAAATAGCTAGGAATCAGTCTAATGAAGAAGACAAAAGACCTCTACACTGAAAACTACAGCACTCTGAAAAAAAGAGATCCAAGGGAATAGAAAATAAAATGACATCGCTTACTCCTGGGTAGGAAGAACCAACAAAGTGAAAATAGTTATACTTCCAAAATTACTATACAGATTCAATAAAATCCTGATTGAAATCTCAACAATATATTTCACAGAACTGGAGAAAACAATCCAAAAATTCATTTGGAAGCAGCAGAGACCTAGAGTAGCAAAAGCCCTTCTAGGCAACACAGACATGACAGGAGGTATCACCTTAAAAATATACTAAAAAGGGCCAAGGATTTAGCTTAGTGGTTCTGCTGCCTGGATCACAAGGACCTGATTCTGATCCCTTATATATATATATCCACTAGGATAAAAACAACTTGATACTAGGAAAGAAATAGACTGGAGGATCAGTGGAATAGATTAGAAGATACAGAAACAACTTCAGACATACTCAAGCTACCTCATCTTTGACAAAGGAGCTAACCATCGTCACTGGAGGAAAGATAGCCTCTTCAATAAATGTTGCTGGAAAAACTGGATTTCAACCGGCCAAAGATTAACACTAGACCCCTTCTTTCACCATGCACTAAACTAATATCAAAGAGAATTAAACATCTAAATATTGAAACAAACACTAAATTTGCTGGAAGATAAGTTAGGTAGAACTCTTGAATACATAGGCATGGAAAAAGACTATGAAAAAATTCTCAGTAGCATGGGAACTAACAGAAAGAATGAACTGGGATCTCATCCTATTAAAAAGTTTCTGCAGTGCAAGAGAAACGACCAACAGAGCTAAGAGACAACCTATAATGAGGGAAAAATTTTTACCAGCTGTTCCTCAGACAAAGGTCTACTATGTAGAATATATAAGGAACTAAAAAAATGAGACACCCCCAAATATAAAGACCCAAATAAATACATGAAAAAGTATTCATCACCACTCATCATTCAAGAGATGCAGATGAAACAACACTGAGATTCCACCTCACCCCAGAAAGAATGGCTGCTATCAAGAAATGAACCATAGCAAATGTTGGTATGCTTGTGGGGAGAGAGGAATACTTCTCCATTTTTGGTGGGAATGCAGACTGGTGCAAACACTGTGGAAATCAATATGGAGATAACTCAAAAAACTAGGTTTGGAAGTCCCATTTGACCCAGCTATCCCTCTGTTGGATCTGTCTCTAAAAGAATTAAAAGAATCATACCACAGTGATATATGCATACCCATGTTTATAGCGGCAGGTTGTAATAGCTAAAACTTGGAAACAGCCCAATTGCCCATCAACTGGAGACTGGATAAAAAAGACATGGTTTTTCTATAAAATGGAATACTACTCAGCCATAAATAATGAGAAACTAGAGACATGTATAGCTAAATGGATGCATATTGAGGCCATACTCTAAAGCTAAATAAATGGGACACATGTGTAAATACCAAATAGTCTCTCTGATTGAAAACTAAAATTGTACATAAGGTTCAAATTATATAATTTATAATTTGAAATTGGACAAAAAGGGCTAAAGGAGTAGGGGAAGTGAGAATGGTAAGGAAAAGGAAATAAAGGAAAAGAAAAAATGTGAGAAAAGGAAAAATTGGAAGCAAAGTCTTTGTAAATAGGGATGGGTGGAGAGGGTTATGGGAGGGCAGGGGTATGGGGAAAAATAAGAACCATGGTACATCATGTAAAGGTACAAGATCCCAATGATGAATGTAACTATACTGTATACTTAAAAGTACCAGTAAAATTAATGGGGAAAAAATGAACTAATGTCCTTGATCTTAGACATTTCCAGAACAGCCCAATTTGATCAGCACCATAAATTTTCTCTGGTTGTAGATTCTCTCTCTCAACAAATTCCTGAAAGTTACCACAAAATTCACTGGCAGCAGTTTCATCTCCTTTTAATTTTGTTCCTTTACCAGCAGCCTTTGGGATATCATGGCATTGTTTGAATTGAGTTAGCCATCCAGAAGACATGATAAAATCACCTTCCATCCCCAAAGAATCAAAAAAGAACTTGGCTTGTTTTGCACAAATAGTTCCAGGCACTGGAACCCCATTTTGTCTTCTGCTGTTTAAACCACTTAATCATCACACTCTCATTAAATTCCTCATAGATTGAATACTTTATAGATTTATGTTTGGTATCCAAACTGTTTGCATGGTTTATAATCCTTTCTTTGTTCTTTTTAATATTACCCATGTCAACTCACCAATCCCATACACCACAGAAAGTTTTTTTTCCTTCATGAGTTTATTGGTACATTTTAGGTATACAGTACCTAAGTTTATTGAGATCTTGTACCTTTATATGACAAGTCTTGGTTCTCACTTTTTCCCCTTGTCCCTGCCCTCCCTTCACTCCCCTCCTGCTTTACAAACACTTCTTTTCCATTTTTTTTATTTTCTCATATTTTTTTCTTTTCCCTTATTAGCTTTCCCCTACCCTTCCAACTTTGCCTACACCTTTAGCCCCTTTCTTCCTATTTCACATGGTCAATTATATTGTTAGGATCCTATGTACTATTATAGTTTATTCACACCAGAGAAACAATTCGGTATTTACACATGTGTGACTTATTTATTTCACTTAGGAGTATATCCTCAATATGTATCCATTTTCCTATGAATGAATCTAATTTCTTATTCTTTATGGTTGAGTAATATTCCATTTTATAGAAAAACCACATCTTCTTTATCCAGTTTCCAACTGATGGGCAAATAGGCTGCTTTAAAGTTTTGGCTATTACAAACTGTGCTGCTATAAACAGAGGTGTGCATATAACTCTGTGATATGATTGTTTTAATTCTTTTGGAAAGATACCCAGCAGAGGGATGGCTGGGTCAAATGGAACCACTGGTACCAGCTCTTTGAGCTATCTCCATGTTGATTTCCATAGTGGTTGCACCAGTCTGCACTCCTACCAACAATGGAGAAGGATTCATTTCTCCCCACAACCCCACCAACATTTGTTATCAGTTGATTTCTTGATAGCAGCCATTCTTTGTGGGGTGAGGTGCAATCTCAGTGTTCTTTTCATCTGCATCTCTCAAATGACCAGTGATGTGGAACATTTTTTCATATATTTACTTGCTGCTTTTACTTCTTTGGCTGAGAAATGTCTGTTCATTTCAGATGCCCATTTTTGAATTGGGCCTTTATATTTGGGGGGCTGATTGTTTTGAGTTCTTTATATATTCTAGACAATAGCCCTTTGTCTGAGGAGCAGCTGGTAAAAATTATTTCCCACATTGTAAGTTGTCTCTTAGCTCTGCTGATGGTTCCTTTTGCAGTGCAGAAGCTTTTTAATAATATGAGATCCCAGTTGTTGATTCTTACTGCTAATTCCCATGCTACTAAGGATTTGTTCATAAAGTCTTTTCCTATACCAATGTCTTCAAGAGTTCTGCTAACTTATCTTCCAGCAAGTTTAGTGTTTCTGTTTTAATATTTAGATCTTTAATCCAATTGGATTTTAATTTAGTGCATGGTGAAAGAGTCCAGTTTTAATCTTTGGCAGGTTGAGATCCAGTTTTTCCTATACTATTTATTAAAGATGCTGTCTTTCTTCCAGTGAGGATGGTCAGCTCCTTTGTCACAGATGACGTAGCTGAGTACATCTGGATTTGTTTTTGTGTCTTCCAATTTGTTCCACTGATCCTCAGGTCTGTTTTGTGCCAGTACTATGCTGTTTTTATCAAAGTGGCTTTGCAGTATAGTTTGAAATTGGGAATTGTTATACCCGCTGCCATGTCTCTGTTGTCTACCATGGCTTTTGGTATTCTAGGCATCTTCTGGTTCCAAATGAATTTTTGTATTCTTTTTTCTAGTTCTGTGAAATATAGTGTTGGAATTTCAATTGGTATTGCATTGAATCTGTATAGCAGTTTTGGTAGTGTGGCCATTTCACTATGTTTATTCTTCATACCCAGGAGCAGGGGATATCTTTCCATTTTCTTATATTCACTTCAATCTCTTTTTTCAGAGTGCTGGAATTTTCAGTTTACAGATCTTTTGCTTCTTTTGTTAGATTGATTCCTAGATACTTCATTGTTTTGGATGCTATTGTTACAGGAATTATTTGCCTAATTTCTCTCTCAGTGAGTCTGTTATTTGTGTACAAGAAGGCTATTGTTTTTTCAGTGTTTACCTTGTATCCAGCTACTCTGCTAAAAGTGTCTATTAAGGATTTAGCTCAGTGTTTCTGGTACCTGCCTCATAAGCACAAGGACCCAAGTTCAATCCCCAGTACCAAAAATAAATAAATAAATAAATAAATAGAATGCAAAAGTGTCAATTAAGTCTAGAAGTCTTTTGGTGGAATTTTTTGGATCTTCAATGTAGAGTATCATATCGTCAGCAAATAATGACAGTTTAACTTCTTCCTTTCCTATCTTTATTGCTTTAATTTCTTTCTCTTATCCAATTGCTATGGCTAATGTTTCCAGAACGATATCGAAGTGGAGTGGTGATAGTGGGCATCCTTGTCTTGTTCCTGATTTTAACGTGAAGGTTTTCAGTTTTTGGCCATTTAATATGATGTTGGCTGTTGGTTTTTCATAGATAGCCTTTATTAATTTGAGATATAAACCATCTATTCCAATTTTTTGCAGGGTTTTTATAATGAATGGGTGTTGAATTTTGTCAAATGCTTTTTCTGCATATATCAAGAGGATCATGTGATTTTTGTCCTTGACTTTGTTAATATAGTGTATTACATTTATTGATTTACATATTTTGAACCATCCTTGCATCCCTGGTATAAATCTGACTTGGTCAGGATGGATGATCTGCTTGATGATTCTCTGTATTCTCTTGGTAGTATCTTCTTAAGGATTTTTGCATCTATATTCATTAAGGAGATTGGCCTGTAATTCTCTTTTTTAGTTGCGTCTTTCCCTGGTTTGGGAATGAA
>NW_022900951.1:48111894-48121738 GCF_012274545.1 Fukomys damarensis | reverse complement strand
AATTACATTTTCAATTTCACTGACTGTAATTGGGGTGTTTAAAATGTTTTTATCTTCTTTGTTCAACTTTGGTAACTCAAAAGTATCTAAAAATCTGTCCATTTCTTCTGTGTTTTCCATTTTATTGGAGTACAAGTTCTCAAAGTAGATATTAATGATCCTCTGGATTTCTATTGGATCTGTTGTGACTTCACCTTTGTCATTCTTGATTGCATGGATCTGAGCCTTTTCTTTCCTTTTTTTTTTCTTTGATAAGATTAGCTAAGGGATGGTCAATTTTATTTATCCTTTCAAAAGACCAGCTCTTTGTTTCATTTCTTTGTGTATATCGTCAGCAAATAATGACAGTTTAACTTCTTCCTTTCCTATCTTTATTGCTTTAATTTCTTTCTCTTATCCAATTGCTATGGCTAATGTTTCCAGAACGATATCGAAGTGGAGTGGTGATAGTGGGCATCCTTGTCTTGTTCCTGATTTTAACGTGAAGGTTTTCAGTTTTTGGCCATTTAATATGATGTTGGCTGTTGGTTTTTCATAGATAGCCTTTATTAATTTGAGATATAAACCATCTATTCCAATTTTTTGCAGGGTTTTTATAATGAATGGGTGTTGAATTTTGTCAAATGCTTTTTCTGCATATATCAAGAGGATCATGTGATTTTTGTCCTTGACTTTGTTAATATAGTGTATTACATTTATTGATTTACATATTTTGAACCATCCTTGCATCCCTGGTATAAATCTGACTTGGTCAGGATGGATGATCTGCTTGATGATTCTCTGTATTCTCTTGGTAGTATCTTCTTAAGGATTTTTGCATCTATATTCATTAAGGAGATTGGCCTGTAATTCTCTTTTTTAGTTGCGTCTTTCCCTGGTTTGGGAATGAATTAAAATGATACTTGCTTCCAGGAATGAATTTGGAAGTATAGCTTCCCTTTCGTTTTCATTGAAGTTTGGAGAGTAATGGCAGTAGTTCTTCTCTAAATGTCTTGTAAAATTCAGCAGTGAATCCATCAGGGCCTGGGCTTTTCTTTGTTGGTAAATTTTTAATTACATTTTCAATTTCACTGACTGTAATTGGGGTGTTTAAAATGTTTTTATCTTCTTTGTTCAACTTTGGTAACTCAAAAGTATCTAAAAATCTGTCCATTTCTTCTGTGTTTTCCATTTTATTGGAGTACAAGTTCTCAAAGTAGATATTAATGATCCTCTGGATTTCTATTGGATCTGTTGTGACTTCACCTTTGTCATTCTTGATTGCATGGATCTGAGCCTTTTCTTTCCTTTTTTTTTTCTTTGATAAGATTAGCTAAGGGATGGTCAATTTTATTTATCCTTTCAAAAGACCAGCTCTTTGTTTCATTTCTTTGTGTCATTTTCTTAGTTTACATTGCATTGATTTCTGCTCTAATCTTTATAATTTCCTCTCTTGTTTGAGCTCTGAGTTTTTCTTGCTCTTGTTTTTCTAGGAGTCTAAGATTCATCATTAGGTTGTTTATTTGAGCCCGCTCTGTTTTCCTAGTGTGGGCATTCAATGTTATGAATTTTCCCGTAGAACTGCTTTCATTGTGTCCCATGGATTCCTGTATGTTGTATGGCATTTTCATTTACTTGTAAAAACTGTCTAATTTCTTCTTTAATTTCCTCTGTAATCCATTGATTGTTTAGGAGAGTGTTGTTCAGTTTCCATGTGTTTGTGAAGTTCCTACAGTTTCTTGTGCTATTGATCTCCAGTTTGATTGCACTATGATCTGATAATGTACAGGGGATGACTTCAATTATTTTGCATTAATTCAGACCTGTTCTGTGAGCCAATATGTGGTCTATCTTGGACAATGATCCATGTGCAGCCAAACAGAATGTATATTCTGATTTTGTGGGGTGGAATACTCTGTAGACAACTATTAAGTCCATGTGTTCCAAAGCTTGGTTCAGTTCTCTTATTTCATTGTAGATTTTCTGCCTAGATGATCTGTCAATTTGTGATAGTGGGGTATTTAAATCCTCCACTAAAATTGTATTAGTGGTTATTTGGTTTTTCATGTTATTTAATATTTGTTTTATATAGTTGGGGGCATTTATGCTTGGTGCATATATGTTTATGATTGTCATCTCTTCCTCTTGAATTGTTCCCTTTGCAAGGATGTAGTGGCCTTTTTTTTCTCTCTTAATGTGTTTTGGTTTGAAATTTACTTTGTCTGCAAATAAGATTGCTACCCCTGCTTTGTTCTGGGCTCCTGATGTGTGAAGAACTGTTTTCTATCCTTTCACTTTCAGTCTATGGACTTCCTTTTGCACTAGGTGTGTTTCTAGTACACAACATATTGTTATATTTTGCTTCTTAACCCACTCTGCCAGTCTACTTCTCTTGATTGGTGAATTGAGACCATTAACATTGATGGTTATAACTGATATGTTCTGACTTATTATTGTCATGTTATTGTCCTTTTGTTGACTCTTTTTACTTCCCCCCCCCTCTCTTAGTTTCTTGCCTTGCCTATTTGATTTGGTCTGTTAGGCCTCATGGTATTGTGACCTTCATTGTCCTTTTCTAGGATATTGTTTAGAATTCCTTGTAGTGCTGGTTTGGTGTTCATGAAATTTCTCAGGTGCTCTTTGTCATGGAAGTATCTTATTTCCCCATCCATTTTGAAAGAGAGTTTTGCAGGATACATCAGTCTAGGTTGGAGGTTGTTTTCTTTTAGGACTTGAAATACCTCACTCCAGGCTCTCCTTTACCTGAGGGTTTGTGTTGAAAAATCTGCTGTAATTCTGGTGTGCTTTCCTTTTCATGTGATTTGTTTCTTTTCTCTTACTGCTTGTAGTATTTCATTCTTCTGATGGATTTCTGGGATCTTGATTATTGTATGTCTAGGTGTAGATTTTTTTTGATCGTGGCTAATTGGAGTTCTATATGCCTCACTTATCTGTATGTCTCTTACCTTCTGTTTGGGAAATTTTCTGTCATTAATTCTGTGAAGATCTTTTTAAAGTCATTTGTGTTTTCTCCTGCTATTTCATGTATTCCTATCAGTCTTATGTTATTTTTCTTTGCATCATCTAGCAGTTGTTGGATTGATTTCTCATGATCCCTTACTGTTTTTGAGAGACCTCTTTTTTCACGGTCACTGACTGTGATCCTATCTTCTATATCTGAAATTCTATCATCTCAATCTTTTATTCTGTTGCATACACTTTTAATAGAGTTTTTAATCTCCTGGATATATGTTTGAATCTGTTTTATGGATTCCATTTCTTTCCACTGTTGGGCATTTCATTGTTTCCATTTCTTTCTTATGCTGAGTCTTCATGGCTTCTATCATGGTCTTGAGCTCATCTATTTTTTTGTCAGTTTCTGTTCTAGAGTCTCGAATCATGACTTCCATTTTGCTCACCATCTCTATGGTTAAATGGGAAATTATTTCTGATTTGAATTTTTCTAGAGCCTGATTGATCTGTTTTGTTACCTCCTGTACTATGTGTCTAGGGTGTCCTGCTGGTTCACTGTCAGACTTTTCATCCTCATTTGCCCTACTGTTTGCCATTGGTGAACTGGAAGTCTGTCTTTGTGTCTTGCTTAAGTGTTTTCTCATTTTTATTTCTGTTGTTGGGTTGTCTGTGGTTTAATTTCTGGGTTATTACTTAAATCTACCTGATATAGTTGTGTTTTAGCTTTTGAGTCTCTAATGACTCATAGACATCCTCATTTTCATAATATCAGAGAAAACAACTCATTAAATCAATCACAATCCTTTATCCCAATTGATACATTCAGCAGCCCAATAGGATCAAGCACAGCTTGCAAATTGACCACTTGTGGTAGTCATTAATCTATCACCTTTAAACCATGTGAATTAAATTAATATCAAGAAGCAGCCCAAAATATGTCTGCAGTGAATATGCTTTTCAATATAGCATCTTTACCATTTAGGATGGGGGCTTAGACTGAGTTAGTAGGAGAGGAATAGATGAGTGAAAGAATTGGAGAAGGTTTCAAGTGAAGCCAGAGTACATAGAATGACCATACTATCTTTATGAAACTATTAACTTCAAATGGGATAGACAGAGTGCAAGAATAAGGACAAGAATATATCCCCTTAACGGTAAGAGAGGCTCGCCTTCCCTTGAAGCTACAGAGCCATGAGTGAGGTGAAATGACAGGAGTAAAGAACATTAAAAAAAACATAAAAAATAATGAAAGAAGAAGTCTGAGTTAGGGCAGGAGAAGGAATTAAAAGGGAGATGAGGGATAATGTGGTGGAGCAAGAGACTGCATTAGAGAGAGAGGACAGAAAAAAGAAAGAAATTTTAGGGTGGAATGAGGAAAAGAAAAGAAAAAAAATAAAAAAGAATTTGAAGGGCCTCTTTCAGACTGTATCTCTGTTGTCATATTATACCATGTGTATGGCCATGTGCAGAACCAAATCCCCTGATCACAGCTAGCCATTGGCAGGCCCCCTCAACACAGACTGACCTCAGCCCACAAGGCTTAAATTGAGTTTCCCAACCCACAGGGTTGAACTCCACTCAGTTCTATTACAGTTTTCCCCTGCCCTTTCTTTAAAGATGTTCAACTTTGGGAGCTCAGAAAAATACCCTTCATGACCACCTATGCCTCTGAAGAGTGGGTCCAAGGATTGGCCGAATCAAGAGGTTTGAGAACGGGGGGGCAGGTTGTGGGGGTGTTTCAAGGGTGCCCACATGGCTCCCTTCCTTACTGGATCTGGTGGCGTGCAGTTGGGGAGGTCCCACAGTTTATTGTTAATGAATATAAATATACAATGAAATTTTGAGTGTTGATATCATATTCTGTAACTTTATTGAATTTATCATATTGTAGTACTTTATTTAATGTGGAATCATTAGTTTACATTACATATAAGTTCATGTCATTTGCAAACAGAGACACTTTCATTTTTTCACTTCTAATTTGAATGCATTTTGCATGTTTTTCTTGCAAAGTTGCTTGAGTTAAAACTTGTAGTACTTGGGACAGAAATTGGGGACAGTGGATAATCTTGTTTTGTTCCAGATCTTAGTGGAAAAGCTTTGAGTTCTTCACCACTGACAATGTTTTTAGCTGTAAGCTTTCTAAATATGGCCTGTATTGTGCTGAGGTAACATCCTTCTATACTTAACTGGTTGAGAGTGTTTATAATGAAAAGGGTTGAATTTTTTCAAAGACTTTTTCTACATTTATTGATTTGATCAAGTAATTTTTGCTTTTATTCTATTAAATGTGATCTGATATTAATTGCTTTGCATATGTTGAATCATCTTTGAATTCTAGGGATATATCCAGTTTAGGAAGGATATATACCCCTTGTAATGTGCTATTAAATTTGGTTTCTTAATATTTTCTTGAGGTTTGTTGTAGGCTCTATGTCTAGCTTTGGTATCAGGACAATCTTGTCCTAACAACAAAAGTTCAGAAGTGTTTACTATACTTTTGTAAAGAGGCTAAGATGTATTCGTATTACTTCTTCCTTGAACAACTGGTAGACTTTATCTATGAGGGCATCTGATCCTGGGAATTGGGGATGTTTTGCTTTATTGATTAAGCCTTATTTGTTTTTAGTGTATTCTGGCTTTCTGTTTCTTATTGTTTTACCTTTGGTAGGATTATCTTTATAGAATTTATGAATTTCTTTTAGGTCACCCAACCTGTTGGTGTATATTATGATTCATATTTAAAATGAATATTTAAAACAAAGCACCATGTGCTCATAAGTGAAGCTTTTTTGGAAGATGATTGGATTTTGGAGGCTTATAGCTGCCTTGCTATTGCTTCTAACAGTGGAATCTTATTAGAAAAAATGGATAATTGGGGCATACCCTGGGTCTAACTTTCCTTGGATTTATCTCCCTCTTATAAAAATAATATAAAAATTACATTTTTCAATTCTGAGTTTTGTATCCTTTTGTTTTTTGAATAGAAGAAATAGAATACAAAAATAATGCAGTTGGCATGATTTGTTTTTCAGAAGTTGTCAAAAATTTAGCCTGAAAAGTATAACATTTAAAGTATAGATTATTTGCTACTAAGAAAATGAACACACTGCTTTCCTTAATGTTGCTTTATTTGTTTTGTATGAACACTTGAAGAGCTGCTTTTAGATTCTGTCAAAGTTTTACTCTTTTGGCTTTCAATGATTAATTGCAGTTTAAATCTTTCCTTTTTTGTAACCCCAAATGACTGAATTACAAAGTGAAAGACACAAGCTGGTGTCTACTTTCTGAGGCAGATGGGTAAAAATGGGTGTAAGACACCTATGATAACCGTGTTCCCTGATCCACTATTGTTTCCTTATTTCTAATGAGACTGTAGGAACTATATGATAGAAATCTCTAACCATACCATATGTGACTCATTAGAACTTTCTACCTTGAGACATCCATTGATAGAATTTGACATTCAAAGGCCATCACATTCCTGTATTTTCACCTTAACTGTGTTTTACACATGTTTTCATTTTTCTGACCATTAATTACAAGATTTTCTGAATGTACAACTGGTACTTGATGTTTGAGGAAGAAATCAACTTGCAATATATTTCGAAGCTCCAAGTGTTTTTTCATGTATATTTCTATTTCATTTCTTTAGAATATTTAGACTAAAAGATAGGTTGTAACACTACTTTCACAAGCTTATTGAACACACTTAAAATTACTTTAAAAGCAAAATACATGGCTAAGCTTCTAGTATTAAAAATAAATAGAAATTAAATCTAATGGAATTGGAAAGAGATAATGAAAGGTAAGTATGAATCATTATGAAAGTGAAAATAATGTAATTAATACATAAAAATATGGTTGTTTAAATAAACTTATGAAGAGGGTACATTAGTTTCCATAATCATAAAGAAAATATACAAAGCCTATGTAGGGGATGAATGAACCTAGAATTGTGTATAATTGTGACAACTGCTCCATTCACTGAGGTTCTTTTAATTCAAATTTAAACTGTAAAGCTTCCATTTGTTGGATATGTACTATAATTTGCCATTCTCTGCTATAGATTTGTTTAATCTGTGCAAAAAGTAAACCAAGATTTCTAAAATAATGTGTTATCTAACTAGTTGAAATTCAAGTTCTAAGTTTTACAGCCATGCTGTTTCCTCAAATTAAATGCGCTGAATATATTGAATGCAGAAAACCTGGTGAAATACACCAAACTGATAATTTGATATTTTTAAATAAAACTGTGAAATATTTCATAGTTTGTTTCACTTACAATCTTTTAGTCTTTCCTTGACGAGTTTCTCAAACCATGCCATATATCATATCCAGGATGAATTAATTCATATAGAAAAAAATTGACATTTCAAATAACATTTTACTCTAATATAAAAATAATATGCTAAGACCATCTGTGACAGTTATGTGGGGAGATAGAGAAAGTAACTGATATCACAAATTCTAGGCAAAATACCTCAGTATCTCCTGAAAATATTTCTATCCTTTCTTCAAAGCTATTCATAGATGGGTGGGGATCAGCTACATATCTGTTTTCCTCTGTAAAATCCTTTATTGCCAGACAGCTACCCAATCAGAAGTTCTTCCAACTGCATGTTTCCATTATTGTAACCCAATAGGGATATAATAATAATAATTGTATACAAGGATAAGAAGCCTTTATTAGCTTCCATGTGGATTCTCACACACTTACAAATAGATATTGAATAAAGGACCCCATTCAGAATCTACTGTGCTTAAGGAATCACAGCAGGTTATAAAGAAGTATTTCATCTTATAGAGGTTTAAAAATAAATTTGTGATATAAAAGAGCTGAAACATTATGGTTTATATATATCCATCACACATATGCTATCAAATAATTTCTCACAACATGCACATGATATCCCCACGAGGGATGCATAGAGGTTAACATATAGGTCCTAACCCCAAATGTGCCCATCCCTTGTGCGAGAAAACATGTCAGTGGTCAACTTATCATTGGTAAACGGTAGTTCCTGTTATAATAACCATAAAAATACTATCAACATTTACTTTACTGTGATTCTGTGATAGACACTGCCTGTAGATTACATGAATCATGTTTTTCTAACATCAACTATTACTTATAAATTCTTTTATCCCTAAATGACACATGAGGAAGCTGAGGCCCCGAGAGCCTTCTGTGTTTTTACATCCTTGAGCACAGTCCTTTGCAGAGGCCTTCCTGATCATCCTCTCTGTCCTCCTCTTAGTTACTAGGCCCAGCATATGAATCTCACAGTGTGCCCTTCTCTCTCTGTCCTCAGCCCTCAGTCCAATGATCTCTTGCTTACATCCTACATCCTCACTTATTCCCACTCTAGGTGTCTCTCGCCCAAAGTGAGTCCAGTTCTCTACTGAAATTCCTGATAATTCAAAGCGAATTCACTTGTCATTTAAGGAAGCCTGACATAAATCTGTAGTCCCATGGTGTCTCTGGAACCATGGTGAGGTCTTTGTGTCACCAGGCTCAGTTCAGCAGTGATACCTATCTTTTTCAGCAAGAGCATCTCATCACCAACACTGAAGACTTCAGAGAAGACAGACAAGGGTCAAACTTAAACATTAATGCTTGTTGGGTCTGAAGACTCTGGATGCATGGGCCTCAGGCAGGGATGTCCTACAAATCAACCCTTCCTTCATGAGGACTGCAACAGGGTAACTTAAGCCTGGCTCTGCTCTTTTGTTCTGAAGGGCTCTGATTTCAGTCAGTGCTGTTCATAGTATTCTACAAATGAAATTTCTCCTGCGGCTCTTCTTCCCATTAACAGAAGTTCACTTCTGCAATTAAAGAAAAATTCTTATATTTATCTATTTTTTTCTAACATAATGGTTGATTTATTGGCTTTTTCTTGTGATATACTGGTTGTACAGCTTGATTAGTTTTGGGGGTGTAAGCCTTGATCCTGTATGTACCACAGAGTTTAAGAAAAGGCCACCATAGAAAATGAAAAATTGGAACTAAAGTGTTTGTGAATGGGGAGGGGAGGAGGGGTGAAGGGAGGGCAGGGACAAGGGGAAAATATGAGAACCAAGACCTGTCATGTGAAGGTACAGGATCCCAGTAATGAATGTAACTGTACTGTATACCTAAAATGTATCAATAAACCCAATAAAAAGAAAAAAAAAGAAAGAAAAGGCCACCAACCCCACAGCCAGATCTAGCCCACTTGCCAGCTGTGCTTCTACCCAGTCCTCTTTTAGAACCTGAATACTGTGTATAAAATCCCTAGTCACAGTGAGTCCTGGTGGTCTGAGAGATACAGGCCAATAAATCCCCTCATAGGAGGAGCAAACAGCAGAAATTTTCCAAGAGGCTTAAAGAAGGTACATCTGTGAGGGAGGAGTGGTCACTCACCATCTGCCCACAGACCTGCTTTAGAACAGCACCCCAGTTCTTACCATCTATAGCACAATCCAACCCCTACATAATGGTCAGTCACACTCCTATCATGTAAGGAATGCTCGTCAATAGATAATCTTAGGCACATCTCACATGGTTCCTCAGACAGACCCTAGAGAGTGGAACCTTAGGGTCCAGCTTTGTAACACATCCTTGTATGAACTTTCCTTTTCACCCTGCTTCCCTTTTCCTAATTCTTATTCTTATTCCTTGTAATCACTTGCAAAATAACTACCTTCATATAAGCTCTTATGTTTTGCTGTTTTAGTGTTGTTCATTTTGTTGTGTTTGTTTTGTTTTATTGTAGAGGATGTCTTCAGTAGATAGACCTTAAAGTTGCCTTTAAATCCCAACTCCTGGGATTTATTTTTTTTCAGCTTTAATTGAGTTTATTGGTACATTATAGGGATACAGTACAGTTGCATTCATTGTTGGGATCTT
>NW_022900951.1:48049845-48111029 GCF_012274545.1 Fukomys damarensis | reverse complement strand
TTTGGAGGGGCTGATTGTTTTGAGTTCTTTATATATCCTTGATAATAGTCCTTTGCCTGAGGAGCAGCTGGTGAAAATTTTTTCCCACATTGTAGATTGTCTCTTAGTTCTGCTGATGGTTTCTTTTGAAGTACAGAAGCTTTTTAGTAAGATGAGATCCCAGTTGTTGATTCTATCTGCTAGTTCCCGTGCTACTGAGGATTTGTTCATAAAGTCTTTTCCTATACCACTGTCTTCAAGAGTTCTGCCTAACTTACCTTCCAGCAAGTTTAATGTTTCTGTTTTAATATTTAGATCTTTAATCCATTTAGATTTTAATTTAATGCATGGCGAGAGATAAGGGTCTAATTTTAATCTTTGGCAGGTTGACATCCAGTTTTTCCAACACCATTTATTAAAGAGGCTATCTTTCCTCCACTGAGGATGATCAGCTCCTTTGTCAAAGATGAGGTAGCTGAGTACATCTGGCCAACTCCTGGAATTTATAACAGTTTCCCTTCGAGTGTGGGTTTTCCTAGGTACTTGCTAATAACTAGTAGAGCAGGACAAAATTAATGGGCTATCACTTCATATTTAGGTTACCAAAATTGTAACTGTTAACTTGTAGCCAAGTCTCTCTTTCTTTTTCTGTCTCCTATTCAACAAGTCATGTTGAGCCAGATGACTCAAGAACAAGCACACAAGTCATGTTCTTGCCCCAGAAAATGTAGTTTCAAACATTCCCAGCATGCTGTATCATCTCCACTTTATGTTTGAAATTTCTTACATAGAAAAGAGAAATGGATAACCTCCAACTAATAGCAAGCAAGTAAATGAGGCTCCCAGTTGAACAGCACCTGAGAATCTGAATCCTGCCAGTAACCATATAAACTTCAATAAGGATTCTTCCTCATTCAAATCTTGATGAATCTTCAGCCCTGGCCAGCACCTTGACTGAAACCTATAAGGTATCCTGAAACAGATGACTTCTGACCCACAGAAATTATTAGTAATACTTTAGTAATAATGTGTGTTGTCATAATTGAATAGGCATAAGTATGGTGGTAATTTATTATGTAGCTATAGATAAATAATACAGCATCCCATGTTAAGAAACCTGTTTTGATCACCCTATTTCATGCTGCAATACATCCAGCCCATATCTGAAAATACTGTGCCTCATCCTATATACCACTTGGGAAGAGCATGGCCCACTATTTTCATGGTCAGAGTTAAGTCAGAAATGAAATATCCAGCAGTGACGTTTGGCTCCACACCTAGCAGGGGATTTACATAAGGTGAGGGTGCATCGATAAGCTTGAATCTTAGTTGGGAACGGCTCACACGACTAGCTTGCCACAGGAAATGTTCTAAACATTCCAGGCATACTGTGGAAGTGATTCATCACTGGGATCTTGTACCTTTAGATGACAGGTCTTGGTTCTCATTTTTACCCTTGTCCCTGTCTTCCCTTCACCCCCTCCTCCCTTCCCTATTTACAAATACTTTATTTCCATTTTTTTCATTTTCTCATTTTTTTCTCTTCCCTTATTTCCTTTCCCCTACCCTTCCCACTTCCCCTACACCTTTAGCCCTTTTCTTCCCAATTCACATTGTCAATTATCTCATTAGGATCTTATGTACTATTATAGTTTTTCATACCAGAGAAACTATCTGGTATTTATACATGTGTGACTTATTTATTTCTCTTAGGAGTATATCCTCAATATCTATCCATTTTTCTATGAATGACTCTAATTTCTCATTCTTTATGGCCGAGTAGTATTCCATTTTATAGAAAACACACATCTTCTTTATCCAGCCTATAACTGATGGGCACATGGGCTGTTTCCAAGTTTTAACTATTACAAATTTGCTGCTATAAACATAGGTGTGCATACATCACTGTGATATGATTCTTTTAATTCTTTTGGAAAGATACCCAGCAGAGGGATGGCTGGATCAAATGGAACCCCTATTCCCAGCTCTTTGAGGTATCTCCATATTGATTTCCATAGTGGTTGCACCAGTCTGCACTCCCACCAACAATGGAGAAGGGTTCATTTCTCCCCACAACCCCGCCAACGTTTGCTATTGTTTGATTTTCATATTGTTTGATAGCAGCCTTTCTTTGTGGGGTGAGGTGGAGTCTCAGTGTTGTTTTTATCTGCATCTCTTGAATGACCAGTGATGTGGAACGTTTTTTCATATATTTACTTGATGTTTTTGCTTCTTTGTGTGATTAATGTCTGTTCATTTCAGATGCCCATTTTTGAATTGGGTCTTTATATTGGGGGATGATTTTTTTGAATTATTTATATATTCTAGATAAGAGTCCTTTGAGGTGCAGCTAGTAAAAATTTTTTCCCACATTGTAGGTTGTCTTTTAGTTCAGTTGATAAGTTTCTTTTGCAGTGCAGAAGCTTTTTAATAAGATGAGATCCCAGTTATTGGTTCTTTCTGCTAGTTCCCTTGCTACTGAGGATTTGTTCATAAAGTCTTTTCCTTTGCCAGTGTCTTCAAGAGTTCTGCCTAACTTATCTTTCAGCAAGTTTAGTGTTTCTGTTTTAATATTTAGATCTTTAATCCACTTGGATTTAAATTTAGTGCATGGTGAAAGATAAGGGTCTATTTTTAATTTTTGGCAGGTTGAAATCCAGTTTTTCTAACACTGTTTATTAAAGAGGCTATTTTGCCTCCGGTGGGGATGGTTGTCTCCTTTGTCAAAGGAGAGGTAGCTGAGTACATCAGAAGTTGTTTTTGTGTCTTCCAATCTGTTCTGCTGATCCTCAGGTCTGTTTCTTTGCCAGTACCGTGCTGTTTTCACAGGGGCTTTGTAGTATAGTTTCAAATTGGGAATTGTTATACCCGCTGCCATGTCTCTGTTGTCTAAGATGGCTTTTGCTATTCTAGGTCTCTTCTGGTTCCAAATGAATTTTTGGATTATTTTTTTTCTAGTTCTGTGCAATATACTGTTGGAACTTCAGTTGGGATTACATTGAATCTGTATATCAGTTTTGGCAGTACAGCCATTTTCACTATGTTGATTCTTCCTATCCAGGAGCAGGGGATATCTTTGCATTTTCTTATGTCCCCTTTGATCTCTTTTTTCAGAGTGCTATAGTTTTCAGTGTAGAGTTATTTTGTTTCTTTCATTAGATTTATTCCCAGTTACTTCATTTTTCTGGACAGCATCACACATTTGATTCCAGCATCACAAACTCTGGATTACAGTCACATCTGAAAAGTCCCACGTATGACTACATACGATTTGGGGGGAATATGTAGACACAGCCATAACATTATCTTTGTCAGGAAGATGGCCCAGAAAACTTTAGCTTCATCTGAGTTTTCCCTGGAATGTGTTACTTTTGGAAACCTATCATATCAGCAAGTCTTGGGGCCCTGTAACTTGTCTGTGGTACCATTGTTCAAAAGTCCTCCCTTGTACATGGGATTTAGCTCAGTGGTGGCAGGCCTGCCTGGCAAGCACAAAGTCCTGAGTTTAATTCCCAGTACAAAAAAAAAAAAGTTATCCCTTGAAACTCATACCAGGCAGCCTGAATGTCACTGGAAGTGGCTACAAACATCTAAGTCTTAAGATTTTTAGCACTGAACTCTTCCTCTCTCCAATACACCTTTCCCCCTTCTCTCTTGTCCATTTAGATTCACTTGATATCAAAGTCTGAGTCATCCTTGATCTTCCTTGTCCCTTAACTGTGCTGTGCCCTTGTGCTATACCACTGATGTATTGATTTTTATGATTAAATCTAGGTCCCTATCTTTCACCATGCACTAAACTAAAATCCAAGTGGATTAAGGATCTAAATATCAAAAAAAAAAAAAACAACTATACTTACTGGAAAGTAAGTTAGGTAGAACTCTCAAAGACATTGGCATAGGAGAAGACTTTATGAACAAATCCTCAGCAGCAGGAGAACTTGCACAAAGAATCAACAACTGGGATCTCATTGTATTAAAAAGTTTTTGCCATGCAAGGGAAGCCACCAACAGAGCTAAGAGACAACCTACAATGTGGGAAAAAAAATTTTACGAGCCACTCCTCAGACAAAGGACTACTATCTAGAATATATAAAGAACTAAAAAAATCCAAATACAAAGATTCAATTCAAAAATAGGCATCTGAAATGAAGAGACATTTCTCAAACAAACAAAAAGCAGCAAATAAATATATGAAAAAATGTTCAACATCACTCGTCATTCAAGAGGTGCAGATGAAAACAACACTGAGATTCCACTTCACCCCCAGAAAGAATGCCTGCTATCAATAAATCAATGAATAACAAATGCTGGCAGGGTTGTGGGGAGAAATGAACCTTTCTCCATTTTTAGTGGACTGGTTCAACCACTGGAAATCAATACAGAGATACCTCAAAGTACTAGGATTAGAGGTTCCATTTGACCCAGCTATCCCTCTGCTGAGTATCTTTCCAAAAAAATTAAAAGAATCATATCACAGTGATATATGCACAACTATGTTTATAGTGGCACAGTTTGTAATAACTAAAACTTGGAAAGAACCAAATGCCCATCAACTGCAGACTAGATAAAGAAGTTGTGGTATTTCTATAAAACCAGAGTACTACTCAGCCATAAGGAATGAGAAACTAGAAACATTTATAGCTAAATGGATGCACATTGAGGCTATATTCTTAAGTGAAATAAATAGGACACACTCGAGTAAATACCTAATAGTTTCTCTGGTATGAAAACTAAAAGTGTAAATAAGGTTCAAATGGTATAATTGAGAGGGTGAAATAGGAAAAAAATATCTAAAGATGAAATGGGAGGGGGAGTGGAAAGGAAATAAGGGAAAAGAAAAAATGTGAAAAAAGGAAAAAATGGAAACAAAGCCTTTATAAATAGGGATGGGTGAAGGGGGTGAAGAGAGGGCAGGGATATGGGGAAAAAACAAGAACCAGGATATATCATGTAAAGGTATAAGATCCCAATGATAAATGTAACTGTATTGATTACTTTTAATGTACCAATAAAGTTAGTGGGAAAAAAATCATCTGTACTTTCCAGTAAACCTAAAACTACTTAATAAAAGTCTATTTTTAGACTTGAAACAATTGGTAAGAAAAAAAATTTAAAGTAATTAATGATGCTCCTTTCATATTGTAGCATCTGCCTATTTTCCTGTCTCATCCCTTATGTTCTCTACAATGTACCAATCCCTGTTCACCCCTGAGATGGAAGGAACCCTTGTGAGCACACACACGTACATGTCTCTGTGCATTTACAAGGATTCTTGTAGCAATCAAATTTATTGATATAGCACTGAGGCTTTTCTCCTTTCCTGCCTGTTTAAATCTCATGTAAGACTGAAAAGTGATTTGGCTAAGAGATGAAGCACAGCTATGTGGTAGAGGATTCTAGGAGAGAAGTGAAGACCTGCAATCTTCTCAAAAGGGACTGGAAAAAACACCAAAAATGCAAAGTCGGCCTACTGTTTAGCACTAAGATGCCAGGGACAAGGATGACTGTGAATATATTGTGACTATGTCATGTGGTTCTGTGATTTTCTGCAGCACTGTAAAGGGCTATATCCAGTTCTCACCCTAGGATCCAGGTTTCAGTCCCTGGAAAGTTGGTCTGTGTTGGTAAGGTACAATACATCCTGGCATCGCTTGGAGAGGGCAATGATAAGCTCCAGGAGGACTCGCTCACTTCAGGACAACTTTCATCAGTTTTTGGGTCTGTTTGTGATGGTTAAAATTGACCTACATTGAAAGAAAAGAGGAAGCAGATACCTCATTCCCCTGTTAATATGGACTAATAACACTGTAGGAAGGAGTAGCTGGTGGAGATGGTATACAGGCACCACAAAATCACTTGTGCCTTTCAGACCCCATAGGCGTATTGAATCATTTATTCTTGCTAACTGATCTGATCTTCATCATGAGAGTCTATTCCATGGACTCAATAGTAAGAGGTAAAAGCCCAATGGATTTATGTCTAATCTGGTGCCATCTGATGCAATCATTCTGTCCATTCAAATAATAGTCAATTTCTTTTCCTGAAAATGCTCAGTTATTTAGATTTCTACCCCATTCTCCTATTCTTTTTCAAGATAAGAGGTCTGTATGGCATTTGAGTGTCCATGCTGATGTGGGAAATTGTACATGACATTCGTATTTTGCCTGCAGTGTCCTCTATGATGTCTTGGGGTGAAGATGACTTTTCTCCTGGGTGATGCAAACCTTCTTGCTCAGGTCTGTGGTCTGTGTAACTTGCATTTTTTGTTTTTCTCATTTTTCTCAGGACTTGGAACTCCCTGGGTGACTAAACCTTAGCCTATCTGTACTGACATCTGCAGACATCTCTGAATATAGGTCTTATTGTCCATCTTACCCGTGTTCACAGCTGTAAACTTTACAGCCTAGACTGCAGGCTGACCTATATCCTAGCCAGGTTAGGCTTCCTTCCTGATAGTTCCCCTGGCTCTTGAATCAGCCACTTTCAGAATTCCCCTTCAAGGAATGTAACCCTCTGAAGTCTCACCTGCAACAAAGCAGAGATTAGTTACAGAAATATAAATTCCTAAACTCTGGATGGCCCAGTTTATGGATGATAGGATAATATAGTACAGATTGAGAACATTGTAATTCAGGAGAAAGCATAAATGCAAAAGCTGATTCCTGAAAAAAGTGGAAGGGCATAGAATCCAGAAGGGCCTGACTACCAAGTAAAATCAGATCTCTTCCTACAGAGATTACAAATGCAGGTCTAGTGTTGTTGATAGATGATGAGCGCCTTTGTTTGATCTCTTCATTTTCACAAGGAAATGTTGGTGAATATTATGAGAAGAATTAGTGCTGGTGCGGCTGAAAGGGTCTTATATGTAGACACGAGAGAAGATACAGGTGTGAAGGGTGTAGAAAATTTGTGCATTTAGCAGTATTGCTAGGAGATTGGGGAAAAGGAGAGGAAGCATAAGAGGTATTTGAAAGGAGGAGAGTTCAAAGCTCTGGGTAAACTGGTTACAGAAGGACCTGGTAGATAGTGATAACTTCTATGCAGCCAGTAGACTAAAGCCCTTCATGAGATTGAAGGCTGTCCATGCAGCGTCGTTTGAGACAGACAGCAGGAAGGACACAAGATAGTGCTGCTGACAAGGAGAAGGAGATACCAAAACTAGACATCAGGGATGAGGGTGAGGAAGGTGTCCTGACACCCAAGGCATGACTGTGAGCAAGAAGACTTTGGAGGGGGAAGAGAACATCCTAGAGGACAAAAGGTAGTGGCCTAGCCAGCCCCATGAATACTGATATCACCAGGAAAGATCAGAAGAGTGAGAGCTGAGAAGACAGTGATTGTGCCACATGGGAAAGCCTGAAGTGCATGGGAGGAGAATATCCAAGGTATTAGTACAGGTCTTAAACACATGTCTATTACTGGACAAGGTTGAAGGAGGTTCCCAAAGTGGAACTACAGAGTCTAAACCCAATCTATGCATGGAATTAAATTGCATGCTCACTGACTTTCCCAGTGGAAAAAGAATTATCAGAACTGGTCAGTAAGAGGCATGGGAAGGATTTAGTAGGCAGCGATTTAAAGTATATACTCAGAAATGGAGTGTAGACATGAAAGAAATGAGATATTGAGAGAAATGAGCTGGGTATACTATGAGGCCTTGGGAGTGTCTTTAAGATTGATGATCTAGGATGTGCATTCCTACTCTCTGTCACGCTGTCAAAATGCAAGTTTGAAGTTGAGATATGTTGTCCTCTAATATTACTGCTTATTTGAGGATGGAAGTCTGTTGGAGGAAGCACAATTTACAAGTGAAAAGTATTGGTCCAGAGCCCAATTTACAGGTTTATTGTTTCTATTATACCCTTAAGAATTTTTTGAATGAGTTTCCTGAAAGGGAAAAGGGTTTAAATAATACCTGTGTTTTGAAACTACAGTTTTCCTTAAAGGTACCAAGTTTAAATCCAGATTCCCATGTCTCCTTTCTACCTATCTTTACTTCTTTTGTCTTACCTCAGGTCTGCAGAGGCAGAGGAGCCAGTAGAACAACAGATTCTGGATATCATACGTTCCATTCCTTAGTGCACAGGTAATAACTGCATTGGGAACATAATTTCCAGGAGACAAAGGCTAAGAGACTGGTAAGGACCTCACTGGGCTCCCAGGAATAGACCAACAACCTGCCAATCGTAGGTCACACCCAGCTAAGATCCTTGAATTCTCCACAGAAAAACAAAAGAAAATGTTTATTCCTCCACGGTTGGTGGGGTCCACCTCATTGGACAAAAGATGACACTGTTGTGCTATGTAGCAATCCTGCTCACTTCTCTCCCATCTGCAGAATTTGAAAAAATTTCCTCAGGGTGATTTTTTTTTTCCTTGTCAATGCCTAAAAGGTCCTGAAGCTGAGCCTGCCCAGGACTGGTAAGTTTCCTCTCAATAAATCTTTTGATTTTCAAATTAGCAGTTCACTTGCCAGAATGGCTAAATTCCGTAGCAATTTATATCACTACTTTTTCAAATTGTCTGTCTTCCTTTTTCCTCCTGTCCTGAGGTTTTATGGGCCTGTATCAATATATTTTTCATCATTTATAAGTCACTCGATGCCACTCTAAAAATTTTGTTAAAGTGTAATAAAGTTAATTTTATCCATAGTCCTATAATTAAGTCATAACCATTTTTAATATTTTGTTATAAATGTAGAGATTATTCATTCATGAAGGCGTATTAAAACCAATGAGATTAATATGTTTTAATATCCTGCTTTTAAATTATTTCATACTTTGAAAAACTGTCTTCATATTATTAGTTATATTTGGTTTTTTTTTTAATGCAAACGTGTGCTGAGACTTTCAGTACAAAGAATTGGCAACACTCAAATGCCAAAGACAAAATGGCCAGGCAGCCTTGTGAGGGCATGAGGTGCTTTACATTTCACTCTTTTATCCTGGGCACCTGGCAGAGTACCTAGCATTTAGTGGATGATCAATATACTTGTGAAATAAGATAAGATAATTATATTTCATCATATATTTATATATGTACGTATTTGTTTGATTATTTCATGACACTGGAGTATATCGGATTGCTACATTTTAAAAAATTTACTATTTTCTGAGCAGTACTTTCCTACATCATTAAAAATAAGTTTTACTGGCCTTAGTTCAATTGGTCTAATGAAAGTCATTTTGTATAATTGACAATGTGAAATAGGAAGAAAGGGGCTAAAGGTGTAGGGAAAGTGGGAAGGGTAGGGGAAAGATAATAAGGGAAAAGATAAAATATGAGAAAATTAAAAATGGAAATGAATTGTTTGTAAAGGAGGAGGGAAGGATGGGGTGAAGGGAGGGCAGGGACAAGGGGAAAAAATGAGAACCAAGACCTGTCATGTAAAGGCACAAAATCCCAATAATGAATGTAACTGTACTGTATACCTAAAATGTACCAAAAAAACTCAATGAGGAAAAAAAAAGAAAGTCATTTTGTAGTAGTTCAGTTTAGGCATTATGAGTAGACAGAGCAACCTAAGGATAGGGTCAGATAAAAGAGCTAATTCAACCTGCTGGTTAATCAAAAAGCTTACAGATACAAAGATAAATACAAAAAAGAATAAAAGATTAAGATAAAAACAGACAAAACATTTTCTCCCAGGAAAGAAACTTATAATACAGAATAAGCTAAGAGTCCCTTTCTAAACACCAGACTTGGACCGCAATGGAACTGGAGAAGGCATTAAAAGTACAGAATAACCAGTTTCTTTTTTTAACTTTTTAACTATTTCCTTTAAAAGATATTGCTTTGCCCGTCTGTATAAAGCCAACACACACACACACACACACACACACACACACACACACACGCACAGAGAGACAAAACAACATACTGAATATCTTTCCTCTTCTGGTGGGTATCTACACAGAGCTTTTTGTCTTCCTAGTATTTGTAATAAACACTGCAAAATTCCTCCTTTTATTTTCAAGTTTATTCTTTAATATTGGGAAACAAAGAACTTGAGTTTATACAAAATTAATGTTTAATTTCAATAGTTGGTAATCAACTCAGGACATAATCTTTCAAGATTCAAAGGTCTTTATTTCATTCCATAATAATTTCACTGAAGATTAAATTAATAAGATATAGCATAGAATTTCCATTATAGATATGGATCTTTGATTATTGCTCCATGTTTTAATTAGCTGTCATATTGCATCTCTTTCCACAAAGATTCTGCCCTGGATCAAGTTAATTCATAAAACTGAGATTCTGGAAGACTTCCTAATTTTATTTATTTGATATAGTCTGCTGCATTGATTTGTATTGTGTGATGAAGATTTGGAATATAATGAAAAATACTAAGTACAATGAATTTAGGGGCCAAATTACTACATGTTGTTTCAATTAGAAACATCATAATTTGACAGCAAACATTATGCATGAAACAAGTCTGATATGACTACAAATGTCTTTCTCTTCCCAAGTCCAGCTAAAATTTCTGAAACTGCATATACTAAGCAAAAAGTTTCCTTTTCAGTAGCATTATGTGCAAATAATCTAAATGATTTTATACTAGCAAATTTTTTACCGTAAAGGCATTACATAATTTTTGTTTTTGTTTTTGTCTTGTTTTGTTTTTTGAGATGGTCTTACTTTGTAGTTCAGGCTGGCCTTGAACTAATTATATAGTTTAGGCTCGCCTTGAACTCATGGCAATCTTCCGGCCTCTGCCTCCCCAGTACTGGGATTAGAGGCATGAGCCACCACACCCTGCTGGCATTGCTTAATTTTGTTTTAATTGAGTTTATTGGTACAATCTATGTATACAATACAGTTACATTCATCATTGGGATTCTGTACCTTTACATAATAGGTCTTGATGCTCATTTTTCCCCTTGCCCCTGCCCTCCCTTCACCCCCCTTCCCCTCCCCATTTACAAACACTTTATTTCCATTTTTTCAGTTTCTCATATTTTTTTTCTCTCCCTTATTACCTTTCCCCCACCCTTCCCACTTTCCCTATACCTTTAGCCCTTTACTTCCTATTTCACATTATTAATTATCTCATTAGGATCCTGTGTACTATTATAGTGGCATTGCTTAATTTTTGAACTTGCAGTCCTTCACAACTTTTTGCTTTTTGAAAACTCTCCTGGAGGTCTTTGGGCAAGGGCTAATGAGAACTTCATTTCCAGTTCTAGCTCTTGCCTGCATTACTTACTTTGCTATCTGAATTCTTTTGGTTCTCTGGACTTGTTTCTTCAATGTGTTGTTTCCTTAGCCTAACTTAATGAGTGGCAAAAGGAGGCTGACTTAGATAGGGGTATGGTCAAAGAAATCTAGTTCTTGGCCCGCAGATTTAGCTCACTGCCTTGCAAACGCAAGGTCCTGAGTTCAATCCCTGGTACCAAATAAATACATCTAGTTCTCAGTATAAAAACTCTTTTTTTCTATTATGAAATGTTTTTTTTAAAGAAAGAAAAAAATTGAATTTAACAAAAATATCAAAATCATAGTGCTACTTATCTGAACTTAGACTCCCACAGCTGAGAGTTAGATTGAAGATTAAAACTATGAAAATTAATAAGCTCAACTAATATTTAAAAAAATGGATGGCTTTGAAAAATGTCTGATCAGTTCTAGGGTGTCTTCAAGAATTACAACATCAGACTGGTTTCAACATGGTTAAATAGAAAAGAAGCAACATTGAAGCTACTCAGAGAAAATATAAAAATACAGTTAACTGGAAGAAAGGAAGGGCAATACATCTTGATGCCAAAATCAAGCTGAAATAAGGGACGTGTAGATCAAACAAAACACAGGCATGGGACTTTATAAAATGATTATGTAGTCCACAGGGCTGCCTGTGGGTTTACCAGCTTCAGGCAGAGCAGGAACCAGAGCAGGAACTGCCACTCCTAGGAAGTTCCCCCAAAATGGAGAGACTATAAATGTGCATCAAATTCAATCTACACAGGATAGATCTGGGCTAAGAGGTCTCTGCCTCTTTTGCATTCCTGCAAACAGAGGACACTGAAGCCTGGCAACACATTTTACCAAGACACACAGGAACTAGTAACCAAGAAGGTGCTCCTTTCCCTACTGGCCACCAGGTTTTAATTTTTTTATGTGGCACTCCATAGCTGTTAACTAGAACCTCTAGCACAACAAGGTTAGGAACCCTCAGCAGCAATGAGGATAGCTAGCGGAGCAATGTGATCACTCCTGCCATACAATCAGCATGAGAGAAACACTCAGATGGTGGATGTAGCTGCATCTAGCAGCACAAGCAGCCTTGGGCAACAGGGACAAAGAATGGGATATTAGCACTCACTTGCCCTATGATCAGCAGCACAAGCACCCTTGGCCTTCAAGTCAGCACTGTGTCTTGACCTGTGACCAATAGTGAAAGCAACCTTAGGCCACTGCAGTCTGACAAAAAGGGCAACACCTGAGAGGAGCCAGCGATGTGGAACAGAGGCTATGCAAGGTCCTAGAGGTTCTAGTTGTACATGGGACTGGGAGCAGCTTCAAGCTGTCTCTGTCTGAGGATGCCACAGCAACTGGGAGAGCAATGCATAGACAAACAGGGTAAGGAGATGAAGGTGGGCCATCCAGAAAGCTGCTGACTAAAGACTGGCCACAGCCTCCACATACATAGGTCAAGATCATCCCAAAATCTAGCACTAATTCTACTGCAGACTTGGCAGGGTTACCCAGCAGAGATTTGGGCTTGGACTTGGACACTACCATAGAACTGAGGGCACCAGAGGAACTTTTTTCTTCTTTTGCTATTTGTGTATTAGTTTGTTTCATTTTCCTTTTTCTGTCAGGTATTTTCCCCCGAGGGGGGTGTTTAGGTTTTAACTTTTTGTTAAATTTGTTTTGCCTGTCCTTTTTCTCTCTTTCCTTAGTTGTCTTTCTTGATTGTTTTTATATTTTCATGTGAGTGAACATTGTTGCTAGTCTTTTTGGTTCACTTTAGTATTATTTTTGTTTCTTTTTCATTCGTTCATTCCTGTCCTCTTTTCCAGGTTTCCCAAATCTTGAGAGATCTAACTATATTTCAGCTTTGTTTCTAACTATATTTCTCTGCAGTTATTGCTGTTTTGTCTCCTGTCCTTCCTAAATTCCCTCAGGGTAAAACCTCTCTTTCAAGGGGGAACTCACTGTATACAATTTCCTGTTATAGCCATTTCAGCAAAAAGTATGAGAACACAAAATATGTCCAAATTAAAACTCCTTTATAGCTAGCAACCAAAGGGTGACCTCCTACTCCTAACTCCCTTTGGTACCAATCCAGAAGGGAAGCCCAGTTTTTAAAGGGAAAAAAACACAATAGAATGTCATGATCTCATCTTTGAGCAAGCACAAGGGTACAGAAGCAGATTGCAAGTTAGATTAAAATCCAGTTTTTGGAGAGGGATTCAGCAGAAAGTTCCTATCCCCATGATTAGGGCCATAGCATAACATGTCCTGTCCTTTGTTCTTTTTTTTCTCCTTGAGTTTATTGGTACATTTTAGGTACACAGTACAGTTACATTCATCATTGGGACCTTGTACCTTTACATGACAGGTCTCGTTTCTCATTTTTCCCCTTGTCCCTGCCCTCCCTTCACCCCCTCCTCCCTTCCCTATTTACAAATGCTTTATTTCCATTTTTTGATTTTCTCATATTTTTTTCTTTTCCCTTATTTACTTTCCCCTACCCTTCCCACATCCCCTACACGTTTATCCCTTTTCTTCCTATTTCACATTATCAATTATACCATTAGGACCTTATGTACAATTATAGTTTTTCACACCAGAGAAACTATTCAGTATTTACCCATGTGTGACTTATTTATTTCACTTAAGAGTATATCCTCAATATGCACCCATTTTCCTATGAATGACTCTAATTTCTTATTCTTTATGCCTGAGTAGTATTCCATTTTATAAAAAAACCACATCTTCTTTATCCAGTTACCCATGTCCTTTGTTCTTAACCGCAAGACATGATATATCCTATCCTTTGATCTCAACCACAAGGTAATCTATGTGCTGGTTTACTAATCACTTTGAACAAGCAATCTGAGGAGAAAAAGGGGTAAAATTCAGGCAAAGACTATAGAGGGGTTGTTAACTCATTTACATCATTTACCAGTTTATGTTGGATATAATTATATGAATATAGATCATGCCTATATGCTTAAAAGTATCAAGTTAGCAGTTACCACAGTTTCTCAGTTTTTAGGCTATGCCTGATGGTGTTGTTATTGCTAATTTTACTACTTTAGCCAGGATACCATACCTATTGTAAGAAGCTGTTCACAATTGTATGACAGCATTGTGATTGGGGTCATAATCATCAACATAGTCCAGTACCAAAGGACTTGGAGCTGAGCCAAAATGGTAGCAACTTCTCATCCCTAACATATTTGAAAGGTGGGATCCTGGGACAGACACAAAGCCCAAGAGTCAGCAACATCTAGAATACATCCCTGAGGTATAGACTTTTCCTACAGAAGCCATCATATTGTGATAAAGCTACCTAACATAAGAAACTTACAAGTATCGACACAGAAAACAAATTGAAATTTAAAAATAGAAAATAACAAAACACAGAACCAAAATGCAATCCCAGATCTCCAGCCCACTCAGGATAAATCCAGGGGACAATGAGATACAAGAAATCAAAGCCAGCCACTGAAATTTTCTGAATGATAGGAGGAGAAATAAACAGGTGTATGAATATAGAGAAAATCAGAAAAGAAACAATCTCTCAGGAAAAAAAGAAACTATCATAACGAAAGACCTGCTCAACAAATTTAGAGAAACATAGGTTAAAAAAATAGAGGAGCTTAGGAAAATAGTGTAAACCATTAATGCCCAAAATAGGAAGGAAATGAAATACAGAATAAAGATTCAAACAAAGATCCAGGAAGTTAAAAACTTCCTTGAAATTTTGCAAAGCTGAATGAATGAAAGTGAAGACAGAATATTAGGCCTAGAAGACAGGATTGAGGTGAGTGATCACAAAAAGAAACATCCAGAAATAGCAAGGAACCATGAAAAATCTAACAGCTGCAAGATTATGGAAAGAAGAACAGCAAAAGCCTAACCAGAGTCAATGAAAAAGCAGGAATCAATGCAAAGCACATAAAAAGCCTGTCCACAGAACTAATGGCAGAAAACTTCCCAAGCAGGGAAATAGAACTTGATGTACAGATGAGTGAGATATATAGGACTTTAACTAGCTGTGATTAAAAAAAATCTGTACCTAGGAATATAATAGTCAAGATTCCAGAAACCCATCAGAAGAACAAAATTATAAAAGCATTTAGAGCAAAGAAGCAAATCACATACAAAGGAAAGCCCATCAGAATCATAGCAGACTTCTTAATACAAACCCTTAAGTCAAAGAGAGCTTGGAGTGAAGTATTTCAAGTCCTAAAAGAAAACAACCTTTGACACAAATTGATGTACCCTGCAAAACTAACTTTGAATCGATGGAGAAATAGCATACTTCCAGGACAAAGAACAATGGAAGAAATTCATGACCATGAAACCCACTCTATAAAATGTTCTTAAAGATAATTTAGAAAGATATAACAAAGACCACAATTCCAAGAACACCAATAAAAAGAAGTCACCAGGCAAATTAAGCAAGTAAACAGAGAGGAAAGACAGGGTACCAGCACAAGAAAATAATATGACAAGGATAAGCCAATAACCATCAATATAAATGGTCTCGATTCATCAATCAAAAGAAATAGACTGGCAGAATGAATCAAGAAACAAGATTAGGCCAGGTGTTGTGGCACAGGCCTGTAATTCCAGCATTCAGGAGGCTGAGGCAGGAGGATTGCTATGAGTTCGAGACCAGCCAGGGCTACATAGTGAGTTCCAGGTCAGTCTCAACAACATAATGAGACACTGTCTCAAAAAACAACAACAAAAAAAAATCAAACAATTTTCTGCATACTGGTAACAGTTAACTCAACAAGAAATTCATAGACTGAAAGTCAAAGGGTGGAAAACAAAGCTTCATGTGACAAGAACCTGGAAAAAAATTAAGGACAGCTATTATGTTTGCAGAGAATTTGGCTTCAAGCTAAGACTGCTCAAAAGATACAAAGAATGTCACTACACACTTTCAAGGGAAAATTCCAAGAAGAAGCAACAGCAATCATAAATATGTATGTACCAAATTCCAAATCACCCTACTTTATAAAACAAACATTAACAGACATGAAATATCACATAAGCATTAACACAATTGTAATGGGGGTTGTCAAAACCCCTCTATCACAAATAGATAAACTAGACAAGAAAATTAACAAAGAAATATCAGAACTGAAAAAGACCTGTGAACATATGGACTTAGTGGATGTTTACAGAGTATTCCACCCCACAATGTCAGAATATACTTTTTCTCAGCTGCACACAGGACATTCTCCAAAATAAGGCATAGCCTAGATCATAGCACATGCTGAAGTAAATGCAAAGGAATTGAAATTATCCAATTCATTTTACCTGGCCATAGTGCAATGAAATTGGAAATCAATGGCAAAAGAAACTACAAAAAAATCATAAACACATAGAAATTAAATAGCACCCTACTGAACAAACAATAGCTCATATGAAATTAAAGAATTAGTTTCTACCATTAAATAATTCAAATACACCATTCTGCAAGCTATGGGACACAATTAAAGCAGTCTGATGAAGGATATTTTTAGTGGTGAATGCTCATGTAAGGAAAGCAGAACGGGTTCAAGTAAACAACCTAATGTTGAACCTCAGACTTCTGGAAAAAACAAGTCAAGCCTAAAGCTTGTAGGAGGGAGGAAATTATAAAGATTACAGCAGAAATTAATGCAGTTGAATCAATGAAATGAAGACCTGGTTCTTTGAAAGACTAAATGATATTAATAAACCCTTAACTAACCTTATCAAAAGAAGGAAATAAAAAAGTCAAATCCATGTAATAAATGAAAAGGGTAAAACCTCAGGGGATCCTGCAGAAATCCAGAAGATCATCAGTACCTATTTGGAGAACCTTTATTCTCACAGGATAGAAAATACAGAAAAACAGAGCAAGATTCCTAGATGCATATGAATCACCAAAGATGAATCAATAAGATATAAAAAATAACCCAGTATCAGTCAATGAAATTGAAGAGGTAATTTAAAAACCTGATAACAAAAATCCAGTTCCAGGTGGATTCACTGCTGAATTCTACAAGAAATTTAGGAATCTAATGCTCCTATTCCTCAAACTCTTAAATTGAAAGGTAAGCAATACTCTCAAAGTCATATCTAGAGGAAAATAATATCTTGATACCAAAACCAGAGAAAGTTATACACAAAAAAAGAGAACTACAGGACAATCTCCCTAATGAATGTAGATGCAAAATCCTCAATAAGATAGTGTCAAACAGAATGTAGCAAATCATCAAGAAGATTATACAAATAAACCAAGTAAGATTTATCCCAGGGATTCAGGGTGGTTCCTCACAGGCAAATCAATACATGTAATATACCATATTAACAGAACCAAGGGAAAAACACATGATCATTTCAATTAAAAAGCATTTGACAATGTCTAAAATCAATTCATGACAAAAACGCTACAAAAAATTAGAATAGAAAGTTTTATCTCAATCTGATAACAGCCATCTATGAAAAACCAACAGCCAACATCATACTAAATGGCCAAAAACTGAAATCCTTCACATTAAAATCAGGAACAACACAAGGATGTCCACTATCGCGACTCCTTTTAAATATAGTTCTGGAGACATTAGTCAGCCATTAAACAAGAAAAATAAATAAAAGGAATACAGATAGAAAAGGAAGAATTTGAACTATCATTATTTGTAGATGACATGATACTCTATATATATTAGACCTCAAAAACTGCCATAAAAGGCATCTAGATTTAATTATCAAATTTAGTCATGTAGCTGGATACAAAGTCAACACACAAAAATGAATACCATTCCTGTACAGAAATAACAAACTTACTGAGAGAGAAATTGTAGAAACCATCCCTTTCACAATATCATAAAAAGATGAAATACTTAGGAATCAATTGAAAAAGAAAGTAAAAGGTCTTTGTATTGAAAACTACAGTACTTTTTAAAAAGGAGATTGAAGAGGATATCAGAAAATGGAAAGTTATCCCTTGCTCTTTGGTAGAAAGAATCAACATACTGAAAATTATCATACTCACATAATTGTTATACATATTTAATGGATTCCCAATCAAAATACCAATAGCATACCTCAAAAAATGAGATAAAATATTCCTAATGTTCATTTGGAATGAGAAGAGACCAAGAATAACAAAAGCAGTTCTGGGCAATAAAGGCAAGGCAGGGGGCATCCCAATCCCTGATGTGGAATTATTCTACAGAGCTACTGTGGTAAGTACAGCAAGGTACTGGCGAAAAAACAAAACAAAAAAACCACAGACCTGAGAATCAATGGAATAGACTAGAAGATGCAGAAACAACACCAAACAGACTTTGCCACCTTATCTCCAACAAAAGGGCCAAACACCTTTACTGAAAGAAAAATACTCTCTTTAATAAATGATGTTGGAAAAACTGGCCTTCCATATGCCAAACACTAAAATTAGACCCATGTCTCTCACCATGCACTAAACTAAAATCACAATGGATCAAAAATCTAAATATTCATATAGTAGCACTAAATCTGCTTGAAGAGAGAATAGGTGGAATTCTTGAAGACATAGGTGTAGGCAAAGACTTATGAACAAATTCCAATCAGATGGGAAATATTACAATGACCCAAAAACTGAGGTCTCATTTTATTAAAAAGCTTTTGCATGGCAAAATAAACCACCTTAACAGAGTGAAGAGACGGTACATAGAGTGGAAAAAAAATTTGCCAGCTGTTTCTCAGGTGAAAGACTGACATCTAGAATATATAAAGAACTGAAAAATTCAAACTCCCCAAATGTAAAGACCCAATCCAAAAATGGGCATCTGAGATGAATGCACATTTCTCAAATGAAGATATACAAATGGCAAATACATCTATAAACCACATCACTGGTTATTTGAGAGATCTAATTAAAATACACCATGATCCCATCTCACTCCAGAAATTCACGGTAACAGATGCTGATGGGGCTGTTGGGAAAAAAGGAACCCTTCTCCACTGTTGCTGGGAGCATAGACTGGTGTAACCACTGTGGAAATCCATAGAGATTCCTCAGAAAAGTAGAACTATAAGTTCCATTTCCTCCAGCTATTTCCCTTATTGATATTATTTGAAAAGAATTAAAAGCATCATACCATAACGATATATGCACACCCATGTCTATAGTGGCATAGTTTGTAACAGTTAAATCTTGGAAACAGCCAAAATACCCATCAACCAATAAATCCATAAAGAAGATGTGGGCATTTTATATACAATGGAGTGCTATTCAGCCATAAAAAAGATAAACTTGAGACATTTCTAGGTAAATGGATGCCCCTTGAGACCATATTTATAAGTGAAATAAATCATAAACACATGTTTAAGTATCACATTGTTTCTTTGGTGTGAGAAACCTAAAAGGTAAATGAGGACCAAAATGTATACTAGGTATTGAGAAATGGGAAGAAAATGCTTAAAGGGGAAGGGGAACAAAGGAGGGAGTAGGAGGAAAGAAAGGAAGGGAAAAGAAAAATAAAAGGTAGTAGAAGTAAAAAATGGAAACAAAACTTTTGTAAATAAGGAGGGGATGAGGGGTTAAAGGGAGCAGAAGGAAGTGGGGCCAAAAGAAGAATCAAGATATATTATGTGCAGGTACTAATTTCCTATGATGACTGATCATTATGTATATTTAAAACATACCAAGGAAATTAATTTCTAAAGGATGTGGAATGATCTAAGACTGCTGACAGTTACAAACAGGAATCTTGAGTAGCCATAAAATGTTTTTAAGAAAAAAAAAAAGAACAACCATGAATCTCACATTCAGAACAACTGGGCTCAAAATGTCAATGGACTTCATTTTCAGAGCTTGAAAAACAGGATGGCAATATTCATGTTTCAAATTACCAAGGAAGAATGTCTTCCTGTTCTTGCTTTTTCTCTTCTTTTCCTCCTCCTTCTCCTTCATCCTCCTCTCTTTTTTCTTTTCCTCTCCTTCTCCTCTTCTCTGTCCCACTCTCCCTCCCTCTCTTCTCTTTTACCTTCAAATCAGACCAGGGAATAGGTTTGTACACTTACCTGTGTCACAATTGAGGCATAAACACATCAAAGAATAATTGGCCATGAATCATTTTGCATATCAACCCCTGTCCTTCTGTTCAAAGATGTCAGTGTTTAATGTTTCCTCAGACTGAAAGAAAAGGGGAGCTATTGAAGCATCTCATAGAAGCAGGTCATGATTTGACTTGCGAAATTTGACTCTGGAGACTGTATAACTGTGTTGGGAGTGTAGGCAATATGAAAGTTACCTGAAAAGGCTCATTCTCATCTCTATGTTACTTAGTAGGAGACATGATCTTACATAATGGAGGACGAACACTCAGCAATCAAGCTGCAACCCAAGGTAGATTTGAGAAAGTCAGAAGAAGAAAGAAATGAGGACCCTCTGAGGCTTTGGCCAGGACAGTGATGGAACAGGGTGTGATGTCAGCCAAGGATGCCAGCAAGGAAAGGAAAGGCTGAGACCCATGATGTGTAGGACAATTTGGGTTAGTTCCCCAATATGCACAGCCTTTCTACCATGCCTGACAAGTTTCTAAGCAATTCTCAGATAATCCCCTATCACAAAAAGGCCCAGGCTTTCCCTGTCACCTCTATCTGTCCCTCATCTCCCAGCTTTCTCTCTTCTCTGGCCCCTGGAATCTCTGTCTCAAGACAGTGCTCCTATGAGCGTTCTTATTCACCGTAGGGTGGTAATTTTGTGATCCTGAATACATGCTTTGCACCCTCAATCCAGGGACAGCATTGAATTTTGCCTCTCTCACATATCTGGCAAAATAGAACTGGGTGTGCTTAGGGAAGAATATTTCATTTTCAAGTTTTGAGAAGATTTTTTTTTCTTTTCATGATAAAATGAGCACCAGAGAAGAACAAACGGAGAATGGAACATTTAAGCAAGGGTTGCCAACACTGATATAAAACTGGAAGATGCCTACACTTGAAGGGAGGAGCCTCTGCTTCCAAGTGCTTCCCAAGGTGAGGAGGGGACCCCACTATTTGGCTGCCCCTCTATACTTTTCCTACCTCAGGCAACCCCTCCAACTGTGAACCGTGTTCATGCTAAGACCCTCCTCCATCCTGAGTTCTTGGTAATTTTCAGCAGTTCTCATCCTCCTATCCCTCTTCAGTGTTTGAGGTTGCCTCAAAAGCTAATTCTCTCAGGTTTTACCCACAACCTCTCAGGCATAGGAAACCTTCTTTCTTATTTTCTGGTATAATTACAAGCCAAAGATACGTCTCTATTCTGGTATGTTGTGAGACTCATGCTAGGAGTGAAAATCTAGACGGATCCTCTTCTCAGGCCACTATTTGGACTCCATATCCAAGTGGAATGGGAGACATGAAGTTTCAGAAAATCTTTGTTCCAATGAATATTTTGACGTTTGGTATTTTAGGGCATCACTGATGATCATTAGGAACATGATTCCATTGCTATACTGGATAGTGAGACCTCTAGAGAGCATTGCAACATTTGACCTCATAAGAATCTAAACACAGGGAAAGGAGCCAGTGAAACAGACTGACAAAAAAGTGACCCACAGAAGCAGGAAAAGTAGAAGCAGAGGTGAGAAAGATCATCCAGACTTCCCACATCGCCTGATTGCTGGGCTTGTTGTCATGAATCCGAAGAGATAAACCTAAATGGCATCTGTGCCTCCTGTGCATGCAGTAAAAATATCTTCCTTGGTAAGGCTCTGTTTTTCCTGTAAGTTTTCACTCAGGGACGACTCTGCTATATCAGTTCCTTGCATATAAGAAGGCTTCCTGGAATTCTCTATGCGGCCCTGTTCTTCACTGACAAAAATACATTATGACAGAGAAAATGTGCATGTTTACACTGATATGATAGGGCTCCGAGAAAAGTGTGGAGGAAAAAGGTCACCAAAAAACTTCTGGATTAACAGAAAATTAAGCCAAGATGTTTATTACATTGATTTGTGTACAATATAGTGTTTCCAATAAACAAAATGACAGTAACAGGAAACTTGCTCTACAGTGAGTGAATAGCATAGGATGTCATCACTTAATAATAATGTACCTGAAACCCTGCTGAGCTCCAGGCTCAGGATTCTGGCTTTGGCAGACTTTGCACACCCAGAAACTTTCCTTGAAGCATAAGAGTCCTCAAAGGGCTCACACTCTGTAAGGGAGGGTGGCCAAATTGAAGTTTATAATAGCCCAAGTGATGGGAGGCATGGCAGACCTGAGCCAAGGGAGACTGGGAATATAGAGGAGGGCCCTGCAGCCCACGTTCTTAGGAACAGCTTCTACTAGGCAAGTGGTGATAAACCTATGGCACAAGTGCCCCAGTGGGCTATTTGTATCATTGAAAACTCTAAAAAGTTCACCATCAGTGTCCTCGTATGATATATGCTATTATTACCTTCACTTGCATATGAGCAACTCACACATTTTCGACCAACATGTATTGAAATGCAGTCTTTACCCTGTGAATGTTACCAATCTCTCCATTGTGATTTGGTCATCTGTTTTTATTCACACTCACCATTCACACTTCCCCCTTATCCGGCCTTACTTCCTTACTTCTTCAAACCTGCTCAGTGTGTAAACATCCCTTTGGTTACATAAGATCCTTCTTCCTTCAGCATGGATCATTGCCTTGCCCTACGCCTCAACATGGCTTAACACTGAAAGTTAAGCTGAGTATCAAACACATCTCAAACACTCTATCCACATGCAATTTTCAACTGGAAACTTGCTTCTCATCTCTAAAGGTATTCACAATATCCTTCAGTAGTGGAGTTTATCAAATACCAGGAGTTCTCGTGCAGGAGATAACACCCCATAGCTTTTCCATGTTGCTACATGACAGTTACTGGGTCTTATTAAAAATTCTGCTCATTACCATAAAGGCTTTTCTTATTTTCTCTTGCACCACTCATATTTTCTCTTGACACACCACTCATATGACCAAATTTTTAAATGAGAATAAAATTCTAATCTCAGCTATCTGGACCATGCCAGTGAAGTGGTTATCCAAGGAGTTATGCTCTCACTAGACATTCCTGAGTTCAGATGGGAAACAAGAACATCATTTCTTTTTTTAAACCAGGGATTGAACTCAGGTCCTTGCACTTGCAAAGCAGGCCACCGAACCGCTGAGCTAAATCCCCAGCTAGAACATCATTTTTTAAAGTTGTCTAATAGCACCTTACACATTCCAGAATGAGATACTGTAATTGTTTTAATACAGAAAACATAACTTTCCATACTGAATTGCTTTTCCATTGCTGCTGTATTAGTTACTTTCCTTGTTGCTGAGACAAAATACCTGCCACCCAAATTTAAAGGAGGAAGCTTATCTTGAATCACAGTTCGTAGAAGTTTCAGTCCATAATCGGCTGGTTGCAAGGCAGAGTGACATGGTAGAGGGGCATCACAGAAGACAGATAGTTCAGGTCAGGCAGAAGGTAGCAAAGGCAGCATGCAGCAAGTGATAAGTGACAAACTTCTTTCTGTCCCTTATATCCTACCCACTGTACCAACCCTTAGGGCTGGTAGCACTCACACCCAGATACCTTAATCCTAGCATCACACCAGGAAACAATCCCAGCATCACATCTTTGATCCCTAGATCCAGCCACCTCCAAAAGACCCCTCCTATGACCACAGGAGGCTTTGGGGAGACATCTAGATACAAACCATAATGACAGCCATATCAATTTACCACAAATATTATGGTTTTAAATGACAGACATTTACTATCTCATAGTTCCCATCTGTCAGGAGTACAGGTGGGGTTAGCTGTATCCCATTTTTGGGGTTCATACAAGACTTCAAACTCAAGGCCTGAGAAAGAACCCAGTTCCAAGCTCATTCAGATTGTTGAGGGAATTTGGTTTCTTGCAGATGTAGAAGGCCCCTGTTCCTCCGCCGCCTGTTAACTGAGGGTGGTCTTTGCTCCTATGGGCTTCCCATACTCCTCCTCCTCCTTTTTCTATGGCCTTCTTCAGTGGCCAAGTCACATGATCCAGGATACTCTCTGGATCTTAAAGGAGGAGGGCCCTGCAGCTCAGGTGGTCAGTAACACACAGTAGTGTGTTTACAGGTTGTCCCCACACAGCAATACCTAGATATCTGTGCAGTGGAATATCTAGGGAACAGGAGCCTTGGGGGCTCTTAAATTATTTTACCCTTTCAGGAGGAGATTGTGAATTGTGTGGCATGAAGCTAAGAAAACAATGATTGCTGACACTGATTCAGTACCAATTAGCTCCTGAGTGCCACGCAAAGTCTCAAAATCCTATTTCCCCAACCAGCAAAAGACCAAATATTCTACACAAAGGGTTTTAAGTGACAGCCATGACACTAGAGACAGGACATGAGAAACCCACAATTTCTCACTTAGGAAGCCACTTTCATGGTTAGAAATAAGGAACACATGTGTGCATGGTCTTATGAAAACACTACCTGCACCCTCAACTGGTCTTTCTCCCTTCTCCTCTCATTCCCTCCCCTCACCTCCTCCTCTTCTTTCTTCCTTTCATCCTTCATTCCTTCCTTTTCTTTGTCTTTCTTTCTTTCCTTATTTCTCTTTCTTTGTCTTTCATTTCTTTCTTTTTCCTTTCTCTTCCTCCTCCTCCTCTCCGTTCCTCCTCCTTTTCCTCTTTCTTCTTCTGCCCCCCCCCATCACTTCCACTTTGTCTTGGTGCTGAATGGTGCCTCAGTTCGTCTCACTATGGTATGAAGTACTGCCTTGGGAGAAGATAGGTGTTAGACTTTCCAGAGTAAGGCCCTCCTGATCTGCTGGAGAAGCTGGATCCTCTTTTAAACTTTGCCTAGGAAATGGTGAATGGATGTGGCAAGATTCTTGAGAGAAGGCAAAATTCTCTGGAAGAGCAGATCTTTCCTTTCAGGGATGTGATGTTAGATAAACAGTGTCTTTAACTCCCACCCTCTATGTATGGAACGACTGGAGGATGAAAGTCCAGGGGCTTACTGGTAATTGGCTTCTTAGCGTGACAAGTCAGTTAGCTTTCTTTTTGTTTTCCCTGTCAAACCAAGCACTACTCTCTCAATGAGACCTTTGAAATCAACACCCCTCCACCCACTTACCCCCAATGGACAGTGTGTTGGCTCTGGGCCCTCTCCCAGGTTGTACTGGTTTTCTGGGAATCCTGATGACCAAAAAAAGAGTTTTCAGTGTACTAGAGGTGATGTAACAGTGGAGTGATGAGGAAATTGATCATAAAACCCATAAAACCCATCCATCTGACGGTAGGGGAATGTATGTAGGGTGGTGATAACGGGGGTGTGTCCAGGAAGGAGTAGACCAGAGGTAGAGGCATTAAAATGTAGTGGGCTGTGTGGCTGGCTGGGGATGTTATTTCTTTTAGAGTATACATCAATGCATAACATTTGTATTCATTTTTTACATCTATTTCTGACAGGAACAGAGACATATGAAATTATCTCAATAGAGTTCACATGCATACTCAAGCAGATTATAACAGAATGCTTCTCCTTTTGCAAAGGGGATAACTCACATTTGACCAGCCATACGTAATTTACAAAATGGAGCATTACATCTCTCTAAATGATCACAGCAGTATTAAGCAATTACTGGAGAATATTATCATTGTCTTTTTCATTTAGATTATGAAACAGACACAGAGGGCTTCAGAATGCTACACCAAGTAGCAGATGCAGTAATCATTAGATCTTAGATGCAAACACAGGCATTCTTAAATTTAATCACCATGTTTTGTTGTCATCCTCTAATGACACCAAGCCGTACATATCTGCAGCTCAATTTCTCTCCTTTGTGATGGTCTTGAGTATCAAGTTGTCTGTCAGACAATTTCATCTTGTGGTCCCACATTTGACACGCAATGTGCACAAATCTAAATTTACACTAACAACTTGCAAAAGTTTGCCTTCTCTAATGTCAATGGCTCTGTGAAAGACACCACCATCTGGCCACCAGCTCCTGCCAGCCCTCCTCAAATCCAGTCAATCACCACAATCTACCAATGAAACTTTAACCAATTCTATCTTCTCTCTTCTTCTGCCTGATGCCTAAAATCTTCAGTGAATGTTCCTGGCTATGTGCTCTTGCAGTTCATGGAATAGCCCTGCAAAAGAGAAAAAGAGAGGCCTCAAAGCCACTCCTGAGAGGATGCAAACTCCTTGGAAGTGTGTTCCTCATCCTGCTTTGTTCAGTGTTGCATCCCCAGAGCTAGCACAGGCCCTGGCACACAATAGGCCCCGAACAAGTAACTGCTCATTGTGTGAGTGGGTCTCTTCTCCGAGGAGCTGGTCTTTGTAGATCCATGAAATCTACACAAAACCTGACACAGTTTTCAGTGAGGAGCATGACTTGGGACTGCCTTTCTCAGTACTACATAATTCCAGCATTGCTTTCAGAATGCCCGCTTGACCTGCAATTCAGCTGCATTGTTTTATGATGTCACTCTTACTTCAAAATGAACTCTTGTGGCATGAAACAAAGAACTGCTATAAAATGTTTCAAAGTGCCAAACAGACATGAATCAGAGGACATGTAATCATCAACATTATTCTGATTGTTTGTGTGTGTATGTTTCCTCTTCCAGTAGGCTCCAGACAAAGAACACAAGGAGTTATCTGTAGCTAAACAAAGTTGTTGCCAGGAGGAAAACCACTCACTGTGGGAGTACATGAGGTCTCTCATTGATAGGGTGCTAGAGAACGTTTTCAGTCTTTTCCGCTGGATTTGGGCTTGTAACACACACGCTTAGTTCCAGAATCACACCCTAGTTCCAGCCAGCTCCAAAAAGCCCCACCTATGAGTGCATGAGGCTTTGGGGGAATCTCGATACAGATAGGCAGAAGACTCAAGAAGTGAGGCGCTTCTTTCATTGGACACCTGCAGGAAATGGGGAAAATTCTTTGAGTATCTTTATAATTTTTATCTCAAAGGTGAAGCAGTACAGCCAAGGTCAAAGCTTTGGTTGGTTAAGACAGAGCAGTCATACGAGCCAAGATATGCTTCTGATGGGCCCTATGGATGGGTATGGAGAAGAAAGCATTCACCAAATCAATGGCTGCATACCAGGCACCAAGGAGATGTGTTCATCTGCTCAATTAAGGACACCATATCTGCTACAGCAGCTGCAATTAGAGTCACCACTTGATTAAGCTTATGGTAATCCACTATCATTCTCCAAGAACCATCTATCTTTAGCACAGGCCAAATAGTAAAGTTAAGTGCAGATGTCGTGGTCAAAGTCACTACTCCTGTATCTTTCTGGTTTTTTATGGTGGCACTCGTCTCTGCAATCCCTCCAGTGATGCAGTGTTGCTTTTGATTTAATATTTTCCCAGGTAGGTGCAACTCTAATAGCTTGCAGTTGGTCTTTCCCACAATAATAACCATCAAACTATAGTAAGCCAGTGTGGGGATTATAACACTTACTAAGTATATCTATACCAGTTATGCATTCTGGAACTGGTGAAAAAACTCCAGATAGATTTGGGAACCTACCAGGGCCACTATGAGTTGGACTTTGACTAAAACTCTATTGATTATGTGACCGCCACTGGCCCCTACTCTTACTGGGACCACAGTGATATTTTGGATTTTACAGAATAGTCATTAGTTCAGAACCAATGTCCACTAGTCCCAGAAATGTCTGATCATTTCCCCTTCTCTAATGTACCCTAGTAAAATGCCTTAGGTCCCTTTGGGGAAAGACGAAAAAATATTGATGATATAACTATTTGGTAGTATATCAGGGTCCTTCCTCAAGAGGACCCAGACTCCCCTTCATTCAAGATGTTCTGGATCTGTAAACTGGCTCAAATCTGGGAATTGATTGAGGGGCCATGATTCTCTCTTGCTACAATTTCTTCTGATTTGCCCTAAAATATTTCTGTTTACATAAACCAAGTGAAAACTTAGTAGGCTTCTGTCTGTTTCACTTCTGGGAACACCATGACTAATGAGCCAGTGCCATGGGCCTATATGTGCCAGACCATGACTGTTTCTGCTGTCCATTACAATAAATACATATATACCTTGTCTTTGGCACCTGAGTGCTGCCACTTGACCCTTGCCAATTCAGGATCCAATTAAAGCCATTGCCTTTAAGTTTCCCAGTTGAGTTACTATATTCTGTACACAAAATTTCTGTCATACAGAGAAGAGCAATGACAGGACCCTTCAAGGATACTGTTGCTGCCCTCACAATTCTGTTTCTTCAGATGTTAGTGCAATGTACTTTTTCTGGATTCTCCCAGTGTGGTGGGTTAGGTTTTACCCAGCAAGTGCAGGCCAACATTTCCATTTCACTGAGGCTTTAAATCCACCTCATCAACAGTAATTTAAGGGATATCTGGCATCTCTAGATTGTTTAAAGTGGGCCAACTTTTGATCAATACTTCAGCCAATCAGCCAAATGCACCTTTTAAAAACTTCACAAGCTACATTAAATTCAGAATTTCTACTTCATGGGCCCATATCAAGAAACTCAACCTAATCTAAGATTATGTTTCTTCCACTGTTGTCCTACATTCATAGACTCCATTCCAATATTTCTTCCTTGGTCCTCTGCTTATAAGAATTAAAAAATTCAAGAAATTCTTTGGGAGTACAGTGAACCTCTTCATTGGTCACACTATGTACCTCACCTTTATGAGCCTTCTGAGATTTGAGCCTGGTTATAGGCCAAGAGTCAAAAGTGAGTACTGAGGGTGGGTCCCAAGGAATGTCAGCATGGTCTTGCTTGCTAACTGCATCTAGGAAGATCATTCCCATTACCATAGGCTACTCAGGATTGCATTCCTCAGGTATGGGCCCATTAAGTAGACAGTCAGAATTTAATGTGGGGGTTAAAAAATGGTATCAATAGTTTTTTTTATCAGTTGGCCGAAGTACAATCTTTTCTTTTAGAGAACACTAACTGATTCACTGAGCTTAGTTTTATCTCTTTTTGAATTGAAGATAATGATGGTAGCAAAATTCCAACCCTTTTGTGGATGATTGACTTAGGTCACACAGGTTAGAGGTGAATTAAGGCACATCTTTTTGAACACACAGGATGCAATCACCATGCCTCAGTTATTCTCATCACATTCTCAACCCCTTCCCTCACTCAAGAATAACCTCCCTCCCAGTCTGCAGTTAAGTTTGAAGTCTGTGAGCTACACAAATGGCAGTCCATTTCTTTCCTCCCTTTCACTTGATTTTGGGAAGAAACCTCGTAAAATCATTGTAACTTCCCAATGAGATCCTGTGGGGGAATACTTTACTAATACGATGGCAAATCTCAGAGAATAACTATCGGTGATTTTTCTTGGAACACTGCTCCGCAAACTGCACCAAAATGTATATAACGGAGAAGAAATTATTTTCTCATCATTAAAATGTTATGACCTTTTGAAAATTCCACATGTAAGTGAGATCTCAAATTAGTTTTCTTTTTTCTGTCTCTGGCCTAGCATAACAACTGTGAAGAGCAATCACGTTGTCTCAAATATCAGGATTCTTCCCTTTTTTGTAGTTGAAGTCAATGTGTTAATGGGGGGAGCATTCATGCACATGTGTTTGTGTAAAATTTTCCTACTTGTTTATCCATCTGTATGTCCAAAGACAAATAGTTGAGTTCTATATTAGTATTGTTTTGAATAATGTGGTGAATTTAAGAAAGCAGACGTCGCTTCCTTCCTCTTTTCTTTTCTTCATCCCTTCCCTCCTTTTTTTCTTCCTTTAGGTTAACTTATTTAATCATTCAACTGTGTCATTTTCAATGCACTTGACTAGTACATGTTGAGTATCTCAACCAGAAGATCAAAAATCTGTAATGCTCCAAAATCTGAAACTTTATATGACACCACAGGTGAAAAATTCCCCACCTGACCTCATATGACAGGTTGCAGTTAAAATACAGTGGCACCAAAAATACTGCATAAAGTTGAGGTAGTAATTTCATTTTACAGAACAGTGGTTCCCAAGGCTCAGGGATGGTGGAAAGACATGCTGGTCAATTGGACAAAATTTCAGTAAAAGGTTGAATAGCTTCCAGAGACTTAACACATAGTATGGTGACTATAGTTAATGTGTTATATATCTGAAATGTTCTAAGAGAGTAGCTGGTAAGGATTCTCACCACACACATTCATAAAAGTAATTATGGATGTGATGATAACCATCATAAAGTTGATAAAGTTGATTGTAGTTATCATTTCATTTTATATATATATATATATATATATAAAATGCACATTTCAAATATACACCATATTTACATGTAAATTGTGTCTCACCAAAGTGGAAAAAGTGCTATCACCTAGCAGGGGTTATCTACAAACAAAAACACTAGTATATCTAATCAACTGTAGCAAGATTAAAATTACAAAAATATATAAACACATATATTGCTGTGGTATGATTCTTTTAATTTCTTTTGGAAGATACCCAGCAGGGGAATAGCTGTACTCAGCCATAAAAATGAGAAATTAGACACGTTTATAGCTAAATGGATGCACACTGAGGCTATATTCTTAAGTGAAATAAATAAAACACACATGTATAAATACCAAATCATTTCTCTGATGTGAGAAACTGAAAGTGAAAATAAGGACTAAAAGGTCTAATAGATAATGTGAAATAGGAAGAAAAGGGTCAAAGGGGAAGGGGAAGTGGGAAGGATTGGGGAAAGGAAAGAAGGGAATGGAATTAATATGAGAAAATGAAAAAGTGGAAACAAAGTCTTTGTTAATATGGAGGTGGGAAGGATTGAAGGGAGGGCAGGGAAATGGGGAAAAAATAAAAACCAAGATAGATTACATAAAGGTGCAAATTTCCAATGATGAATGTTATTAAATTATATACCTAAAATGTACCAATAAAATTAATTAAAACATGTACAGACACACTAATGTCCTGTTTCTCATGTAGCAGCTGTGGGAGTACTGTTCACACTTGCCACACAAGGCGGCAGCAGATGACCAGGAATGGCTCTTGGAGCCCCTGGGCCAGGAAAACCAGCACTAACTTGCAGAACACATGCTCTGAACAGAGACTGTGCTCCCAACATGGAGGAAAGGGAATTTCCATCCGGTTCTACCAGAGTATCCCAACTAGGAAGGCAACTGTATCTCCAATCCCTGTGCTATATTCCTTGTCTTGCAACTTCAACTTCAGAGCCCTCTTTGAGAAACTCCTAACTCTGAAAGATGCCTTCTGCTTTTCAGGATTGGTAGGGCTATGGTTTAAATTATGTGAAATTTCTGGAACATTCAGTTGTCCAGCAATTCCTCATACTGCTATCAGATAGGAGTATGGACCAAGTGTTTTACAGGTTCTTATTTTTCCCAATCAATGAATTGATCAGGACATTTGATGAATGTGAAAGGTCACTGTTTACTTTAGGGTATAAATAAAAAAGGGAGAATAAATGAAAACAAAGTGCTCAAGGAAAATAGCGTGCTTAGAAAGAAAAGAGAAGATACATCCCGAAAGCAAAATAGACCACTGCAAGAACAAGAGGGCAGTGGCCCCAAAGTCAATTGCTGCTGTTTGCTTGTTTTCTTTGGTAGTTGATCCAGGTGGTCCCACTTGAGCTTGTGCTAGAAGATTGATATCAGGTGCCAGGTTTAGCGTGGCCTTCTATCAGAAGATTGGTACCAGACGCGAGTCTCAGCTTGATCCCATGTAAGGCTTGGGAGCTGCGTTCTGCACCCACACAGTAAATCTCCTTAATTGGTAGGTTGTATCCAACTACTCCAGCCATGTTATCATGTCCTAGACTCTCACTACAATATTTTCTGGGCCATTTTATTTTCAGTGTCAATTAAAGTATATCTCCATCTGATACACACACATGCATGTTCACATGCTTAAGTACACACACACACACACACACACATACACACACACACAAACACACACACACACACACACACACAAATCCAGTCCCTTTTCTCCATCCAATCTCTTCAGTCATCTTTGCTGATATGTATAGTATGGACTGTTGGTGTTTCTGAAATTGACACCTGGAGGTACCAGGGAGAATAGCTTCCAATGGGAGATGTAAAGGTGAGAAGCTCTGAATGTAAAGCTCTGATCAGAACTTGGGGAGCAGCAGAGGAACTGCCAAGCAAGGAGGTACAGTTTGGAGTAGACTGAGTAGGTCCCCTTTGGCTATATTTTCTTTTTTGCAGCATCAGATCCTGGCTCATACCTGTGGCAACATACATTTCAGGGGACAACCTGTAGGAGCCACTTCTTATTTTTCTAGTTATGAGACCCACACTTGGGAAGGATTGTGTTCTAGGGGCATTTTCCATATGCTCATACCATAGCCATTTCTTGAATGGCTCATTCCATGTTGAGGTTCTCACTTGTCAACTTCATGATGTCTGCCCCTACAGCAACAAGAAATGTGAGTGTGCACTGTTGTGACATGGCAGTCCTGGGTCCCTCAAATGTGCTGGAAGAAGGAAAGGCCAGAAGTGAGAGCGGAAACAACCCTTCCATATGGAATTGGGCAGCTATGAGTTAATTATGTTATTAGGCAACTATGTGTTAACTGTGTTATTAGGCAACTATGAGGTAACTAGGTAACTATGCTCTTTGTAGAATGTACCTGAGTGGCCGTATAACTTCTTTAATCTATCACCAAAGGAGTGTAATGGACACAGAAAGTCCTGCCAGGACTCTTTGCTCTCCCCCTCTCCACTCCTTTGTTTTGTGTCAACCCTGCTTGCTATATTCCCAGAGAAATATAAATGGAATTAAGCTTTATAGATGTAAAAAGAGGTATATAAGGAAGTGCAAACTTCGATTCAGTGCTCCCAAGACTGACAGGAGTCACTCACTGAGCCACCTGCATCATTAAAAGCCAATTTTGTTCCTATCTTCATTTTAAAGAGTTACCTGTGCTGAGGTCTTCACTGTTTCCTGCTTCAAAAGCAGCATTAATCTCATAAATATTAAGCATCCATTTAATTTTCTACTCTCTGTGTCTGTTCATGGGGAGGGCACAAAACTCTGTGTAGCAAGATAAGTGTGAAAAGCATAAGTACAGATACTACTGAAAACTGTTTCATGTGTTAGCAACGTAGGCCACAAGCACACGTTAGTCAACAAACAGGCAATAAGGCCCAAAAATGATAAGGGGAAGATATGTACCAATTGTGGGGATAAACAAAACTACATACATATTTAGCTCCTGAACTGAAACTACAAATTCCATATTACCCAGGTATTCCCCTCCTAGGTATCTTCCCTAAAGAGCTTAAAACATCACACAACAGAAATGCACACATACCAATGTTTATAGCAACTCAGTTCGTAGCAGCCAACTCCTGGAAGCAGCCTGTATACCCACCAACAAATGATTGGATAAATAAAATGTATCTATACATAAGGGGATATTACTCAGATATAAAGAAGGATAAAGTTGAGCCATTTGTAGGAAAATGGGTGCACCTGAAAAATATAATGCTGTGTGAAATAAACCAGTCATACAATCTTAAATATCATATGATTTTTCTCATTTGAGTAAAGCAAAGTACAAGCAGAAATAATAAAGGATGGATACAAGCATACAAGGGGTTGGATATCTTGCAGATGGAAAGGGATCCAACAGATCAAGGTCGAGGGGAAAGGAGGTGGTCAAAGGGAAATGATTAGAATAAAGATATGCTATGTACAAGAACCTAATAACCTCAAAGAATGTAAAAATTATACACCACAAACAGGAGTAATATCAACAAAAATGAAAATGAGGAAAGGTGAATTAAAGGAAGTTTCTTTTAAGAAGAAACAAGTATTATATACATGTACCCACTCCCCAAGATGACTATAAAGGGCATAAAGATAATGTACTGAAAGCATGTACTAATAAAAAAAATAAGAATTGGGGTTAGATTAAGAAAAGATTAATGACTGGATTTCTTGATAGCAGCCATTCTTTGTGGGGTGAGGTGGAATCTCAGTGACCAATCTTCAATGACCAGTGATGTGGAACATTTTTTCATATATTTACTTGATGCTTTTACTTCTTTGTCTGAGAAATGTCTGTTCATTTCAGATGTCCATTTTTGAATTGGGTCTTTATAGTTGGGGGGCTGGTTGTTTTGAGTTCTTTATATATTCTAGATAAGAGTCCTTTGTCTGAGGAGCACCTGGTAATTTTTTTTTTCCCACATTGTAGGTTGTCTTTTAGTTCTGTTGATGGTTTCTTTTGCAGTGCAGAAGCTTTTTAATAAGATGAGATCCCACTTGTTGATTCTTTCTGCTAGTTCCCATGCTGCTGAGGATTTGTTCATAACATCTTTTCCTATGCCAATGTCTTCAAGAGTTCTGCCTAACTTCTCTTCCAGCAAGTTTAGTGTTTCTTTTTTAATATTTTTAATATTTTCATCAGTTGCTCAGGAGTAAGACCATATGTATAGTTAATGGCCTCTATGTTCTCTGCCCAAACCATGTATGCTTCTCCATGTGGAATGAGTGATTTCTAGCTGCTAGGGGAAAGTGCCATTTGCTACACTTGACTCAATATTTTCTTGGAAGAATTATCTGAGAATTCTTTTCTCGTTCTCTTTCAGGCTGGTAGTACCAAAGACATTGAGTTTATGTCTTTAGTTGTTCCATCCAGCAAGCTCCTGGTTTCACTTTTCTTTATAGGTTCTTGACACCAGTACCAGCCCATTCACTCCAAGTGGTCAAAATCCAGATGAACAGATCAAGCATGTCTCCCTGGCTACAGTTTGAAAAGTCATCATGACTTGCCTTCTGTTGTAAACAGTGTCAATATGATGAGACTGGGTCCCTTTGCCAGTCACGGCTTTTGCATGATTGCTCAGCCCTCACTATTGTGAGTAGCATTTCCCTTTGTTATGAGCTTCTATTTATGTATTCATTCATTCATTCGTTTATTTATTTATTTTGGTACTGGGGTTTGAATTTGGGTCCTTGCTCTTGCGAGGCAGTTGGCAGAGCCACTGAACTAAATCGCTGGCCTGTTATGAAGTTTTAAAATAGAGGTTGAACTGGATAACTTCTTGGTTGTCCCTCCTTCTGATTATGCCTACAAACCCAAGAGGGTCCTCACCATGCAGGCCAAAAACCCTGCCTTTACAGATTTATGTATGCTGAGAATCTTCACGAAGTGCTCTGGGGTCACGTCATGACATTCATCAAGCATAACTTGTACTGTACTTGGGCAGAGTTGTGAAGCGCTGAAGTTATGAAGCACTAAAGGTCAGGATTTCCAGAACAATGTTGAAGTGCACATAGTCCTTTTTGTGACCGGATGCTGCCCGTCATGGAGCTCAGAGAAACTTCTGAGGGTTTTTGAAAATTAATTTTATTGTTACAATTTAAATATGCATAACAGTCACATTCATCAAAGGGAATTTGAACCTGTACATGGTATATCTTGATTCCCTTTTTTTCCCAGTCTCCTCTCCTCCCTTCTATCCCTCTTCCCCTTCTTATTTACCAAAGCTGTTTCCATTTTTGCCTTCTTTTCCCTTTATTCCTCCTCTTCATAGTTTCTCTTTTCTTTTGAACAATTGCTTCCTATTTTACATTATCTATAATACACTTTTGTCCTTATTACCCTTTTAGTTTCTCACACCAAAGAGATGATGTGATATTTACATATGTGTGTCCAATTTATTTCATTTAAGAATACAGTCTCAAGGTGCATCCATTTAGCTAGAAATGTCTGAAGTTTATCTTTCTTTATGGCTGAATAGTACTCCATTATATTAAAACACATTTTTTATCCATTCATCAGTTTATTGTTTGGTTTGTTTCCAAGATTTAGCTATTACAAACTGTGTCATTATAAACATGGGTGTGCATATATCATTGTGGTATGATGCTTTAAATTCTTTTGGGTAGATACCTATCAGGGAAATAGCTGGGTCAAATGGGACATCTAGTCCTAGTTTTTTTAGTAATCTCCTCACAGATTTCCACAGTAGTTACACCACTCTGCTATCTCACCAACAGTGGAGCAATGTTCCTTTTTTCTTCACAGCTCCACCAGGGTTTGTTGTTGGTTGATTGGGTGTAAGTGACATCAGATGGTCGGTCTCAGAAAACCCTCCCTTAGGCTAGGGATGTAGCTCTGTGGCGCTGCTCTGGCAAGTGCAAGGTCCTGAGTTTGATCCTGGTACAAAAAGAAAGAAAGGAAGGAAGGAAGGAAGGGGAAAAGAAGGGAAGGGAAGGGAAGGGAAGGGAAGGGAAGGGAAGAAAGCAGTCCAGTGGAACAGAAAGAGTTATACCTGACTTTAAGATAACTGGCAGGAAGTTAATCCCCCAGTCCCATGTGTAGTGGAACACTGGACCAAGGATACTTAAAATGAGTGACCTTCAAATTAACAAGCTCAACATTAATCAATTTATTCATTTTGTCTCTATTTTTTTACAATATAGATCTGCTTAAATCAAAATGTTCCTTTAGTAGTGAGGGAAGAGCAAGTCTTAATTCATATGGATACTTTCTTTGCTGTCAGCGAGGGAGAATGCATATAAAATATAAAAACAAATTTACATTCATTTTAGTTAGATTTCATAGACTAAATTTTGGATTTTTTTTCCTCTTCCATCAGAGAATAATGAATAAAGACTTTCCCCTGGTGAAGGCTAGATATGTGTGCCTCTTTAACCAAATCATCATTTCCCTATAGTCTCCACAGGTGTTTGGAGAATTGGCAACTAAATTTGCTGTTGTGTTTTGGATAATAGGAAACTTCTCATTGCTTGTTATAGGAGTAAGGCTAGAATAAGCACAGAGATCACTAGTCAAAGCTGCACTGGTGTAGGACTCCTCATACCAATCAAGCAGGTGTGCCATCATTGGTTCCAAGAGAAGTCTCTTAGTTTAAAGAAAAATTGAAAATGAGTCTGAATGCTTTCTTTGGGACAACATGTGCCTGTATTGTCCAGTCTCGGTTCATGTATTTAACTAGTCATTTCAGAAAATATTAATTTTATCCTGGCCACAGCTACCAGCAAGGAGGAATAAGAATCTCAAGAGGAGAGTATCTGATATTGTTGTCAGCATCTAGATGATAAATTAGATCTAGAGGCTGAGTACCATCACAAGCAATGAGAAGTTTCCCATGTCAGTAAGGAGCACAAGCAACCATATTATGGAGCCTTCATTGAAAAATGGGGGGAAGATGGTATATGGAAAGGAATAAAAGTTTAGAAAATCATTCAACATGTGAACCTTAAAGTAAAATTTGCTTCATTTTACTCATTTGCTTATGTAAATAGGAAACTGTTGCCTAGAGATAATCATTGAATGATTATTTTGTTCTGTAGCAATAACCAGGTGCTTCTTAGACGGAGCAAGAATTCTATGTGAATTAGAAAAGCATAATGATAATTGTTACTCCTCTAAAAGGAAAATCTCAAGGTAAAACCCACAGTAACCTGCGGGGAGTAAATGCTGAAAAGCTGAACCAAAGGCTCTGCCATCTGTTAGTTGAGGAGGTCCATGTGTTATGCACGTGAGGTGAAGTTGAGCAGTCAGCCCTAAGGTATACAAGCAAAGCATGAGGGCTTGCCAAAAGATTTAAGTTGGGAACTCAACACTTTATTCTTTCAGCTATCCTATGCATAAACCCCTTGTTCAGTCTAGGTCAGGAACTTATTCTGGTTAGTGGCCATGCATTGATAAAGAGACATTGCTGGATATGCTGAAAAGTTCCATATTTCAAATAGTGGCTGTGTATGAAATAGGTTTAGAAGAAAAATGGATCAATTTTGATGTTAGTGGTTTTAGATACATGCACACAAACACACAGAAGATTTTTCTTGGTTTAGTTAGTCCACTTACAGTGTTCAAAGTGCAAAGTGTCTGGCATCACTTAGCCCAAATGCCAGATGTCAGGCCCTGTCAAATTGCCCAATTAGTTGGCATTTGCAGCCCCAGCTCTGAGGACCAACCTGGTCTTCTCTACAAATGCAGCTCTATAATGTAGGAAAGGGACTCTGTTTAAAAGTGTAAAAGATCTGGCTCTCAAGTGTGGCACTGCTGCTTGCCCACTGTGTTCTTTCACCAAATCATTAAACCCTGTCAATTTCATTAGGGTCACATGTAGTCATGTGGGCGATTTCCTACCAGCCTCCTTTTCCTAGCGTGTATTAGAAAGCCCACACCATACCTGCCTCAAGATTACTGTTAGGAACTCACATACACTGTGGCATGTGGTAGGTTTTCCTTTAAGGGCAGGTCCTCTCTCCCCAACTACCCTCCCCACCTAACCTTTGATGATGCATTCTGCCCTCACTTTATGTTCTCATTTCATTTAATAGCACTCTTAAGACAGGTTCCAACCTCACATCTTGAGCTAACCTGGATTCCCTTCTTCAAAATCCTAAGTTTGGAAAAAATCCAGAGAAGTCTCTTTCATGTAGTAGTCTTAGCAAATAGTTTTATCTTATAGCAGAGATTATTTTGAAGGGCTAATTTCTTTCTCTGCTATTAAATAGAGAGTTTAGTTTTAAGACTGAAGGACTTGTACAAGGTCCGAATGATGAATGTAACTGTACTGTATACCTACAATGTACCAATAAACTCAATGAGAAAAATAAATAAATGAATGAATAAATAAATAAATAAATAAATAAGACTGAAGGACTTAAGATGGTATAAGCAGGTTTAAACAAATTGTGAAGGCATGTGGAGATGATATATTATCCTTACTAGGAAAAGAGCTTTACTTTGCCCAACCTGGACCAAGTGTGCACTTACATTACAAAATATTATCCTCCTTCACATTTTAATTAAGTTTCTTATACATTTTAGGTTTATATTATGATCACATTCATCACTGGAAATTTATACCTGTTTTACTATATGTGCTGCCAAAGCGAGCACTGGGAATTTGTACCTGTACAGAAACAAAGTTTTTGTAAATGCTTCTTCACATTTATGATTTCATGTTTCATATATCTAAGTGGGTTGTGAATGACAGAAAATTTGTTTTCTCAAGTTTTCTGTCACACTGTGTTTTTAGTAGACACTTTGTTTGAATAGGATATCATGTATTTAAGCCTGTAGGATTCTTCCTGGGTATTACTAAGTCATATTGTGTACATGTGGTTTCAGGGTCCAAATATATTGACTTCTTTATTATTTGGTTGTTTGCGGTACTGCTACAGAGAAAAGGGTAGCCTCATATCCTTTCTCTTTTGCTTGCCATATAACCTTTTGATGTCTTTGTTTTTGATTTTTGAGACAGGGTCTCGCTATGTAGTTCAGACTGCCGTGGAACTCACTATGTAGCCCAGGCTGGTCTCAAACTCACAGCGATCCTCGTGCCTCTGCTTCCTGAATGCTGGGATTACAGGCGTGTGCCACCATGCCAGGCCATAAAGCCTTCTAGAATTCAAACATCATCTTTTCAATCTTCTGGTTTTCCAACTTTTATTTTGCCCTCCCTTCACCCCTCCTCCCTTCCCTATTTACAAATACTTTATTTCCATTTTTTCATTTTCTCATATATTTTTCTTTTCTCTTATTTCCTTTCCCCTACCCTTCCCACTTCCCCTACACCTTTAGCCCTTTTCTTCTTATCTCACATTGTCAATTATACCATTAGGATCTTATGTACTATTATAGATTTTCACAACAGAGAAGCTATTTGGTATTTACACATGTGTGACTTACTGGTTTTCCAACTTTGGAAACACTGGCCACATGTTCTTGCACAAAACATCTAATTGGGAAAAAATGGACCTATACCCACTCCTAACTTTTATGTCAGTAATGCTGTAAATGTTCCCCAGCATTCTCCTTAGAAAGATAAAGAATTGAGGCTGTTATTGAAGAGAGGTTTCAGTCACACTGTGTCAGTAGAGCATTTCTATTCTAAGGAGCAGCAGCAAGGCAGTTCATTTCAGTGAAAGACTGAATTAAAGGTTATATACTTTGAAATCCTAAATTAAGGTTCGGGTTCTCTTTTGCACTTATTTGGATTTTTTAAAAATGAAAATGACATACTTTTTACTAGGCTTTTCAACTTATAACAGCAAGGAATCACATTTTAAAAAGTATTTTGAAATAGAAATTCTGACAATTTGGAGGCAAATCTGAATTGGGCATACTATGGATTCAGTGTATTGGTGAGAATTTCTCATAATAGTATCTTAGCATGAAGTTGACACCCAACTTGAAAGGAATTCTACAAAAATTTCATAAAAGCCTCTTTGAAATTATACCAGTGCCGTAAAATTTCAAATCAACAGTTGTCGAAAACCTGTTATTTAGAATATAGAGTATAGAGCCAACAGACTTTTGTGTGTGCACACCATTGCTTTTATAAATATGGTTTAGGTTGGAAAAAGGAGTGCCTACTCCTTTATGTTGGAGGTTGTCTGCGTTGCTGCAGGCTGTAGAAGTGAGCCTCCTTCAAAATCTGGTTGATGTAGTAATAAGGACCTTGGCCCAGTGCATATTCCTCGTGGAAGGACTGAGGGATGTTCAGATTGAATTCAGCAATCATCTGATTTAAGCCATATTCTGGTCCACCTGCTCTCTCTGAGCTAATAATGCTGCTCCCATTTCTTTCACTGTCATTGCTTGAAGACTAGAAGGACAAAGACAGAAAGATGATTAGTTAATACAGTTGCTGCTGTACAGAACATGTTCCTTGCTCATCTTGGAGAATGACAGCATCAAACTCTACACTGGGATTAACAGTATACAAGTACAGTCACTTTAACTAATTCATTTTATCCTAAAACAACCCTATAAATTATTGGGATGAATGGCTCTCGTTTTCCAGGTGAAGAAATAAATCCTCAAAGTCCCAAAGTTACATAGCTAGGAAGCATCAGCATGAAGATTTAAGCACAGGCCTTTTAATTCTATATCCCTTAGCATAGCCTCTGCCTCACCTTGTACCATTCAATTCACTAACCTGCATCAGAGAAGCAAGTCCTCACCTTCCAAGGGAAAGCCTCAACTGACCCTACAGAATGTAGTGAAAATCAGGTCCATAAAAGTAAGATGGATTCTCAGAAGAGGAGACCATGGCAAGAACTCTTAACTAATTTGCACTATATAACAATGCTGACATTGCAATTCTGATAAAGGATTGTTTTCCAAAGTTAACATTAATAGGACTTAAACCAAGGAGAGTCATGATCCAGTGGTCATTTGATACTGCTTAACTTAGGTTATATACTAGGTTTCCCTCATGCATCAATAGATAACCTATATTCACTTTTATGCAAATATACTCATATATTAAAAGAACTGTCCATGAAAGGCATAAACAGGGGACAAGGGAAGCCATGTATGAGAGCAATCAACAATGGCTACAAAATTTACTTAAAGGCGAGATGTCAGAAGCAATTTCAAAAGAAAATTTCTACAGAATCCTTGGCATGATATTCAAGGCCACTGATGATCTTCTCTCGCACATTCTTCTCCCAGTAATTTTTCCCTTGGAGGTACCAGCCTCCAAGGAGAATTTTTCACTCCAAGGAGAATTTTTGCCTCCTCAGAAGTTCTTCTTTGCCTAGCTTGTGCTCTTGTTGTTCTCATTTTCTTTACTCTTCCCATGAATGTCCTCACCCTTAATAGCCATTGAAACCCGGGAATTGTAATAATAGTGTCTTTTACTTTTCTTGTTGCTTTGACAAAATATCAGACACCCAAAGTTAAAGGAGGAAAGGTGTATTGTAGCTCACAATTTGTAGATGTTTCAGTCCATAGTTGGCTTGCTCTGAGCAGAGTGGCATGGCAGAGGGGCATCTCAGAGGAGAAACTGCCCATCATGTGTCAGGGCAGGCATAAGAAGCAGCCAACAATAGCAACAGCAGGAGGCCTGCCTTCTTTTTGTTCATTTTTTCCCTTCCAGGCTACCTGTCTTTTGTGTGGTGTGATCCACATACAGAGTGGGCACCCTTTATTACAGAATTACACTCTTAATCCCACTGTCACATCTTTAATCCCAGCATCACACATGCTAATCCAGCCATCTTTGAAACTCACCACCTATGACCACATGAGGCTTTGGGGGAACATCTAGATACAAGCCATGACAATGTCTATTCAAAGGCACCTGCAGAAACTAGATTAACTGAAGCCAATACTCCTCATCAACCCATCAGAACCCTTAAAATATGTGCTCCTAAAGTTACAACATGACAGTTCAATATTTCTTCATACTACTAAAGTACTGTGGAATTTTATGAACTGCATAATATCAAATTAATCAGGCTGTTGAATTACAGTTTTCCCATCAGCAAAGGAATGATGTTCATGCACTAACCTCTCTGCACCAATGAGGTATCTATTCTGTGCTTTTTGTATCTTAGTTTCCCTCAGAAGTTGATATTGGACCAGAAATTGAGTTCTCAGTTATTTTCTAGCTCAAAAATCAAACCCATGATAAGTGTCAAAATTTATGCAACCTTACCTACCATGTTTAAACTCAGCAAATGGAATTTGAACAAAGACACAAACGAATAAATAGAAAGACTGACAAGTAGTCATCACCTACAAGGAACAACTGGACATGTTTATCTTCATTAAACAAGTGAGATTATAATATTCAGTTGCAATATGAAATTTCTTGAGATACTTAATATGCTCTGTAACCAAAGTTTCTTAAAATGTATACCACAGATTATAACACCTTTGGAAAAGTTTGTCCCTTAGTTTTGAATGTATCTTTTAATAGAAGCTAATTTTAGAAGTTTCCTATTTTGCTGCAGGGTTTGCAAACTTAACTAGTGATCATTACTTGTTTCAGCAGATTGACTCTCCCAAAGTTGTCGAATGAAGTTATACATCTTATATGTATGCTATGCAATCAAAGCTGTTGAGAATGACTGAACCCCACTAAAAATCCCAGAGAAATTATTTTTTTTCTAAATTTTGGGCAAAATTTTCAGTTATCATCTGAGTTTATACTATTTAAATGTTGACCTGATAGGGGAAAGTTCCTACATTGTGAAAAAATGAAAGATTTATACAAATCATTAAACTTTTTCCTCTCATTTTGCTTCTTTGTTCCCTTGGAATCCTATCATTAGGACATAGTTTGAGGTTTATTCCAGCAAGCCACTCGTGTTTATATCTATATATATTTTCACTGTCACTTCTGGTATTATTGAGTTATCAGAAAAATACTGTAAAATGAATGAATGTTCTTGACAAGTAAGATGTACACTAACAGAAACATTTGTGTGGGGTTTTTTTTGCACTACTATAAGTCTCATGCCTGTGTTCCATGAAAAGTAGTGGCATAATTTGTGAAAATGTTAACGTTGAAAATAAGGAGAAATATTTATATACTTGCAACTACATACAATTAAAAATGCCATCAGCAAACAGGAAAAAATTACATGACTTAAACCTAGATATATTTTACCCATCCAAGTAGCTGCCCAGAATCTATAAATATAGCTACCTTTTTGCAGATTCTAGACAGAGGAAATGAATTGACAATCCTTTCACCTGTTGCTTATGAATGGTAAAGTGAGCATTATTTAATAACAATATTCAACCAGAAAAGCTTCACAATTCTTTTAAACTCTTATAGTAAATGACACCAATACTGCTGTAATGAAAGGAAGAAAGTAATTTACAGTTTCTTGAATTTAAATTCAAGCTATCCAATTCAAGGACCTCTATAGTTTTGCAAAATATTTTGACACCACCCCTCAATTTAATATTTATTTTTCCATTAAGAAATCAAGAATTGCTTTCTAGCTAATGACATATTATTACATACTTGAAAATATATTTTTCATCTAAAAATAAGGTGAAATAAAATTATTATTCCCTACTTATCAATGAAAAATGTCCAAATTCATCCTGGGTTTTTGTTGTTGTTGTTGAACAAAATCTTTGTGAGTTTCCTTTCCCTCTTCTCTAGGATATTGGTATCATAAATAAGAACTGTGGCTCAAAAGTCACTGCAGTCAAATAAGAGTACTATTATGCTTTCATGGTATAATACTGTTCATTAAAGAGATTGAATGTAAGGATTTAGTGTAAGCAATGAATGAAATAGGGAAGCTATTCGATCATATTTCCTACCTCCACATTCTGAGACTCCTGAAAACCAGGGTTTGCCTTACTCCGTTTGGATTGTGGACAATGTTCGTTATCATTGTCATTGGAATTTATTCTCCTTTTTCTGTAAATAAATTATAAAGAGGAAATTCTATCATAAAACATTTGATCTTTTCATTTAAGCCAGTAGCAATGTATATACTTAAGACTTGTGTAAGAAGAAAACATGTTATTTTATCTTGCTCCAAGAGAGTTAAAATCACAAATTTATCACTGCACATAAAAAAGAAATATATAAAAGAGGGACTAAAAAAAAGTGAAGCAGTAAATTTCATTCTTGTCATTAAAATCCATGTCAATAAAGAAGTTTGAGATATTTTCTAAGAAAACAGAAGTCACTGCTGCTCTAACAAATTTAAAATTAGAAGTATATATTATCAGGTGGCACTAAGACTAAAAATATAAAACAGGAATTCTACATATAGTCAAGCTATAAGTTTAATTTCCCTAAATCAGCATCATAATATTAATTCATGCTTCAGAATAAAAACATAAAGAGCTTTATAGTTAAGTTTTTAAAGTCTACCTAATAAAGTCCATTGTCTCCATTCCCTGAAATTACAATTCCAGGTTATGTGAAATTTTAACCCTTTTCACCATATAATAACTTGTAAGACGTGTGGCTTCTAGTGTCTACTTCCTGGTAAAACACTTTTGCAAGTGGTCCAGGGACACTGAAGAGACACTTCTTGTGTGCTGTTGCTATAACAACAAGTATGACATAATAGTTACTTCATTTGACTGTCACAATGAGATTGTGGCTCACTGCCTTAAAGCAGTATTTTCCCAAATATTTTATTTATTGGTAGGATAACATCTTTAGCCCCAATTTCACTCTTAGCAAAATTTAATTTCAGGTTTTATTGTTTAACACTATAATTCTCACAGATACCCTATAATTTTCGGGCACTCTCTCCAGCCATCCACATCCACTTAGTGATTACTTCTAAGTGTTTTGGTACTTCTAAGTACAGTTCAGTATCCTCATTTTTATGGTTTTGTTTTTCTCCTATCTTTCTATCCGGAAGACTGATCACAAGGGGAATCTTAGAGATCATGTAGACTAGTAGATCAAACTCTCTATTGAAATAAAAGAAAGAAAACTAGTACAAAATAAAACAATAAAATTCCAATATATAATAGAAAAACTTCTAGCCTGAATCTGCTTTCCTGTGTCAACTGATAATTTGGCTTGACTTTTCTTCTTGAAATTGAGGAAATAGCACATCCAGAAAAGCTAAGTGACTTAACAGTAAAGTAAAAGTAGTAAAGCTGGGACTGAAAGGGAAATTCTCTTGAGTCCTGGCCCAATCCCCTCTGTGGGACCCTATAGAAAAATTAGTGAAGAATTGGATATATAATCACATAATGTTTTTATAGCAAATAAATTGCCAGTATAAATGAATTCAGTTTGATTTTGTTTGGTGCGATTTAAAAGAAATTTTCTCTATAGGAAATATATAATTCTTTTTTTTTCCTCATTGAGGTTATTGGTACATTTTAGGTATACAGTACAGTTACATTCATTATTGGGATTTTGTACCTTTTTGAGTTATATCAGGCATACCACAGCAACACCAGAAGTATTAGCTAGACTTGGGGAGAGAAAGAACACTACAATATGACCAGTCTTTCTTCAAACATAATGTTTACTGGCAAACTATGTTGTTTTCTATGTAATACTGCATATTGAACCCAAGGCCTTTTCACTGACCTGTATCCCTTGCCCTTTACTTTTATTCATTTATGTATTTATTGAGAAAGTCTCCCTAAGTTGTCCTGGCTGGGCTCAAACTTGTAGTCCTGTGTTCTTAGTACCAATAACATTTTGGTAATTGGGCTCCTAAGTTCTTACTTAGTATATTCTTTTTTACACTTCCCATACCTTGTTACAGAAACCAAATAAAAATATAATACAGCAAGTAAAGTTATTAACTTTTAGTACTAGATTATATAACATTGGGATGCTTTACCAAGTCCGAGTTCAATGAATTGCCTACAATTCAGGGCACGGTTGCTGTGGAAAGTGAGCCAGCATTGACAGCCAACCAAAACATGAAGCAACAATAAAAGATCTGCCACATCTACCAATGAAATTCTGTGTTATATTGTTACTGGGTTTTAGGATGCTGGAGTCTCCTTCTCAACGTAGTTTTTAGAAACTACCTGAGCAAAGAATCAGTCAAGACAAGCACAAATTGTACCAAAGTTTTATTAAAGGTAGGAAAAGAAACAGGCTCTTTGGACCAAGTAAAATTAGGAAAAGAAGCACACCCTATAGCATAATTGTAGCCACCATGCAAGAAAGAACACAGTGGCAAAAATTTAATGTGGACTGTCCTTTTTGTATTGCCCCAGACTGACATCAGGTTCAGGTCCTCAGTCTTAATTACTTTTATCATTGCTAAGACAAAATACCTGACCCCACTGTTAAAGGAGGAAAAGTTTATTTTTGCTTAAAGTTTGTAGAAGTTTCAGTACGTAATTAACTTGATCAAAGGCAGGGTGGCATGGCAAAGAGACATCACAGAGAAGAAATAGTCCATGGCAGGGCAGGGCAGGCAGAAGGCAGCAGAGCAGCAAAATAGCAAAACAGCAACAATAGCAAGCAACAGCAGCAGCCCTCCTTCTATTCCTCATATTCCATTCAGGCTATAAGCCCTTAGGGTAGGTAGCACTCACACCGGGATGGGGCACCCTTGATTCCAGCATCACACAGGTAGTCCCTGCACCACACACCCTAGATCCTGCCACCTCCAAAACTCCCCACACCCAGGACCCCATGAGGTTTGGGGGGACATCTAGATACAAGCCATAGCATTCTGGCCTGGCCCCCCAAAGACTCATGCAAATCCCTTTATGTAACATACATCTAGTCCATCTCTGAGTTACCAAAATTGTAAAGAGTTTCAGCATTGCTGAAAAGTCTAAGTCTAAAGCCTCTTCTGAGATTTAAGGCAAACTCTCAGCTTCAAGACCATATACACATGAAAGTAAAGTTAAGCACTCCCAACATACAATGGCAAAAGATAGACATTTCCATTCCAGAAGGTACAAATAGGAGGATAGAAAAGAACAGGACCAAAGCAAGTCTAAAATCCAGAAAGGCAAACATTAAGTCCTAAAGTTCCATATTCAAAACCCAAGGTTCTCTGTGGCAAGTTGTGGACTCCAAAGGCCTTGGGTGGCTCCAACCCTACAGCATTTCCTGTGGTTGTAACTTCCACAGCTTCTCTCTTGGGCTGGCTTCATTTCCCCTTTGCAATCTTTCTCAGACAATCCACCTTCCTGGCTTCTCCATACTTGTTTCTGGAGTCTCTGCTGCACCTTTGGCTCCACATTCACAGCTTCACCCTATCAGGGGCACATTGCCTGGCCTTGCAGGCCTTCTCCTGAAATCTGGGTGGAAGATTTCCTGATCTCACAACTCTTGAATTCTGCTTGTACCTAAAACTAGTACCATATGGATGATGTCAAGGTGTTTTGCTAGCTGGAGCAGTACCCAGGCTTATTTTTTACTTGGCTGGAGGGCTTGAGTGCCTGGACTGCTGAGTTCTGTGAAACCAATCTCAAAAATCAAATTCTCTAGGCCAGTGACATTCTGGACCATGGTGCACTGAGGCTCTATTCTTAAAGCAAAGCCTTTCATCTTTGCAATTTTCAGGCTGCAAAGGCTGGACTTCTGCTGGATCTTGTGATGCCCTCAGGCCATCTTTTCTATTGCCCTCTTCTAAAAAGCTTTGCTTTTTATTCCTAATCTTTTCAACAACCAGGTTTTCCTTTGTTCCACTTTATAACTACAGAACATTACTGGAGCTTCCTTTATGGTCAAACTCAAAACTTTTAATCACTTTGCAGAGCCATTTGTTCTTGATTTGCAACATAGTTCTGGCTAAAATTTCACAACAGAAGCCATGTCACTGCCTCAACATTAGACTGCCTCTAAATTTCTTCCACCAGTTTAGCCCCCACACTTAATCTCATTTCTGATGTCGCTGGATAAGAGCAAAATGCAGAAAAATTGTATGCCAAAGCATAATAAACATGGTCTGCAGTCCAACAGCTAATACAGTCCTTATTCCTAACTGAAACTTACTGAGCATGGTCTTTACTGGCTGCATTTCTATCATCATTCTTGTCTTCTGATCTCTTATCAGAGTTTCTCACCAAGTTCAGCTTACAGCATTCCAGGGCTGCTTCTTCAGCCAGTAATTCCAAATACTTCCAAATTCTTTCCACAAGCCATTTCCAAAGGCTTCTGAACCACATGTCAGGTAATAATAACACAGCAATGACTCCACTTCTCTGGTACCCAAATCTGTCTTCGTTATGTTTTGCTGCTGGAACAAAATACCCAATACCCACAAGTTGAAGAAGGAAATGTTTATTTTAGCTCACAATTTGTAGAGATTTCAGTCCTTAGTCCACTGGCTCCAAATCAGTGCACATGTCAGAGGGTTATCCCACAGGAGAAAGTCAGTGGCAGAGCATCAGGAAGCAGCTCCCAGTGAGCATTCCTTTCGCTTTGATACCACCTAAGCCATAAGCCTATTGGATTGTGCCGCCCACACTCAGGTGGGCCTTCCTAATATCCACATTCAAAACTATGCTAAAACAATTTAATTATCACACACCTTTAATATATGTTCACATATCCTAGATCCAGTAACCTCTAAAATGCCCTACGTATGAGCTCATGAGGCTTTGGGGTAACATCTAGATAAGGCCATAACACTGTGCTAATAAGGAGTAAAACTGCAGATAATGAGGCCAGTGAAAATATTGGTTCAAGTGAGAGATGAGGCTTGAATTTGGACAGTGTCCTTAGGAATAGAGAGAAGTAGAAAGTTTTAGAGATGGAGAAATAAAGAAGAGTTGGTAATAAGATCTGCATTAAAGTCTCAGCTCCTCTAGCTTGAACAAAAAAATCTTAACATCACAGAGTTTCAGTTTCTTGGTCATTAAGATGAGAGTTATATCAGGTAGCTATTATAATGTTAAATATATAAATCACTCAAAACAGTGTCAGAGACAAAGTAGATATTTTTGTGTGCACATTTTTCTTCCAAAGATCTCTTTAGTTATATGAGTGGGCACATAAAGTCTAGTCAGGATTTTTGAGACATTGAAATATTACATATACATACAATATTTAAGATAGTTGACCTAATCCCTATTGCTAAGAAAGTTATTAATAGAAGTAAATTAGTATTTGAGCCACTACTATGTGTTAGATGACAGTCTATCTAGGTACTTTTATACATACTATAAATAATTTGATTTTTTCCCATTTATTTCCATTATTTTTATTTCTTTCATCAGAGTTGTATAATTTCACATAAAAACTTATGCATCTGTTATTATATTATACTTATGTATTTTTCAAAATATTGAAATTATATTGTGCTTTCAATTTTGGCTTCCATTAGACTGTTTCTCATAAATATCAATATATAGTTAATTAATTTTCCCCACTAAGTTTATTGGTACATTTAAAGCAAACAATACAGTTGCATTTGTCATTGGGATCTTGTACCTTTACATGGTGTATTTTGGTTCTTGTTTTTTCCCCATCCCCCTGCCCTCCCTTCACTCCCTTCACTGTTCCCTATTTACAAAGACTTTGTTTCCACTTTTTCCTTTTTTCACATTTTTTCTTTCCCTTATTTGCTTTCCCACCCCTTCCCACTTCCCTTTTAGCCATTTTCTTCCTATTTCATGCTACCAATTATACCATTTGAACCCTATTTACAGTTTTAGTTTTTCACACCAGAAAAACTATTCTGTATTTACTCAAGTGTGTCCTACATATTTCACTTGCATATAGCCTCAATATGCACCCATTTAGCTATAAATGTTTCTAGTTTCTCATTATATATGGCTGAATAGTAAGTACTCAATTTTATAGAAAAACCACATCTTCTTTATCCAGTTTCCACTTGCTGGGTATTTTGGTTGTTTCCAAGTTTTAGCTGTTATAAACTGTGATGCTATAAACATGGGTGCACATATATCACTGTGGTATGATTCTTTTAATTCTTTTGGAGATACCCAGCAGAGGAATAACTGGGTCAAATGGAACCTCTAATCCTAGTTGATTGAGGTAACTCCATACTGATTACCACAGTGGTTATACCAGTCTGCACCCCCACCAACAATGGAGAAGGGTTCCTTTCTCCCCACAACCCTGTCAACATTTCTTATCCGTTGATTTCTTGCTAGCAGCTGTTCTTTCTGGGTTAAGGTGGAATCTCAGTGTTGTATTCATTTGTAGCTCTCAAATGACCAGTGATGTGGAACATTTTTTCATATATTTAATTGATGCTTTTACTTCTTTGTCTGAGAAGTGTCTGTTCATTTCAGATGCCCATTTTTAATTGGTTCTTTATATTTGGGGGAACTGATTTTTTTGAGTTCATTATATATTCTAGACAATAGTTCTTTGTCTAAGAAGTAGCTGGTAAAAAAATTTTCCGCGTTGTAGGCTATCCCTTAGCTCTATTGGTGATTTCTGTTGCACTGCAAAAACCTTTTAATACAATGAGATCCCAGTTGTTTGTTCTTTATGCAAGTTCTCATGCTGCCGAGGATTTGTTCATGAAGTCTTCACCCTTACCAATCACTTCGAGAGTTCTACCTAATTTACTTTCCAGTAAATTCAGTGTTTCTGGTTTGATATTTAGATCTTTAATCCACTTGGATTTTAGTTTAGTCCATGGTGAAACATAGGGATCAAATTTTAATTTTGGCAAGGTGAAAGCCAGTTTTTCCAACTCCATTTATTAATGAGGTTATCTTTCCTCCAGTGGGGATGGTTGCTCCTTTGTCAAAGATGGGGTACCTGAGTGTGTCTGGTGTAGTTTCTGCACCTTCTAATCTAGTCCATTGATCCTTGGGTCTTCTTCTTTGCAAGTACCATGCTGTTTTTTTTTGTTGTTGTTGTTGTTTTGTTTTTTTAATCACAGTGGCTTTGCAGTATAGTTTCAAGTTGGGAATTGTGATACCCACTGTCATGTCTCTGATGCCTAGAATGGCTTTTGCTATTATAGGTTTCTTCTGGTTCCAAATGAATTTTTGGATTGTTTCCTCAAGTTCTGTGAGATATTCTGTTGGGATTTCAATCGGGATTCCATTGAATCTGTATAGCAGTTTTGGAAGTATGGCAATTTTCACTATGTTGATTCTTCCTACCCAAGAGAAAGGGATATCTTTCCATCTTCTTATATTGTCTTCTATCTCTTTTTTCAGAGTGCTGTAATTTTCAGTGTAGAGGTCTTTTGTCTCCTTTGTTAGATTGATTCCTAGATTTTTTTTATGTTATTGTGAAAGGTATTTTTCCCTAATTTCTCTCTCAGTGACTCTGCTGTTTGTGTACAATGTGATTTTTAGCTGTTTACTTTGTATCCAGGTACTCTGTGGAATCTGCCAATTAAGCCTAGAAGTCATGTGGCAGAGTATTTTGTATCTTCTATTTAGAGTATCATATCATCAGCAAATAGTGACAGTTTAACTTCTTCCTCTCCTATCTTTATTCCTTTCATTTCTTTCTCTTGTCTAATTGCTGTGGCTAATGTTTCTAGAACTATATTGAACAGGAGAAGTGACAGTGTACACCCTTGTCTTGTTCCTGATTTTAGCGTCAAGGTTTTCAGTTTTTGAGCATTTAGTATGATATTGGCTGTTGGTTTTGCATAGATAGCCTTCATCAAATTGAGATAAAGACCATCTATTCCAATTTTCTGTAAGAGTTTTATCATGAATAGGTGTTGAATTTTATTGAATGCTTTTTCTGTATGTATTGAGATTATCATATGTTTTTTTTCCTTGACTCTGTTAATATAGTGTATTACATTTATTGATTTATGTTGTTGAACCATCCTTGCGTCCCTGGGATAAATCCAACTTGATCAAGGTGTGTGATCTTCTATATTCTGTTTTCCAGTAATGTATTGAGGATTTTTTCATCTATATTCATTTAGGAGATTGGCCTGTAGTTCTCTTTTTTGGTTGGGTCTTTTCCTGATTTTGGAATCAAAATAATACTTGCTTCCAGGAATGAATTTGGAAGTACTGCTTCCCTTTCAATTTCATTGAAGAGTTTAAAGAGTAGTGGTGCTATTTCTTCTCTAAATGTATTGAAGAGTTCAGCAGTGATGCCATCAGGGCCTGGGCTTTTCTTTGTTGGTAATGTTTTAATCACATTTTCAAATTCATTGGATGTAATTGGTGTGTTTAGACATTTTATAGCTTCTTTGTTCAACTTTCAAAGTTCATATGTGTCTAGGAATCTGTCCATTTCTTCTGTATTTTCCATTTTATTAGACTATAGGTTTTCAAGCAGGTACTGCCAATTCTCTGGATTTCTGGTGGATCTGTTGTGATTTCAACTTTTTCATACCTAATTGCATGAATTTGAGCATTTTCTTTCCTTTTTTGATAAGGTTGACTAAGGGTTTATCAATTTTATTTATCCTTTGAAAAACCATCTCTTCAATTCATTAATTTTTTGTATCATTTTCTTACTCTGCATTTCATTAATTTCTGCTCTGGTCTTTATAATTTCTCCCGTTTATGACCTTTCTGTTTGTCTTGCTCTTCTTCTAGGAACTTAAGGTCAAGCATTAGGTTGTTTGAGCTCACTCTGCTTTCCTAGTATGGGCATTTCTGCTATGAATTTCCCTCATAAAACTTCTTTCATTGTGTCCCATAGATTCCTGTATGTTGTGTTGGCATTATCATTTCATTGTAGAAACTGTGTAATTTCTTCTTCAATTTCCTGTGTGACCCAATGGTTGTTTAGCAGGGTGTTATTTAATTTCCATGTGTTTTTGAAGTTCTTGTGGTTTCTTAGGCTATGGACCTCCACTTTAATTGCACTATGGTCTGATATTATACAGGGGATATCTTCAATACCTTTGCATTTATTTAAGCATGTTCTATGAGCTAGCATGTTGTCTATTTTGGAGACTGACCCATGTCCAGCTGAAAAGAATGTGTATTCTGATTTTGTGGGGTTAAACACTCTGTAGACATCTACTAAGTCCTTTTGTTATAAGACTTGGTTCATTTCTGTTATTTATTGTTGGTTATTTGTATAGATGATCTGTCTATTTGTATCAGTGGAGTATTGAGGTCCCCCATCACAAATGTATTAGTGATTATTTTGTTTTTCATATCCATTAGTATTTATTTTGTATAGTGGGGAGCATTAGTATTCAGTGCATATATATTTATGATTGTCATTTCTTTTTCTTGTATTGTTTCTGTTACAAGGATATAGTGGTCTTCTTTGCCTCTCTTAATTAGTTTTGGTTTGAAATCTGTTCTCTCTGCCAATAAAATAATTACCCCCTGCTTTTTTTTCCGGGCTCATTTTGCATGGAGAACTGATTTCCATCCTTTTACTCTGGATTTTAGTTTAGTGCATGGTGAAAGATAAAGTTCATGAATTTCTTTGTGGATTAAGTGGGTTTCTTATATACAGCATATTGTTGGATTTTGCTTTACAATCCATTCTGCCAGCCTGTTTCTTTTGATTGGTGAATTGAGGCCATTAAGGTTGATGGTAATAACTGTTATGTATTGACTCTTCATTGTCATGTTATTTTCCTGTTGTTGGTTCTTTTAATTTTCCCTCTCTCCATTTAATTTCTTGCCTTGCTCTGTTGCCCCTTATGGAGTTATGGTCTTCATTTTCTTTTTCCAGGATATTGTTTAGAAGTGTTTGGAGTGCCGGTTTTGTGTTCATGAAATTTCTCTGGTGTTCTTTGTTGTGGAAGTATCTTATTTCCCCATCCATTTTGAAAGAGAGTTTTGCAGGATACATCAGTCTGGTTTGGAGGTTCTTTTAGGATTCGAAATACCTTACTCCAGGCTCTCCCTGACCTGAGGGTTTGTGTTGAAGTCTGCTGTGATTCTGATGGGATTTCCTTTGCATGGGATTTGTTTCTTTTCTGTAACTCCTTGTAGTATTTTTTCTTTTGTTGGCTTTCCAGGACCTTGATTTTTATATATCTAAGTATAGATATTTTTACCATGGCTAGTTGGAGTACTATATGCCTTACTTATCTGTATGTCAAATTCTTCCCCTCTCTTTGGGAAGTTTTCTGTCTTTAATTCTGTGAACAGTTTTTTAAATGTCATTTGAACTTTCTCCTGCTACTTCATGTATTCCTATTAGTCTTACATATTCTTCTGTGCATCATCTAAGAGTTGATGGATTTATTTCTCATGGTCCCTTTCTATTTTTTTTCTCATTGAGTTTATTGGTGCATTTTAGGTATACAGTACAATTACATTCATCATTGGGATCTTGTACCTTTACATGACAGGTCTTAGTTCTCATTTTTTCCCCTTATGCCTGCCCTCCCTCTACCCCTCCTCCCTTCCCTATTTACAAATACTTTATTTCCATTTTTTCACTTTCTCATTTTTTTCTTTTTCCCTTATTACCTTTCCTCTACCCTTTCCATTTCCTTTACACCTTTATCCCTTTTCTTCCTATTTCACATTGTCAATTATATCATTAGGATCTTATGTACCATTATAGTTTTTCCCACACCAGAGAAACTTTTCAGTATTTATACATGTGTGACTTATTTATTTCACTTAGGAGTATATCCTCAAAATGTATCCATTTTCCTATGAATGATTGTAATTTCTCATTCTTTATGGCTGAGTAGTATTCCATTTTATAGAAAACCCACATCTTCTTTATCCAGTCTCCAACTGATGGGCAAATGGGCTGTTTCCAAGTTAGAGCTATTACAAACTGTGCCACTATAAACATAGGTGCACATACATCTCTGTGATATGATTCTTTTAATTCTTTGGAAAGATACCCAGCAGAGCTATGGCTGGGTCAAATAGAACCTCTAGTCCCAGATCTTTGAGGTATCTCCATATTGATTTCCATAGTGGTTGCACCAGTCTGCACTCCCACCAACAATGGAGAAAGGTTCCTTTCTCCCCACAACCCCGCCAACATTTGTTATTGGTTGATTTCTTGATAGCAGCCATTGTTTGTGGGGTGATGTGGAATCTCAGTGTTGTTTTCATCTTCATCTCTCGAATGACCAGTGATGTGGAACATTTTTTTATATATTTACTTGCTGCTTTTACTTCTCTGTGTGAGAAGTGTCTGTTCATTTCAGATTCTCATTTTTGAATCGGGTCTTTATATTTGGGGGAGCTGATTGTTTTGAGTTCTTTATTTATTCTAGATAAGAGTCATTTCTCTGAGGAGTAGCTGCTAAATTTTTTTTCCCACATTGTGGGTTGTCTCTTACTTCTGTTGATGGTTTCTTTTGCAGTGTGAAGCTTTTTAATAAGATGAGATCCCAGTTGTTGAAACTTTCTGCTAGTTCCCATGCTACTGAGGATTTGTTCATAAAGTCTTTTCCTATTCCAATGTCTTCAAGAGTTCTGCCTAATTTATCTTCTGGCAAATTTAGTGACTCTTTTTTAATATTTAGTTCTTTAATCCACCTGGATTTTAGTTTAGTGCATGGTGAAAGATAAAGGTCTAGTTTTAATCTTTGGCAGATTAAAATCCAGTTAACTTACTCTTTTTAAGAGATCTCCCTTTTCATGGTCACTGAACACTATCCTATCTTCCATACCTAAAATACTATCTTCACATTCATTCATCTTGATGTGAATGCTTTCTATATTATTTATTTATTTATTGGTACCAGAGATAGAGCTCAGGCCTTTGCGCTTGCAAGGCAGGCAGCAGAACCACTGACCAAATCTCTGGCCCTTTCTATAGTTTTTATTCTCCTGGATATATGTTTGATCCATTTCTTTGCTATGTTGGATATTCAATGTTTCCATTAGTTTCCCATGCTGGGAATTCATGGTTTCCATCATGCTTATCAGCTCACCTATTTTATTTATCTCTTTCTGTTCGAGTGTCACTAATGATGTCTTTTATTCTCACCATTTCTGTGGTTATCTGGGAAATTATTTCTGTTTTGAATTTTTTTAGAGACGCATTTATCTGTTTTGTTACTTCCTCTGTTATTGCTTCAGGGTGTCCAGATGGTTGACTGTCAGACTTTTCCACCTCATTTCCCTCGGAGTTTACCTTTGATGAGGTAGAAATCTGTGTTTGTGTCTTGTTTAAGTGTCTTGTCATTTCTAGGTTTGTCATTGGTACTGCCCTTGGTTTAATTTCTGGGTTAATAGTTTGATCTTCCATATATAGCTGGTCTTTAGGTTTTGAGTCTCTAATAACTCTGAGGCAATCTCATTTTCATTATACCAGGGAGGACAACTGATTAGATCAATCACAACACCTAAACCCAAGTGATACAATCCGTAACATAATATCATCAAGCACAGCTTAGAAAAATGACAATTTGTGGTAGTTATTAATCTATCACCTTTAACTGTGTGAATTAAACCAAAATCAAAGATGAGCCATGGATTTGGCTCAGTGGTTTTGCCGCCTGCCTCCCAAGCACAAGGGCTCAAGTTCAATCCCTAGTACAAAAAAAAAAAAAAAAACCAAAACCAAAAAAACCCAACAAGGACCCACCCAAAATATGTTTGTAGTAAATAAACTCTTCAATATTACAACTTTACCCTTCAGGATGTGGATTTAGAAGAAGTTTCACAGGGACGGACAGATAGGATAGAGAAAGGTTAGAAGTGAGGTCACTGGACATAGGAAGATCACACATACTCTAGGGAGCTGTTGAAGAGAAGACAGAACAAATATTCCCAAGAACAGAACAAACTAACAGCAATAGGGAGGCTAGAGACTGTAATCACTTTCTTTTAAAACTAGTGGGAATTAAAAGAAGGAAAAAGAGTAGAAAGGGAAAAGAAAGAAAATAAATTCAAATTAGGATAAGAACAGGAACAAAAAAGGGAGCATAATGGAGATGAAGTTGGGAGAGACAGTGAGAGAGAGAAAGAAAAGAAAAGAAAAAGATTAAACAAAGGAAAAACAATTGAGAAAAGAAAAAGATAAAAAAAATTTTAAATGATTAAAGATAAGTGAAAAACATTACTTTAAAAATACAAAATACAAATAGAAATAGAGGGCCTTCTTCAGGGTATGTATGTTTCCATTGCCACAATAGACAGCATGGTCAGGAGTATTCAGGTTTGAGCTAGTTAGTCTGAGCAAGCCAGCAGCTGTCCCCTCAGGCTCAGTCTGATTTTTGGCTTCAAGGCCCAAGTTGAGATCTCTGTCCTCTTGCTGGGTTGAACTCTGCAAGGTTGTACTACAGGTTTCAGCTGTCTTTCACTTGAAGTTAGTCCAGGTCCTGATGTGAGGTTCTTGTCCCTCCGATTTACCTGCTATGGTGGCGTGGTGTGCCTTTATCACAGATTTTCTTCACTTTTCTCCTGGGCTTCAATTTTCATCTAGGAACCTCAGAGAGGCCTTCTTTCTCTTGTTTTCAGGGGGCAGGGGGTGGGGAGGGAAATGGTCACTGCTCTACTGGTGCCTGCACAGCCAGGCTCTTCTGTGGTGCCAGGTTGAAGGACTTAATTAATTTTTTATCATTATGTTTATTGATACAATTAGATATATATAATCATCACATAGATCATATCAAATTTATACCTGTACATGATATATCTTGATATATATATTTTCCCCATTATCTTCCCCTCCTTCTGTCGCTCTTCCCCTTCTTTTTCATAAGGTTTTGTTTCCATTTTATCTTTCTTTTCTCATTTTTTCTTTTCCCTTCCTTCCTTTCCTTCTCTCCTTCTCTTGTGCCCCTTCCCATTTGAACATTTTCTTCCTATTTCACAATATCTATTATACATTTTGGTCCTTATTTATGGTTTCAATTTTTTTACACCAGAGAAGCAGCACAATATTTACAAACTGAAGTCCAATTTACTTCACTTAATGGTATCTAGGTGCATCCATTTACATAAAAAGTCTCAAGTTTATCATTGCTTATGGACAAAGTACTTCATGGCATTAAAAAAAAGTATCTTTATCCATTTATTGATTGATGGGCATTTGGGTTGTTTCCAGGATTTAGTTATCACAATCTGTGCTGCTATGAACATGAGTGTGCGTATTTCACAGTGGTTTGATGCTTTTAATTCTTTCAAAAAGATAGTGAAAAAGAGAGATAGCTAGTTTTTTGAGGAATCACCACAGGATTTCCACAGTGGTTGTACCAGTCTATACTCCCACCAACAGTGGAGAAGAGTTCCTTTTACCCCACAACCACACTAGCATCTGTTATTTGTGGATTTCTTGATAATAGCCTTTCTTTCTGAAGTGAGATGGACTCACCATGTTATTTTACTTTGCATCTCAGAAATGATGATTCATGTTGAATATTTTTTCATATACTTATTTGCCACTTGTACTTCATCTGAAAAGTATATATTCATCTCAGATGCCTATTTTTGCATTGTGACTTTACATATTGGGGGTGGGTTTTTCAGATCTTTATGTATTTTAGAATTCAGTCTTTTTTCTGAGAAACATGTGGCAAAAATGTTTTCCGAGTGTTGGTTGTCTTTTTACTCTGTTGGTGATTTCTTCTGCAGTGACAAGATTTTTAATAAGATGAGATCCCAATTCTTGTCCCTTTTTAACATTTTCCGTACAAGTGGGTTTTCTGTCATCATCTTTGCCAAAATCTATGTCTTCAAGAGTTCCACCTATTATCTCTTACAGCAGAGTTAGTGTTTCTGTTTTGATATTTATAACTCTTTTTTGGGGGTTTTTTGAGACAGGGTCTCACTATGTAGTTGAGACTGACTTGGAACTCACTATGTAGCTCAGGCTGGTCTCGAACTCACAGCAATCTTCCTGCCTCAGCCTCCCGAGTGCTGGGATTACAGGCGTGTGCCACCATGCCTGGCTTAATATTTATAACTTTGATCCATTTCTATTTTACTCTAGTGCATGGTGAGACACTTGAGTCTATTTCTTGTCTTTGACATGTGGAAAACCATGTTTTTGCATACCATTTATTAAAGAGGCTGTCATTCTTCCAGTGAAGGTGTTTGGCCTCTTTGTCAAAGATAATATGACTGAGTGTGTTTGGAGCTGTTCCTGCATCTTCTACACAGTTCTGTTGAATTTTGGGTCTGTTTTTCAATGAATACAATCTTGCTTTTTGTCAAAGTAACTCTGTAGTATAATTTCAGGTTAGGAATTGTGATACCCTTGCTTTCCCAGAATTGATTTTGCTATTCTATGTCTAATTGTCTAATTGCTCTGGCTAATATTACCAGAACTATATTGAATAGGAGTGGTGATAGTGGGCATTCTTGTCTTGGTCCTGATTTTAGAGTGAGAGCTTTCAGATTTTGTCCATTTAGAACGTTGATTGTTGGTTTGGCATATATGACTTTTATCAGATTGAAATAAAGACCACCTATTCCAATTTTTTGTAGGGTTTAATTATAAATAGGTGTTAGAATTTGTCAAATGCTTTTTCTGCATCCATTGAGGTGATCATGTGAATTTTGTTCTTGGCCCCATTAACATGGTGTATTACACTTATTGATTTAAGCATGTTAAATCATCTCTGCATCCCTGAGATGAATCCTACTTGGTTATAGTGTACAATCTCTTGATGCTTTAATGCGTTCTCTTTGCCAGTATCCTATTGAAAATTTTTGTATCTATGTTCTTTTAGAGATTTTTCTCTAGCTTTATTTTTTGGATAGATCCTTCTGGTATTTTTTTAATCAGGGTAATATTTGCTTCTAGGAATAATTTTGGGAGTATTGCTTACTCTTCAATTTCATTAAAAGTTTGAGGAGGAGAGGCATTAGATGTTCTCTAAATTTCTTGTAGAATTTAGCAGTGATTCCATCAGGACATGGGCTCTTCTTTGTTGGTAGGTTTTTAGTAACATCTTTAATTTTATAGACTGGTATAGGATTAATTAGAATTCTTATATCTTTCTGATTCATCTTTACTAATTCATATGTATCTAGGAATGTCTGTTTCTTCTGTGTATTCAATCTTATTAGAATAGTGTTTCTCAAAATGGGTGTTGATGAACTGTATTTCTGCAGGACTCTGTGATTTCACTCTTTTCATTCCTAATTGCATGCATTTGAGTCTTTCCTTTGTTTGAGAAAGCTGCATAAGGGTATATCGATTTTATTTAATTTTTCAAAGAACTAATTCTGAGATTCATTGATTCTTTATATTGTTTTCTTAGTCTCAATTACATTAATTTCTGCTCCAATTTTTATAATTTTCTCACTCATACAATATATGAGCTCATCTTGTTTTTCTTTTCCTATAAGTTTGAGGTTCAACATTCAGTTGTTATTTAAGCTTGCTCTGTTTTCCTGATGTGAATATTCATCACTAAAAATGTCCTTTGTACGACCTCTTTCTTTGTGTCCCTAAGTTCTGTTATGTTGTGTCAGCATTATCAATGTAGAAACTAATCCCTTCTTTAATTTCATCTGTAACCCATTGGATGTTCTGGAAAGTATTATTTAATTTCTATGTGTTTATGAATATTTTTTGTTTTTATTGAGTTTATTGGTACAATCTAGATATACAATACAATTACATTCATCATTGGGATTCTGTGCCTTTACATAATAGGTCTTGATTCTCATTTTTTCCCCTTGTCCCTGCCCTCCCTTCACCCCCTTCTCCCCTCCCTTTTTACACACACTTTATTTCCATTTTTTCAGTTTCTTATACTTTTTCCTCTCCCTTATTACCTTTCCCCCACCCTTCCCACTTTCCCTACACCTTTAGCCCTTTACTTCCTATTTCACATTATTAATTATCTCATTAGGATCCTGTGTACTATTATAGTTTTTCACACCAAAGAAACTATTCGGTATTTCAGTTAAAGAAATCTCTGTATGAACATTAAAAATAGGGAATCCTAAAATAAAACTAAAAAGGAAAGTAAAAGAGAAAAGGCAATGATGTAACATCAAAATAATCCTTAATTCTGG
>NW_022900951.1:48011111-48049773 GCF_012274545.1 Fukomys damarensis | reverse complement strand
CAAAAATTCAAATTATATATACATATATACATATATATATATATATATATATATATAGAGAGAGAGAGAGAGAGAGAGAGAGAGAGAGAGAGAGAGACACATAATAGCAGTATGTTATGCATCAATAGCAGCAACAGGTTTTTTGTAAAAAAATTGATAATATGTATAAAAAATTTTTTTAATTCCCAGCCTCTGGGAGGCTGAGTCAGGAGCCCATCCAGGGCAACTTAGTGACTAGCAAGATCCCATTTCAATATGAAAAAATTTGAAGTGCTGGGGATGTACTGAGAAACCTCTGGGTTCAATCCCCAATACTACAAAAAGAAATCTTTTAAAAGTTCATGTCTTTTACTCAAACAATTCCACTTCTAAAAATCATGTAAAGGTTCAAGATCCCAATGATGAAGGTAACTGTACTGTATACCTAAAATGTACCAATAAACTCGATGAAAAAAAAAAATCAGTACTTACATTTGTGCATTTCTAGTGATTGGATAATTCTATAAATATACTAATTATAACTGAATTGTATACTTAAGATGGATAATTTTTATGATTTATGAATTATACTTCAAGGAGATTTTAGAAAATTAATGCTAAGAAAACAATGTAAGAAAAAACAAAGCTCTAAGTACCATGTTGTTCACTGCAGTGCAACTGCAAGATAAAAGTTGAAACACCTAAATCATTGAAGTTTAGTCAATCATGCAGATATTATCTGAATATCTACTTTTTTCCAGTTTGACATTGGAGATACAAAAATAATGCAGACCTAGACTCTGATCCCAGGGGAATCCCTAGGCAGGTAGGAAGTTACCTAAGACATAGAACTAATTAGTGTGAGGATAGAGGGAACCATGGAAAAGTGAAATTTACTTCCTTCTCCAGAGAGCCCTGTTTCTCAAGAGAAAACCTTGTACCCATCATCCAAAGAGAGAGAGAGAAAATCAGAGACATTTTTGCGTAAAGGATAGGTGATGTCAGACTCAACCACAACCACTGACTCTCACTCACCTGAACCAGAAATAGTCCAGTGAGGCTCAATCTAAGAATCCTTCCCAACGACTTGGGAAGCTCCAGCTACTTTTACGCAGTAGGACACTTCACATTCTTCTCTAGGTCAGCTTGGAGGTCTGCTCATCTCAGTGGGTTTTATCATCCCACATCCTTTCCTGGGTATGGGTGGAAGGATCAGAGAAAATGCGATTGAATGCAGCAAGCATTTATGACAGACTCTCTTGCCAAGAGTTCCAGATCCCTATTTCAAGTTCTCAATAGGTCTAATAGAGGAGAGAGATATAAAACAAGACACAAATCATACAGTGTGATAAATTCTGAGAGAACAGATACAGGAGGCCAAAAGAGAGAACCAGAGCCAATGTGGGAGTTAGCGAGATCTTCCCATAGGTGATGATATCTGAGCTCAATATCTACTGTGTCAAATGAGTAGCCAGCTAAAAAGTTGGAGGTTGAGCTCATTGCAGCTCTTTTGTCATACCTCCCAGAAGAACTGGAGACAATCTGCACCATGATGTGTCTACACTATTAAATTCCATTCAGCTGTATCTCCAGCGCTTACTACACAGTATCTGAGTCACTATAAGTATGTAATAAATATTTGTTTAACTAATGAATGAATCCAGATGAAGTAACAAATATCACAGGGAAAGGGTTAATATCTATATAATTCAAAGTTCTCCTACAACTCAAAAAATGAAAACCATAAACAATAATAATAACTACATCTCATCCTCACAACAATCCTATGGAGTGGGTTCTATGATGGTTTCATTTAACAGATAAGGATCTGGACTTTGTGAACCACACAGCTGCTAAGAAGATGTGAGTGAATCTGATTCCAGAGTAAGTACTTTTTTCCCATTAACTTTTCTGCAAATCCATTCCATAAATGAACAAAATGTAGATCACATGATTCAGAAGGGAAATATGCAAATGATGCATAGATGTATAAAAAGATATTCAATCTCATTAATAATAAAAGCAAAACCAATCAAAGCAAGACCAAGATACCACTTTTAGTGCCTAAAGATTAACAAAGATTCTAAAGATTGATAATGATAATAATAATAATGATAATAACATTTAAAAGTTTGTGATAAAATGCACACTCACACTATGATATACCACTAGTGGGGATCTACAGCATACGCAAAGGGTAGTACCAAAATTTTAAATATCTATAAACATATTGACACAGGAATGCTATTTTTCTTTTTAAGATGTCATCTTATAAAACTACTCCTGCATATACCCAAAGATATTTACTTCAACATTATTCATTATTTAAAATGAGGAAATAGCCTAAATGTCGATTAATAATGGAGTGTTTGAATAAATTGCAGTATATTCAGATTCTATAATGTTATAGCACCATTAAACAGAAAATTTATGTGGAAAGATCTTGGCATATTGTCATGAAGCCAAATACAAATGATAGATAATATGTACACTATGATTTCATTTATGTAGACATGATATTAATGATTTCTTCCCCCTTTCTGTCTCTTGCCTCAACTCCATCTCTCGGTTGATTTCTATTTCTTTCTATCTCTTCCTGTCTTTCTATGTTTTCTATCAAGAAGGATGTCTTAATATTTCATCTTGCAGTTCTCCATTCCTCCCTCCCTTCAGTTCCTCTCTGCTTGGCCAAGAGAGCAGAACTCCAGAGATGAAATTGCCTTGTTATAATCTTACTGCCCTAGAATTGACAAGGGAAGAAGCAAAAAAGAATGAGAAAAGAGGAAGAAAAGGACAAGGAGAAGGTAATAGAAAGAAGATAGAGAACAAGTTTTTAACTGTAGATTCTGAGAGGGAACAAAGAATGTGGGTTCTAGCATCAGACTGCCTGGGTTCATAGTTGGGCTGTATACTTTCTACTTGGATAATTAAGTTGTTTCATCTCTCTGAGCCCTACTTTCTTAATAAAGTGTATCTATCCCTTAAGGTTCTTATGAGGCTAAGTTAAAACATGTAAAGCACTTAATAGTAAGCATTCAATCGCCATTAGCTCTTATTGTTTATACTAAGCATTGTGGTGTTTTCTATACACTTATAAATAATTACAAAATGATGTTACTGAAGGATGTTATTGAATCATTACAAAATCCTGAGATAAGCTCTGTGGAAACTGTGCTCATAAGCATAATCATGTATTCTACGTTGGACTTCAAACCCTTTCCCACTTGTGTAACAATTACTTTTTGTTGTTTTTGTTTTGTTTTGGTTTTTATCCTCCTTTTATGCTGGAAGAAACTGAGGGCCAGAGGGTGTTTTTTGTTCAACTGTGTCCTAGTTCTATAAGAATGGTCCTAATCCTAAAGCTCAAATTAGCTCATTACAGTACCCTAGAGGGAGAAGTGAAAGAAAATAGAAAGGGAAGAGTGAGAGCTGGGGGAGGAGAAAGGCCAGAAGGGACTACTGAGTTTTATCTCTAGAGCTTTATCTCTGAGATGCCTTTGGGGCCAATATAGGGCCAAGCCAGCCATAGGCAGGGTAGGTGGAGCTAAACCAGTGGGTAGGGATAAATGCCAGGCCCTAATCCACAGCACCCATCCGTCTTTTGGTTCGTCCTCAGTGCAGGGCAACAGGTAACAACTGCTTTCAGGCTGGTCCTTCTCTCTTGTCTGTCTGCTCTCACCTCAGATCCATGCATACCTACTTTCTGGTTTAACTAGATATAACTTTCCTTTTGTCTGTTTCTTAGAAACTCGCTGTCATTTTATTTTTCTCTCCACCCTCCATGTCTCTTCCTGTTTTTAGCTTTCCTTTGTTTATTTTCCTTTTATTTCCTCTCCTTTGTTAGTTTTCTAGATCACTCACTTCACTGTCCAGCACTGTTGTTTTGTCATACTTTTCCTTCCACTGAATTTTCTCTGCATCTTTTTCTCTGAACCTCTCTCCCTTCTTTCTGTCTCTTGTTTCAACTCTCTCTATTTCTATTTTTCTCTCTCTCTTCCTGTCCTTCTATGTTGCCTATCAAGAAAGATGTCTTAATATTTCTTCTTCCAATTCTCCATTCCTCCCTCACTTCACTTCCCCTTTGTTTGGCCAAGAGAGCAGAACTCAATGGGTAAGAACCTAGGGGGCAGAGATAGGGAATAAAAACTGAGGGAATATGATGAGAGTGAAAATGAAGAATTGGTTAAGGAGAGATTTGGGGGAATTGAGAAGTGAATAACATAAATAATGGTAAAAGAGAAATGTGCCACTATTCAGAAAGCAGATTTGTATTCTATTTCTAATAATTTCTGATTCTCTGATTCCATGTATATACAGTTTTGTATGATTCATTGATAGTGGGATGAGGGTACTAGAAAGGAATATAAGACCTGATGCTTCTAACTCCTGAAAAAAATTAGCCAGTTTCCCTACAGACTGATTTTTGTGAAGCAAAGGAGGTAAGGAATGCTGTAATGAGTGGTATCTGGCTTGTTACTGGAGTTGAGTTGTGATTGGTCCTTCTGACCTCTAGGACTGTCAATTGGGTGCTGATGTGAAAGAAAATTTTAAATATGTAGGGGAAAATATGTAAGTAATGATCTGTCACTTGGCCTGAAATTCCATCTGTGTCTGGTTGAAATCACTGTAAAAGATCGCTAGCAAGCATTTTGACACAGGGTTGCATAAATTGTTAAATGGTGGAATGCATGAATGTTTGACAGTACCTGAAATTCTACTTCAACTAGAGATCTGTTCTTTTGGTACAGATATTAGTCACAAAAAGCCAATATCTTGAAAAGATGCCTATGTTCATTCAGCAAATGAGGAGAATATTTGGAGTCAGGCTCTCTACTAAGAAAATAGCAATATTTGAATCACGGATCATAGTAGTTAAATTAGTGATCTTGAGTCAGATTGTTAATTGAAATCCTGCCTTCTCACTTAGTATCTCTGTGATCTGAACAAGTTACTTGATCTTTTGGGTCCTTAGATTCTTTATCATAGGTTTGTCATAAGCATTAAATAAATTGATGCTTATGAAGCATTTACAACAGAGCTTGGAAAAGTAAAGGGCTCTGAGTATTTGACTATCATAACCAAATTGGGTTTATTAAATTATCTAATCTAATGTCTAATGAGAATATAGTACCCACGTAGGGGAAGTACAGAGCCCAACTTCAGATGGTAAGTTTTAACAAAAACCAGGGCTCTAGCATTTCAGACATAGCTTGATATGCTCATGATGTGCCTTTCCATGGCTGTAGTTTCAATTTCCTTACATAGAAAAATATTTTTTCAATATTTACTCATGGATAGACATACTCCCAAATATGTTATATGACTTATCTTTCTGAATCTTCATAACATCCTTGTGAAGTAGGTCATCCCTCTTATCATCTATATATTATAGATATGAGATCTAGAGCATAAAAATGACTCTCTTAAAATCCCAGAGCTAGTGAGTGGTAGAGTCAAGATTCAAAAACAAGTTGATGGGCAACTGGACTGCTTCCAAGTTTTAGCTATTACAAAATGTGCCACTATAAACATGCATGTGCATATATCACTGTGGCATGATTCTAATTCTTTTGGCAAGATACACAGTAGAGGGATAGCTGGGTCAAATGGGACCTAGAATCGTAGTTGTTTGAGGTATCTCCATATTAATTTTCAGAGTGGTTGCACCAGTCTGCACTCCCACCAACAATGGAGAAGGGGTCCTTTCTCCCCACAACCCTGCCAACATTTGTTATTGGTTGATTTCTTGATAGCAGCCATTCTTTGTGGGGCGAGGAGGAATCTCAGTGTTGCTTTCATCTGCATCTCTCAAATGACCAGTGATGTTAAACATTTTTCCAATATTTATTTGCTGCTTTTACTTGCTTGTCTGAGAAATGTCTGTTCATTTCAGATGTCCATTTTTGAATCGGGTCTTTATATTTGGGGGGGCTGATAGTTTTGAGTTCTTTATATATTCTAGATATAGATCTTTGTATGAGAAACAGCTTTAAAATTTTTTTCCCACATTGTAGATTGTCTTTTAGCTCTGTTGGTGTTTTCTCTTGCAGTGCAGAAGCTTTTTAATACGATGAGATCCCAGTTATTGATTCTTTGTGCTAGCTCGTGTGCTTCTGAGGATTTGTTCATGAAGTCTTTTCCTATACCAGTGTTTTCAAGCCCTATGCTCTTAATGTCCTAAATTACCTAAAATATTTCCTTGATTCAATTTTATCCACTCCAATTTCATGGCAGGTAATGGTATGGAAAGGATACAGAACCCAAGTTGCCTAAACTGCATAGTTATGGGTTATAATTATGGCCAGGCAAAGTAAATTCCTGGAAAGGAGTACCAGAGCAGGAAAAATTGGAACTGGAACTTGAAAAACCTTTGGAAGTCGTCTGTTTTCTCAGGTTCCGGAGCACATCATGGCAGAAATCCCCTTAGAAATTGTAAGTGTACTGACTTCCATTTTTATCCACAGAAGATAGGCCAACATCTACTATTATCCAGAGGCAGGATTGGACTTGGCCTTCAATATTAGAGACTTTCCTTCTCACTATGTACTTCAGTATTGTCATTATTGTTGTTGGTGTGGATATAAGGGGAAGGAGTTTACAGGAATTTGGCCATTTGCTCTGTCTGCCTCTTCATGGGCCATCTATCTTTGCTCTCTGCCAACAGCCAGATGCTCAATAGCTAACCCCAGACAGATGCTCAGATGTGATTCCAGAAAGGGGCTCCACTTCTCTCCTACGCCCTGGGCAAGGTTTGGGAGTGATCAGACTCCAGTGATGATAAGCTCTGGGAGCTTTATCTGTGGTCTGCAGGCTCATCCCTGAGTGCTGTAGGCTTCGTGGGTAGGCAAGGGAATGGAAACTCTTATCTCCATACATGAGGTAGGTACTGGATCCAATTTATGACCTATGACGTGAATAGGCATAACTATCTCACATTTGACAGCTGATGAAAGCCAAACACTAAAAAAGGGGAAGTGACTTGCCCAAGAACATCCAATAAAGGAATTTGGTAGCTGGTATATAATTAAGAAAAGCTAACATTTATTTTGAAAATCTACTGTGTGCCAGACACTATCTTAAAGTTTTCACATGGGTTATTTCATTTAAACTTTTTAACAATTCTGCGTTTTCTAATTTCAGGACTCACATTCCCTGGGCCCACATAGTAACCCAGGATGCTGTGACGGCCTGTCAGAGTGAGGGAGGATACTCTAAGATGGAATAAGGGGAGCAAATTACTTTGTGAAATTAGAGGAGGTTGTTTTCTCTATGAAATTAGGAGGGAGGCAGATTAAGGAAGTAGCCAATGAGGATGGGGACATGAGCTCTTCCTGCTCACTTCTCCCTCAAATTAGGTCTTGTACATTGAGGGTGCTGTTTGATTTTACTCAATAGCTTTGTTGGTAGTGCCAGAGCTGCCTTAGTCTTCTTATATTGCCCCATCTCTCTCCCACTGCACTGCACCTTTTCTTGTCTTACCTTTTGATTATACATTTGCCCTTTTGCTTTCAATCTCTTTCTACCTCTTGCCATCTCTAGCTGTATTTCTCTTGGCATCTCTCAGTCTTCCCACCTCTCAATCCTCCCTTTCCCCCTTTTAGCCACTTCTGTCTCTATCCTTTAATTTTGTGGTTTTCTTTACTCACTTCTCTATGCTAGGCAGTTTTTCTTATCTCCCTCACTACATCCCTGGTCCTCTTAACTCTATTTTATTGCTTAAACTTCCCCAGTATCTCTCCTTTACCTTTGTGTCTGACTGACTCTCAGCCCCTGCTCTGGATTCTGTACACTTTAGCTCTCAGTTTTATGAGTCTGTATTTTCCTATGGGCTCTCAGAGCTCTCCTCACGTTCCCTTCCATCTCTCTATATATCTGTCTGTCTCTGCCTCAAGCCCTGCATAGTCTCTCCCCACACTTCCTCTCTCTCATTTTATCTTTGCCTCATTTTATTTTTTTCTATAATCTGCCTTTCCCATCATTCTCTTGCACTGTATTTCAGGAACAGCTTTCCTCTCTATGACTGTCCTCATGTCTTCTTTTCTTTTGGCTTTGATCACTTTCTCCCCCACAATTTCTGTTCTTCTAACCTCACTGCATCTTCCTTTTCTCTCTACTTTCTCTTTTACCTTTTCTTTTTGTCTTACTCTTTCACTGCTTCCCTTTTCTTTCCTCCATTTCATGTCCAGTTCATTCATTACTTTATTCCCAAATTAAAAAAATATTTATGAAATGCTATGTGTTCTTTGGTTTCTCTTTTTCTGATTTTTCTCTCTGCCCCCCTTCCTCTTTCTTAGCCTCTGCTTCTTTCACAGATGTGTAAACTATGTACTGTGCCTTGTCTTCCAACACTGTTGCATTTTACTTTCACCTCCTCTCTTGGGCTTATCTAAAAGTCCAGAGAAAATCCAAAGATAGATAATGAAACACCAGACTGATGTTACGCAGTCTGTAGCCTTATGGCCTGGCTTTTCTTCTTGTTCCCTGGATCTCTTCAAGTTAATAACTCTGACCTCAAGCTTCTCTTTCTTTAGCAGAATCTGCTCAGAAAACATTCTGGATCAATCTTTAGGAGCTTTGGTTAATTGTGTCTGTTTGCATTAAAAGGTAGAATCGTTACTCAGCTAATGCCAGTATTCTTAGAAAGTCTTGGCCTTAAATGTTGATCAAAATGTTGGTTGGTTGTCAACTCTCATTGTGCCACACATAAACATACTTCAGCGATCCTCAAAATCTCAGAGGAGTTTAGGAGCAGAATCTGTGTCAGAATCCTGGTTTTCTGTCCTCCGGTAAGAATTCCTTCCTTCACCCCTTTGGCTTAGAGGCCAGTTTCCCATTTCTTCCTCTCTGATGTCCTATTGGTATGATTTAACATTAGAATAGAAGTTCTTTCTCTGGAAGTACAAATAAGGGCATCTCTGAAAAAGGCAATAAGCTTTGGGTGGGAAAGAAAAGACAAAAGAGCCAGCACAAAAATGATTTTTGGCTTTTTGGACAGATCTTAATAATGGAATCTCATTTCTTTCACATTTTCCACAGGAGTTCGGGTTCAACACGGTAGCAGCAGCCATGTTGCTACAGTGCTGCCCAGTGCTTGCCCGGACTCCCACTGGCCTCCTGGGCAAACTGATGAAGACTCATCAGTTCCTGTTTCGTATTGGACACTGTCCCATCCTAGCCACCCAAGGACCAACCTATTCTCAAATCCACCTTAAGGCAACTAAGGCTGGAGGGGGTAAGAAGAGGTTCCTAGCACAAAGGGCTAATATGTGGGTCATAAAGACAAGGTTCCAAATCATATTGGCCAGAGTTCATGTGAAAAATGTCAAGACAGAATGAACTGACCTAAAAATATACCAAGGATATATCTTCTGCCAGACTTTCTAAAAAGTTCTGCTCCATTTTCTTCATACAATATTTTCCAGTCATGCTGAAACCACTTAAAATGTCTAGATTCAAACCTACTGTCACAAGATTATGTACCTATACTCCTGATATATTACTCTGTTCCACACAGAGTACCAGAGTATCTGATATTTCTCATTCAACACTGAGCTTAGGGATCATCTCCTTTGCAAAGCCTGCATAGACCTCTAACCTGTCCAATGTCATTTCTGGGTCATAATCCCCTAAATCTTCTAGATTTCCATAAACCTTGTCTTCTCTATTATCTTAGCACAATGTGTCTTCAGTGTGCCATTCCCATCACTTTAAGAGCTCCCTTAGAATAGAGACCAGACTTATCTAGCTCTGTGTCTCTATCATAGGCTTTGTGATACAGTAGGTTTTAATAATCATTGCTGAACTGAACTTATAGCTAGGAATGTACCCTCAATTACTCTTTAATCTTTTCATAGATTCTCCATCTTGGGCCAAGGGCCACTGTCCCTTCATGCTGTCAGAACTGCAGGATGGAAAGAGCAAGATTGTGCAGAAAGCAGCCCCAGAAGTCCAAGAAGATGTGAAAATTTTCAAGACAGGTTGGAGTTGAGTTCCACCTTATCCAACCTCTACCATATTGCTTGAAACCATTTCATCATAGCCCTGAGCTAGGCTAATGCAAAGGCAGCTAGTAATGGGAAGTCTAAATCTTTTGAACAGAAGCTATGGTAGGAATTAGCTTAGACTGTGTAATGAAGTACACCCAGCACAACACATATGTGTGGGCTCCCCTAACTTTCAGGCATTAATCTGATTAAATAAGGCTTCTAGAGTCCAGAGTTGTAGCTCAGCAGTGATGCACCTGCTTGGCAAGCACAAGATCCTCAGTTCAATCCCCAGTACAAGGTGTCGAGGGGGGAGATAAGCCTTCCAGAGTTCTGACTCCTCCTCTCTCCTAGCTAGCTAAATAAATCCCAACAGGCTGAGCTCCATCACTTATGCAAGAGCACATTATGAGCAGCTGGATTTGCATGAAAGAGAAAGGGTTTTATTTTATTTTACTTTTTTACATAACATACCCCCTTTTCACTGAAAACCATCTTGAATTAGCAGTTTCATTAAAACAAATTCAAATAAAATTTTCTTTTCAACAGGATATAGCCTTTGGAAGGCCCCAAGTCAAATGATTACTATATTTACTCAACTAGTGCGGACTACCAAAGATTATAACATGAGAGATGGCCACACTATTCACATCTTTCATAGCTTATTTTGGAATATAATTGAGGACAAAAGGTTGAGATTTAAAATTGAAATTTAATGATGTTACAGAAAAGAAGAACAAGGTGCATCTATCTCCAAAGTGCAGGACTCAGATTGTCTGCTCTAGTTACCTCACCCAAGGGAAAATCCTAGTGATGAGAATTGTGATTCACCTTATAGAAAGTTTATTGACATTATAGGACTTGTCACATGGGGAAATGAGTAGGAGCTCATTTTTCAGAAGATTTGTTTTCTTTCTGGAGAAATCTTCTACACTTTATAGACTTCTTTCTGTATGTTGCATTGAGCCTAAAGAGTACAACATATGCTTTATTTTATTCTCCCCTCTTCATACCAATGAATCCAATCTCTCAGACTTGCCAAGCTCCCTGGACTCAACTAGACAGAAGCCGTTCTCTGATCCTCAGGATGCAGAACAGACTTCAGGGATGCTCTCACATCTGATTCAGAACAATATGGTTGGTGAGTGTGGTGAGGTGAAAATAAAGGGGGTCACGAAAGGGAAGGAGGGCAGAAAGGGTGTCTGAGACAATAGAGGAAAGGGAACGGAAGGACTTTGAAACCAGAGTGTCTGAGTTTAAATTTGAGTTCTAGAACTTGCTGGATCTATGTGCTTTAGCAAGTAAGTTACTTCCCTTCAGTGGTATTTTAATACCTTTAACAGTTTATCATGAGGAAAATAATTATATTTACTTAACTGTAGCATGTATAGTATGTTATCACAAGGCCTCATTAAATGTTTTAGGCTTGCTCCCATTATTTCTTTTTCTTCTTTCCCTCAAAACCTCTCACCCTTCCCAGAGCATTTTACCCCTCTTGTATGCATTTATATTCAGTTTTCATACTGGAATTCATTCAAAGTTTGTAACACATGAAGAACCTCATTCATTTTTAAATATTTTTCAACAGACACAGGAAAATATGAAGAGGAAAATTTATGTAACTCAGAGTTATACCATCCACCATAACTTTTTTAATGTTTTCTATAAGATATATTTCTATGGCTAAACAAACATGCCTGCACACACAAACACACACACACACACACACACACACATACACACAGAGAACCCCTTTCTACTCTTCTCACCATATACATGTTTTCTTTAAAAATATGATCTTATTGTATCTGGTGTTAGTTTATGCTGCTTTGTTCACTTAATAGTATGACCTGGGCCTTGTTGAATATCCAAAAACATAGATCTGCATAATAATTACTAATGTTTCACAAGTGTCTGTGGTGTGGATACAACATTATTCATTTAATTAACCATGTATAATTTAGTTTATTTCTTATTTTATGCATTCCTCCAGTTTAGTGTATTGTTTTTATATACATATAAATATACCCAAATAATATGTATAGTATTACCATTGTCAGTTTTTTTAACCTAATGAATCATTTATTTGCTAGAAAGTCACTGTATAACCTTAATCAGGTTAACAAACCTCCTTAGGCATCAGTTCCCTCATTTGTAAAATAGAGATACTAACAGAACTTTTCACATAGGGTTCTTGTAATACATGAAATAATTTTTTAAGTTCCTGAAAGATGGCCTATGTGTATTAAATATTCATTAAATGTTGGCTATGTTAATAAAAGTATTAGCTATTCTTATTACTATTATTATTATTATTATTATCATAATAGTACTAATACTTCTATTAATATGTGCCAACTGTTAAACTGTTAACTTGGGTGTGCTACATGCTGTTTGTCATCAGATACTCATAATTCTGCAAGGAACACATTATTAGCCCTATTCTGTAGATGTGGACATTAAAACAGAGAGGATTCATGACTGGTTTCAGGCCACACAAGTAGCAAGTATCAGAGGCATGACTAGAAACTAGATATGTTGATAATTCTTCCACTGAGTATGAAGGTTGTAATTCTAGTAAGGATGTTTCCACACTAACCCTGGTAAGGAGAATGAGGCTGTGACAAAGATAGAAAGCCTGAGTAAATGTGTGAATGGATTACTAAGTGAATGAGTAAGCAAAGAATTGATTGAATGAAGTAGTGGAGAATTAATATGATCCAGCAAGTCAGTGACTGAGCAAATAAATGAGTATATGGAAAGAAAATTGGAGAGTCAAAATCAACATGGATAAAATGACTACACAGGAAGATTTCAAATAAATTATTTTCATCCCTATCTCTACTTCTGCAGGAAACCATGCTTTTGATTATGACCAGTTTTTCAGGAACAAGATCTTGGAGAAGAAACAGGACCACACATACCGTGTGTTCAAGACTGTGAACCGCTGGGCTGATGCATACCCTTTTGCCCAACACTTCCCTGAGGCATTTGTAGCCTCCAAGGATGTGTCTGTCTGGTGTAGTAATGACTACCTGGGCATGAGCCGGCACTCTCGGGTCTTGCAGGCCACACAGTGAGTAGTAATGTGGATCATAAGTTGCAGGAGTAAATCTAGAAAACACTGAGGACCAGATTTGGTAGTGGAAACCTTGGTTCTACTGCAACCCTTTTTGTCCAAAGTCTTCCAGCACATCTACGCTTCACATAATAAGTTACTCAACACGCCATGTTTTCTAAACTCTTGGGTGTCTGGTGCTATGGAGGAAAACGATTGGAGACCAAGCAAAGCCCATTCTCCATGAGCTCCTAATTTAACTGCTTTTTTTAAATATTGAGTTTATTGGTACTTTTTAAGTATACAGTACAGTTAGTTACATTTATCTTTGGGATCTTGTACCTTTACATGACAGATCTTGATTCCCATTTTTTCCCATACCCCTGCCCTCCCTTCACCCCCTCCAACCTCCCCTATTTACAAAGACATTGTTTCCATTTCTTCTTTTTCTCATTTTTTCTTGTTCCTTATTTCCTTTGAATATTGTCAGAGACGGTTTGTGACCTCCTTTAGATTTTTCAAATAGCTCAAGCTCAGTCTAGCTTCTCTCTCCATCCCTGAGTCCCTCCAGCCCTAGAAGAAAGGGCATGTCTTATCCTCCTTGCACCCGCTACTTGGTCACATAAGACACACTTCATACAGGACCATTAAGTCAACATTGATCCCAGTCAAGGAAAGGAAACCTACTCAGCTCCTCTGTTCCTGACAAGAATTTTTTCTTTTTCCTGTATTTCTTCTATTTTCTCCTGGCCAGGGAGACTCTGCAGCGTCATGGAGCTGGAGCTGGTGGTACCCGCAACATCTCAGGTACCAGTAAGTTTCATGTGGAGCTTGAGCAGGAGCTAGCTGAACTTCACCAGAAGGATTCAGCTCTGCTTTTCTCCTCCTGTTTCGTGGCCAATGACTCTACACTCTTTACCTTGGCCAAGACCCTTCCAGGTAAGTTTGAGGCCTGAGCTTTGTTCAGTGATGGTATCCTGCAATACAGCATCCAGTCTGTCACCATGGCCCATTCCCTCTATTCTAAGTTCATTTACTTCTATTGTTCTCCCTTTGAACCCACCTTTCATATCTACAACAGTGCATGAGTATATCCCTCTACTTTTTTCTTTTTGCACCTATGCTGAGGACCAATACTGGGAAACATCACCCCATCTCACAGAAGAGTACAAGCATGAATTCATTACCTTCCAACTCCACTGGCCATTTAACATTTATCGGTAGTTTTTTGTTTCTCCAGAAGATGTTCCAAATCATCTTTGCTCTCTAAACCTTTCTGACTACATTCTGATTCACTGTTGCTAAATAATTCCACATCTTACTTCACAATGAAACAGAAGCCTTGAGACAGAATCTCCTTATTTATTGACATTAAACTTACAAACTTATCAATTTTTCATCTACCTTTCCCCATTCTTTTCATTTATAATGAAAGATGCATTTCTCTCTCTGCCAGCAGCCAATTCCTTTATCCACATACTGGATCCTGTGTTCCCACTCTGCAGTCCATAATATCATTACCTTGATGCTTTTTCATCTATCCCTCCATCATATCCTCAACCCAAAATGAAAACAACTCTCAACATCCCCTACATCCATACTGAGCTCATATAATGGTTCAAATAGGGGCCACTAAAAGTCATATTTCTCAGCCCACCCTCTGATACTTTATGCTATCTAACAATTCTGTTTCCTTGGTCAGTTTTTCAAGTCTCTAGAATAGTTTTACTCCAATTCCAACCCTCATCATTCCTTCTCTCTCTCCTCTTCATCAGATTTCCTCACCTTCTACTGCACTGAAAATAGAAGACAGTAGACAGCAATATCCTCAACTCCTAGCCACAAAGTACCTACAAGCTTACAGACATCCCCACCTGTTCTCTCCTTACTCTTTCTTTCCTGTTACAGTGTAGGAGGTGTCATTTTTCTTGTTGACTAATCTTTTCACTGATATTCTGTGCCTCATTCCCTACTACCTCCTCTGGAATCTTGATCTACCAACTCTCTTCCTCTTGCCTATATCTTTAATTATGTTTAAGTCTTTTGCATTTAAAAGGAATATTGCCTTAACTCCCCATCATTCTCTAGCTACTGTCCTGTCTCTCTCTGGTAAACTGCTTGAGAAAAGTCTTTACACTTGCTATTTACTGCCTCTCCTTTTGTGATTCCTCAGCATAGTGTAAATATAACCATTATTTGAAAACTTTTCTGAAGTTATACCCATAACATCCAAATAAATTCAACATCTTTAGGATTTATTTTGTCAATCCCCTCCTTTTCAACCATTGGAATTCAAGTTTGTTCCATTTCTACTGCCACATTCTAGTCTACTCCAAAGTCATATTAACATTTCATCATTGCTCTCTTATAATCTATTCTTCACAGTAGTCAAAAAATGTTTTTCAAATGCAAGCCTGTCTTTGTTGCTTCCCTGGTCAAAATTCTTTAATGGACTCCCATTATCCTTAAGATTAAATATAAACTCCCTATAATGGCTTCTAAAGCTCTCAATAATTTAGCTTCTACTTATTTCTTCAGTCTTATCTTTGGACATCCTCTCCTCTTACTCTTTCATACAGTAATTTGTTCATTTACTTATTCTCTCACTTATAAATCAGTCATTTGTTTATACATCCATTCACTCAAGAAATTTTTACTTAGCATTCATTGTGTACTGGTTACAAAGTATAGAAAAATAAAAGGATTTTGTTTCTGTTCTCAAGAAACTGTAAGTCTGAGCTGAGAGCCCTGGGTTCAAATACCAATATCACAAAAACAAACAAATAAACAAATAAAAACTTCCCAATCTTTCAAATTTTGTCCTCTAAGAAATCACGACTCATTTTCTCAAGTAGAAGTTATTCCTTACTCTTATGAAGGGCTGCAATTTCTTGATGTCTGTGCAAGTAAAGTGATTTAAGAAACAACTCTCTCCATCAACTTCGCACTCCTACCTGCCCTCACAGAAATGCACAGTAAAACGCCTGCTCTCCTCAGGTTCTACATAGAGGCCTTCCTTTCTCTCCCATGTAAAGTGGTGAAATTCCATAATGATTAACTTCCCTTCTTTCTCTGACTTTCCATGATTGTATGATTCCAACACTGAAAGCCTGATAGGATTTCATCCCTATACTTATACCTATAACTATATAGATATATATAGATCGATATCTATATAGATAGATGCTAGACTGATGCTACTTGGAAGGTTGGGTTTTCATATAGGCTGGAAAGATTTCAGCATGAGCCTAAATCTACAAGATTTCTCTGGCAAAAATATCCTTTCCAAGTCTTGATCTTATGTGTTGTGGAGAATGAACCTAGGCTTGTCCTCAAGGAACTCTAAAGTTTCCTGAGAAATTAAATTTTCCTCCACTCCAAAATAGAGGCAAAAGCAGTATTAGAAATGATTTAAAGAAGAAATTAAGTCCAGAATTTCAGGACAAGGAACTTCTTCCAAGGAGGGACGAGATATCACAAAGGTTTCCGCAGGAAGAGAAAGCAAAGTATAGTTTTCAAAGTGAAGAAGAGATTGAATCTCTTTCCCTGTCAGGTTATATCTTGAGGTTGAAGTGGGAGTACTGAGACAGAAGCTTAAGAATTATACATTTAATTCCTCAGGGTGTGAAATTTACTCAGATGCAGGCAACCATGCTTCCATGATCCAAGGTATTCGCAACAGTGGTGCCACCAAGTTTGTCTTCAGGCACAATGACCCTGACCACCTGAAGAAACTTCTAGAGAAGTCCAACCCTAAGATACCCAAAATTGTGGCCTTTGAGACTGTTCACTCCATGGATGGTATGTGTATATATGAGTGCATGTTTACTAGAATTGTCTCATAAAACCCATGATGATGATGGTAACAACTAACATCTTTAAAGTACTTATTGCATGCCAAACTAAATTCTTAGTATTTTACATGTATTAATTCATTTAAGCTTCAGGATTTTATGAGTTAGATGCTAGCACTATTTTTTTAATGAGGAAGCTGAGACATAAACAAGTAGAATAACTTGCATAGGTCACACAACTGGTAAATGCCAAAGGATAGAGACAAATATCTCACTTATCTAACAGTACATAAACTAAATATCAAACTGAAGCTGTGTGTGTGTTTCCACCCTAGGACATATTACACCAATTCCTTCACATGACACTCCTTTCATTAGAAATAATGTCTAAATCAATTACATCAATGTTTCTACAATGGAAAGTTTCACAAACCATTGCCTAGGGTTTTTTTAAAGTTCCAGTATGAAACATTGAAATAAAAACAGGTTTTCAAGTCAGACAGACCTGGGTTCAACCCACCTTTGATATGCACTCTCTGTATGACCTTGGGTAGCTCTAACATACCGAGCCTCAACTTTCCCCAAGGGAAAATAATAACTGGTTGTAAGAATTACTAATAATGGAGGCCATTCAATTAATTATGCTTTAGTAGAAATAAATGACTTTACCCTTCTACCTCTTTTCCTCTTGCAGTTGAAACAATGCCCAAAGCTTTCTATTACTGGCCCTACTGAGCAGAAGCCACATGTTTTAGGAATCCCATTATGGGTTTATTTAAAAAATGAGGTCCTCATTTCATCTTGGTTTGCCTCTTTTGTAATTGAAACAAGAGAGAATTCATAGTATTCCCTGATTTATTTAAGTATCATGTAATGATTGTGCACACAAGCTCTGATACCAAGCTGTCCATGTTCAAATCGCAGCATAATCTCATTAGCTTTGGCAAATTTCTTAATTGCGCTGTACTTCAATTACCTTGTTTATAAAATGGTAGTGATTGACAATAAAAGAGAAGCCAGGCATGGTGGTGCGTGACTATAATCCTAGTACTCTGGGAGGCTGAGGAAGTAGGATCACACGTTTGAGTTCAGTCTGGGCAACTCAACATCTTAGCAAGCTCTTTTCTCGAAATAAAATTAGGGCAGGAGATGTAGCTCAGTGAAAAGGCACTAGGTTCAATACCCAGTGCTGAATAAAAAAAGCTGGGAGACTTAAATGAGTTAATAGATGTAAGTAATTTACTGTCATGTTCCTGTTCATATTTCTACAACCAGGAATAGAGTAAACCCATCACTATTTCTAACCATATTTCTAAGACTGAGATTATTCAAATTCATTATTTCTTTAGTAGAAAATATGACATTTACATTAACAAATGAATGGTCCATTAGTGTTTTTTTTCTATAAAATCTGCCCAAACTATAAATTTGAGGGTTGACTATCTCTCATTGAAAGGATTATTGAACCATTACATGGCCTTCTTTGTCTCAGGCTCTATGTCTTGTGGTTGGCTCTCTTTATGTTATCCTACACATGCTCATATTCTTTATTCCTGGTCTGGAACTCCTGTTTCCACCTGTAGAAATTTCTGTATTTCAACCCCTTCTATCTCAGGAGTTTCTAGAGAGTAGAGAGATGGGGAATGGCAAAATGTGTGGGTCCTTGTAATACGCAGAGTGGCCATTAAGTCTATATATGAGATTCACATTTGAATACCCAACTGTTAGTATAGATGATACTAGAATAAACATGAACAATGCTAAATCTGTATGGAAAATGGAGGAAAACATACTGATTACTCCTAATTCGCTTTCACTGGTAGATTATAACTGAGCCTGAGGGAGAGGTTCCTAAGGGAACTACACTGACAGAGGCAAGAGAGAAACACAGAAAAGATAGAGGCAGAAGCACAGAGAACTCAGAAAGGGACACAATGGCACCGAGAAAGTCTGAAGACAGTCAGACAGAAAGGGCTACGAACTGTGAGGAAAGGAAAAGAGAACTGATGGAGAGAGAGAGAGAGAGAGAGAGAGAGAGAGAGAGAGCGCAAGGAGGGCAGAGTAGTGAGCAAAACAAAGGGAGACATAAAAACAGACATAAAAATAAAGATAGAAATGGACACAGAAAGGAGATAGTGAAAGAAATCTAGAAAGATAGAAACAGGGAGAACTAAAGACGAATAAAAATATTCATAGGGCTGTTGATAGTAACTGACTAAGGCCAAAATGACAGAAACAAGGGGCTATACATCAACAAAATGAAATAAAAATAAATACAGAGAGCCAAGTCTTGATCTCAGGCTTGGGAACACACACACACACACACACACACACACACACACGAAGTGGTTGTTGGAATAGCCTCAAACGAGAGTAGACACCCTCTTCCCTAACACCTTTTTCAAAGCCAAGTAGGTATGGATGGAGTTGGGGAAGGGTTATGATTTCCTACCCCTATATTTTAATTTTGCTTAGGTGCCATCTGTCCCCTTGAGGAGTTGTGTGATGTTGCCCACCATTATGGAGCCCTGACTTTTGTGGATGAAGTCCATGCTGTGGGACTGTATGGGTCTCGGGGTGCTGGGATTGGAGAACGTGATGGAATTATGCACAAGATTGATATTGTCTCTGGAACTCTTGGTGAGTGAATGCTTTGGACCTCCCTCATATTCAATCCAGAGAGGAAGTCTCCCTAACACCTTTTACATCCTTCTCCCCACGGCTTCAGGAGTGAATTTAAGTAGAATTTAGAGCTCCAGAGTACTCTTCTCTTGAATTCCCTCTCTTCAGTCTCATTCCACTGCCAGGTTGTTGAGAAAGTCTGGGGTGGTGTTTGAAAAGACCCATAAGCTGGGCCAAATAGCCAGCCAGGTTCAACTTGAGTAAGTGAGGAACTGTGTTTTCCTCCCCCACACCATCCCTAAGCTTTATTTTAGCTACACTCCTGTCTCTAATCAGCTAAAGGTCCACACCCTGGTCCTTCCTATCTAGTCGTTACATATGGTAGAACTTGAAAGTCCTATCTTAGAGCCACAGAATTAACAACTCTGTCTGCCTTGTCATGAACAAGAAAGAGGAGCAGAGGCCTGGGAAGGAAGTCCTGGAACCCTGGTTTGAGGTGCATCTGCTTGTTTTCCCTGAGGCCTGATCCTATTCCTACAGAGACTAATTAAGGAATCTGTGTATATCTTTCTCTTTTCTGTCTCCAGGCAAAGCCTTTGGCTGTGTAGGCGGCTATATTGCCAGCACTTGTGACTTGGTGGACATGGTGCGCTCCTATGCTGCTGGCTTCATCTTCACCACTTCACTGCCCCCCATGGTGCTTTCTGGGGCTTTAGAATCTGTGCGTGTGCTCAAGGGAGAGGAGGGCCAAGCCCTGAGGCGAGCCCACCAGCGCAACGTCAAGCACATGCGCCAGCTACTAATGGACAGGGGCCTTCCTGTCATCCCCTGCCCCAGCCATATCATTCCTATCCGGGTGAGAACCCCACCCTGCCCACTGCCTTCCCCAGCTATCTCTTTTGAGAACCTTCCCACCCCCAGAAAATCTATACCTACTCTTGTCATAACTGTGTTCCTGTGAACCATCCTCCTTACAGCCAGCTTTACCCCTCTTTTTGAAAAATCATCAGCCATTTTGATCTAACCAACTTCTTTTTGCATTAGCTATTATCTCATGATTGTCAGACTGTTCTGACCAACACAATACTGAGAACTCATGACTTACAATTCAGTGGTATTCAAACTGTTTATCAAGACCATTAGTGGGCCACAAAATCAGTTTAGTGAGTTATGATTAGCATTAAAAATAGAATATGTTGGAGTATGTCACAAAAGGGATATCAATTTGTGAGGGATTTTATACAGGTGTATTTGTGCATGTATGTGTGTATGTCTATATGTACTCATATGGGTATAGTGTAAAACATATTTGTTAATGAGAATTGAGGTCATAAAAGTAAAATTAAAAGCCATAGGACTAGCTTCTATTTTGGATTTCCAACTATGAGTGTTTGTAATGCCTTAAAAAATGAACAGCTCTCAGCATGTATTTGTGTGAATTGGTAAGCCATGTTGTGACAAGAATACCTTTTTGTGACAATTTTGTGCATGAGAATGAAATACAGTCATTTCATGGTATTCACAGAGGATTGGCTCCAGCACCACCCCCATCCTTACCAAAATTTGTGACTGCTCAAGTATTTGCATATAACCTACCCAATCCTCCCGTATACTAAATCATTCCTATTTACTTATAGTACATAATACAGTATAAGTGCTATAGGAATAGTTGCTTTACTGTATCGCTTAAGAATTAACTAGAAAATTCTGTGTGTGCTCATTACACATAGTGTTTTGTTTTGTTTTGAAGCAGAGTCTTCCTATGTAACTCAGGCTGGTGTTGAACTCACACTGTATAGCCCAGGCTGGCCTCAAACTTGTAGCAGTCCTCTTGCCTCAACTTCTCAAATGCTGGAATTACAAGCATGTGCCACTATGCCTGGCTATATACAGTTATTAAAAGTTATTTCTGATCTGAGGTTGGTTGAATACTTGGAGGAAAGAGTCAATCTGAGTCTGCAACAGGACCAACAGACACAGAGAGCTGACTATAGTCACTGTTTCTAAGGCTAATCCAAAGTTCCCTTGAAAGACTGCTTTTTAAAAATTAATCCATCAACACTATCCTAGAGATAGCTTGGTAAGCTTCTCTCCTCAACCAGAACCATTCCAAATTTACCAAAGTGCTTGCTTTGCAAATACCTTCAAGACAAGGCCTCTGGTGCTACCCACATCTCTCCTTCAAACCTGATTACTAGGTCTCAGATCCTCCTTCACAAAAATTCTGAAGCTGCCGTTAAGTAACCCCCACATAAAAATCCTTTGCCCCCAAAATCAGTGGTGTTCATTGATCTGGGTCCCTCTGCTTAATAGAGCTAGTGGTGGTATGCCCTGGTTAGAAGATAATAAAAGGTTTTTATTTTGAGCCCAGGTGGGTAATGCAGAACTCAACAGCAAGATCTGTGATCTCCTGCTCTCCAAGCATGGTATCTATGTGCAGGCCATCAACTATCCAACTGTTCCCCGTGGTGAGGAGCTTCTACGTCTGGCACCCTCTCCCCACCACAGCCCTCAGATGATGGAAGATTTTATTGGTGAGTCCTCAACTTTACCACCCCTCATCCATAGATGAAGAAGTCAAGAGGATATTTTCCATTCAGATCAGAAATTATTTCTGGAACATCTCTTATGTGCCAGGCCCTATAGTGCTGTCACAACTGAATGAGAAATAGCCCATAGGCTCACAGGGCTCTAATTTAATTGGGGAGACCACAGGTGGCAAACACACATAATATCAAGGGATGATCAAAGCTTAACAAAGACAGTACATAGATGAGCTATGGTGAAAGAAAAGAGGAGCAAGAGGATAGGCATAACTCAGCTTGGGGTACCAAGGCAGGGATCCTAGTGAAGGTGACATCTGAACTGAGTCTTGTATGGTCAATGGAATAGGACTAAGAGAAGAAAGAAGGCATTGAAGACATATTCCTAGCAGAGGAAAGAGCATGAGGAAAGGCAAGGATGGATATAAGAAGCAACTTGAGTTATATCGAGAACAATAAGCCAATATTTCTGGCATGCAAGGTAGTAGGAGTAGAAAGAGTCAATCTGAGTCCACAAGGCAATGCAAGACTGGGACTAGATTGAGAGGCTTGTAGAGCCTCATTCCATTTCTACAGGATGAGAGACACACAGGCAGTCAATAGTTTGGAAGAGGAGACAGACTATAGTGCTGGTCCAATGTAATGAGTTCAATATGACTGTTCTATGGGCTGGAAGGAGAGAGCTCACTCAGGGCTGGAGAGGGTGGGAAGAATGAAATTAGAAAGGCTCAGTGGGTGAGGAAATCCTTGTGTTCCACTTGAAGTACATGTAGATATGGTACAAGGATATTCTAGAATAAGGGAATTTCAAGGAGCAATAGCTGAGATAGGACAGCAGAGAAATGCACTAACAATAGTTATTCTGTCTGTCTGAAGTATAGGCAGTATAAGAGTTTGAGGAACACAAAATAGGTAGGTGCCATCCATTCACCCAAAACTATTAGATAATGCTTGTTAGCATTTTTCGGCACTTACAAGTGTGAAGAAGCACTGTTCTAAACACTTTATGTGTGTTAACTCGTTTAACATTTGCAACAGTCTTAGGAGGTAGAGATGCTGTTATCATTTCCATTTTTGTCTTTGTGAAAATTGAGGTCCAGGTACTAGACTGGGACTAGGGGGCCTATTCCTATCTCCATAGTCATAACCATTCAGTCTTCTGGCTCTCTGATCTGATGAACTAGAATTTTGGACACTATTTTTTCAATCGGTATAGGCTTCAATTACAGAGCTCTGGATGTTCTTAGGTATCTGAGTATTCACTGAGGCTGGGCTTTTGCAGAAAAGATATTATGAGAGGGATCTATCATGACTGTACCAGTCCCTCAATCCCATACCCAACAGACCCTGAAATCCTGAAAATTTCTACAATTTTTCTCAAATCTGTTTTTTCTCCACTGACATTTCAATTCATGTCAACGTGATTTTTTCCTAGTTTCTCAGCTTCTCTCAAGTTCCTCTCCAATCCTTTCTCTACACAAATACTGAGAGATTCTTTAAAAAGAAAACTTGACAGTATTGCTTCCTTTAAACCTCTTCAGATTTCTCTATTGTCTAGACACCAGAGGAGTGATCTCCAAAATGAGGTACACAAGGTAATACGTAGGGTGATGGGAAAAGAGTATTAGAATGTTTATTTTTAATCTTAAAAATAGGAAATTAAGCTTCCTTGATATTGTTTTAGAATACAGGCTGGCAATGATACCTGCATAAAATATGTAAACATACAAAGATTTAAAGTATATGCTAAACCATTTGGACTGAGTAGGTTTAGTCCAAAATTTGTAGACCCCTGATCTATACAAGAGTTGAGTCTCAATTGAATGGTATACAATGTCTTCCACATGGTGATGATTGCACCCACTCCTCTCCACAATATGTACTGTATTCTCCAGCTACACCAAATGATTTCTAGTTTACTCATTTTGCTGATTTATTGCCTCTGGGCCCTTCTGGATGATGCTCTCTTCTTACTGAAATGTTCTTCATCACCCATTCTTTTGGCTTACTTCCCTTCATCTTCTAGTCTTAATTCAAGCATCCTCCATTCTTTCAACAAATATTTATGGTACTTACTGTAGATATTAGTCTAGGTGCTGAGAACACAGTAGTAAACAAATTAGACACAAAATTTCTACCTTTCTGGAGCTTATATTCTATTGGATGGAGATAGTCAAACATTTTTTAAATAAGCAAATTAAATGACCAGCTATTTCTTAGTGTTATAGGAAAAAATAAAGTAGAATGGGGGATAGAAAGTTCTAGGAGCAGGGGTTAGTTTGGAGAATGAATGTCGTATTAGAGTGGTAAGAGGAGAGGGCATTGAGTTGATATTTGAGCAGATTTGAAGGAAATGATGGAATTATCTGGACAGATAGCTAAGAGAAGGGCATCCTAGGCAGAAAGAACAGCTTAAAGTAGGGAACACCCTAACACCAGAATTCCTTTTGTATTTGAAGAACAAGATGAGTATGGGTGGAGTAGTGTTAGCAAGTGGAAGAATAATTGAGCAGAGAGAGCAATACACGATCAGATTGTATAGGGCATTGTAGGCCATTGGAAGGATTTTGGATTTTATTCCCAGACTCTTTGGAAATATCTGAGCAGAGAACTGAAATATCTGACTCAAAATTTAAAAATTCTTCAAGTTCTATGTTGAGAATATACTGAAAAGGATAAAGTGTGAAGAGATAGTCCCAGGAGAAGGTGATAGTGAGATGATTCCAGCGAGAGATCATAATGGCATAGACTGCATGACAGCAAGGGAGGTGATAAGTGGTTAGATTTTAAAGATGGTTTTTGCTGATAGAATATGGAGTAAGAGAAAAGGGGGAAAACAAACAATGGCTCTAAAATTTTTGGCCTGAACAACTCTGGGATTGCCATAAACTGAGATGAGAAAGGCTAAAAGTAGAGTAGGTATGGTGGCGGTCAAATATGAGTAGCTCAGCTGGGATCATGTTAAGTTAGTTATACCCCTTAGATATCAGTTCAGATGCAGAAAGGCCACTGGACATACAAGTCTGGAAATAGAGTTCTGGACCAGAAATGAAAATTTAAGAATCATCAGCATATACTGTAGAAAGCCAAGAGACTAGACGAGATCATCAAGGGCATGAACATAGAAAAAAGTCTAAGGGCAGAACCTTGGCATGCACAAGCTACTTCTTACAGCTGGGTCAGGTTCTCTCCTCTGAGTTCCTGTACCCAAGAATGACTACTCTACACACACTGCTCCAGGCTTCCTAGTCATAACTCTGATGACATTGTGTGGTTAGTGTTAGTCTAATCATCCCACGAAGGTTGAAGTTTCCAAGCAGATTGTTTCACTTTTCATGCCACATGTGCCTGTACTTATGAAATGGTCTGGACCAGGATAGTATGAATTTAGATTGTGGCAGAGTGCTTCCCAAACCTCTATACATCCTAGTGCTAGGTGGGCACCTGCTCCACTGAGCTACATCCCCAGTCTTATACATCCTAGTGCTCATAGACAGTAATATTCACGGCTCATACTGGAGCAAATAAAGCTACTGATGTCCTTGAGGCACCTCAAAGGTCTAAGGGGATCAATATCTTGGCATATTTGTACAGTGACACAGGGATTTTGAAGACCAAATCTAACCAATTCTTTCCTTCCCCTCTCCCTACCACTTTCAGATAAGTTGCTGGCAGTCTGGACTGAGGTGGGGCTGCCCCTCCAGGATGTGTCTGTGGCTGCCTGCAATTTCTGTCACCGTCCTGTGCACTTTGAGCTCATGAGTGAGTGGGAACGCTCCTACTTTGGGAATATGGGACCCCAATATGTTACCACCTATGCCTGAGAAGCCAGCTGCCTCAGATGCTTGTCCCACCTGCACTTCACTTGGGGCTGGGCCTCCTCCTGTCCTCTGCTTTGTTGTGTGCCTCTAGCTGATTTGAATCTAAAAATAAAGAGCAAATTGCAGCATTTGTCACCCTTTATTGGACAGAAAACAAGTACACTATACTGGACTTCCTCAGTCAAGTGCCAGGACCATGAAAAGAACCACAGATCACTTATTGGTCTGACTACCTCATCTTACCATCAGGGGAATCCAGATCCAGAAAGAGGGAAAAATTGGACAAAAACTATACAATAAGTAGCACAAAGAGCCAAAAAATTTGGTGGATTTGAAATTACTTTTCAACAAAATTCCAGGGCTCACTTTTGTTTTTTATTACTACTTGTTCACAGCACGATTATATTTATCATGGGGAGCTGGTATACATACAAAACACCTTTGTTTTGGTCCCTTACCTCTCCCATCCCTCCCTGCTCCATTTGTTGGTCCCCTCCCCACTTGAAAAAGATCTATTTCCTATTATCTACTTTTTGTTTTTTATTTATAAATTTTGGGTTTCTCATTGAAATCATGCAACATTTAAGCTTGTGTGTTTGATTTCATTTATGGAATAATACTATTTCATTGCATATACATTTTCTTTATCCATTCATTGATAGGCACTTGGTCCATTTCCAAGACTTAGCTACTATAAATTGCGCTGCTTATAAACATAGGTATGTATATGTCACTATAATATAATGGGGCGATACCTTGAAGAGGAAGAGATGAGTCAGACTTTCTGGTTTTGGTTTTATAAAGACTGTCCATACTGATTTCCATAGTATTTGTGCCCATTTATATTCCTACCAAGTGTAGAATTTTCTTCCCCAGAGCATTGTCAACATTTGTTATTTAATTTCTTGACAATAGCCATTCTTTTTGAAGATGAACCTCAGTATTGTTTTAATTTGCATTTTTCTAATGTCTAGGGATGTTGAAAAATCTTTCATGTATTTATTGCTATTTGCACTTCTTTTGAGAAATACCTATTCAATTACCCATTTTTGTTGTCTTTTATTGGGGGAGGTTCTAAGTGAGTTCTTTATATATTCTAGATGTTAGTCCTCTGACCAAGAATAGTTGGCAAAATTTTTTCCCATTCTGTAGGTTGTCTCTTACTCTGTTGGTTTTCTTTGCTGTGCAGAAGCTTTTTAATCTGATATGATCCCATCTGTTAATTCTTGGTACTATTTCTTGTGCCATTGGGGTTTTCAGAAAGTTCTTACCTGTGTCTATCTTTGAGTTGTACCTATTTTATCTTCCAACAGTTTGTCTAACATTTAGATCTCTGATCCATTTTTATTTTGCTACATGGTGAGATATATGGGTTTAGACTCATTCTTCTGCACAGATACCCTATTCTCTCAGCATCGTTTATTAAAGAGGCTATTTTTCCTCACCCCCTTTTCAAAGATCAAATAGTTCAATGTGCCTAGGGCTGTTACTGCTTTCTCTATTCTATTCCATTGATCTCTGTTTTTGTGCCAGTACCATGCTGTTTTTAATCACTGTAGCTTTGTAATGTAACTTCAGATCTGGCATTGTGATGCCTCCTGCCTTGCTTTTGTTACCCAGGACTGCTTTTGCTATTCTGGGTCTCTTCTGGTTTTATATGAATTTAGGATTACTGTTGGCATTTTCACTGAGATACTTTTAAATTTATGTATATTTTGGAAGTATAGCCATTTTGACTACATTGGTTCTATCTATCTAGGAACATCTTTCCATTTCTGATATCTTCTCCAATCTCTTTTTAGAGTGATGTAATTTTCAATGTAGAGGTCTTTCACTTCCTTGGTTAGGTTCATTCCTAAGTATTTAATTTTTCTTGATGCTGTTTTGAATGCTTCCTAATTTCACTGTTAGCAAGTTATTAGTGTACAGGAACATTATTGATTTTTGTATGTTCATTTGTACTCTGCTACATTGTTGAATATGGTTATTAATTTTAGGTACCTTTTGTTGGAATACTTTGGGTCTTTTATTTAGAGGACCATGTCATCTGCAAGTAATGATTCTGACTTCTTTCCTATATGCGTCCCTCTTCTTTCTTGTCCAGTTGCTGTAATGTTTTGAGGTCTATATTGAACAAGAGTGAAGACAGTGGGCATCTTTGTCTAGTTCGTTTTTAGTGGGAATTGGAAACCTGCGTCCCAAATAGTCTCTAATGCCAGATGAGAGACTCCCAACCAAACTGCCTAGAAGGAAGGAATGGTTCCTCCATACTGAGGTTATTTTCCAGAAGTGGGTCTGGATGTCAACTGTTTTCTCTTTCTCTCTCATAGTATCTTGTAGTACTTACCAGTCTCATTTCTAAGGTGAAAAAAGAAGCTTAGTTATAGCAAGCAACATGTTCAAGGAAATCTCAAAAAGGAAAAGTACCTGCTGAGGGGACAATCTTGTCTGAAATTTGTGGTATCTCAAGCCCTGCTTTGCAACTCTTGAGGGCTCAGTGACTATTCCTTTCCATTATGTAACCCATATAAGACAGCTGGGGGACAGGACACACTAGCTGGGAAGCTATTGTTTAGGCCATACAGTCCACCATGCTTTTTACCACACCACACCACACCACACCACACCTGCCACTCTTACCGATCCAAGCTCAGCAGTTCAGGGACCCTCTACAACCCAGCTGTTTATAATAATCATCACTCTTCTCTCCCTAGGTGATGTATCATTAGGGATGCAGGTACCAGCAAATCATGTATTGAGATAGCTTGTGACTCTGTAACTATATGGAACATATCCAAAATGTCCATTCAATGTGATTCTCTGTAACAAAGATACTTTATTTATGAATATTTCCCAATAAGGACAGATGGGGTTTAAAATGTCAACTGCTTAGAACACCTGGTTCCCATGTACTTCTGACAGGAAGGTGTAAAGTGGGGTAGGAGGACTGGGTTACAGCATTGAGGTACAAGAAGCTCATTAACAGGGAAGTTAAGTAAGAAGAAAGAGAAAGAGGGGCCTCAGAGGAGGACAAAAAGTTGCACCAGGTAAAATGGGAGCCTTTTATGAGACAGAAAAGCAAGAAAAAGAAAGAAGAGGAGGATGAAGAAAGGAGGAAAGGAGGCCATGGGAGAGAAGGCAGCATTAGCAACTTAGAAGGGAGCTGGCATCAGATCCTGTACAAGGGTGACCATGCCAGATATTACTAGGCTTCAGTTGGTTCAGCTGGGCCTAGTCCACTGGAAGAAATTGCAGCGGGAGGAGGGGTCACTGGGAGAACCTTGAGGCCTGGCACACATGTAGAAGCGGCGGCCCAGGTTGGGTCCTGGCTTCTTCACAGTACGCATCACACATGGCTCCCTGTGGCCTCTACAGAGGGGCATTGGCAAAGGCCCTGCCAGCACAGACCTCCAGAATGAGGTCAGTACCTCCTTCTCCTCTTTAGCCCCTGAAGCCTTTATGTCCCCTTCAACCACTTTGGCTATTTCCTCTTCTTCTGGAGTCTTTATGGTCATGAGGGTACCCACCAGAGGCAGGGTAGGCAGCTTCAAGTCAGAAGAAGTTTGGAGATGGCTGGAAGAGGGCCGGAAGTAGCTTGTCATGTTTTTCTGGCCTCTTTTGGTGCTAGCTGGACTTGGCCGAGTCCTGGCTGAGCGAACACAGAATTTGTTTTGTTGTTTCTGTACCTGAGTTTGATTGCTGAGTTGCAAAGCTGACTGCTTCAATACAGGTTTGTGTTCAAAGGGAACTAGGAAACGCAGAATCTTGAGCTGAGTACCTGCAAACTCAGGAAAGAAGCGAGTACAGAGGGGTGGGCAGTGTTTTGCAGGCACAGAAGACACATTCAAAACGGCACCCACAGGGCAATGGTCAGAGCCCATAATTTCAGGGAGCAGGAAAGAGGCCTGGAAGGTGTCCATAACCAGAGTCCTGTCCCCTAGCACATAGTCAAGCCGGGAGCCATAGTTGAGATGGCGGGCACCACTGATCACTGACCAACAGGTAAAGGCCCCTTCTTGCTGTGGTTGAAAATAACGGTAGGAATCAATGAAGGGCCCCATGTGGGACCCATCCTGGCACTCTAGGTTATTAAGCAAGCCATCCATCCACTTGCGCCCTGGGTCCTCTTCAAAGCATTCCTGGGAAAATGAAATGAGGGTTAAGAGAAAGTTATAATTAAATGCCTAGAAAATGGAAGACTATCTGCTTCATTTTACAAAGAGGAAAATTTGGTTTCCCCAAAAGAGTACTACTGCTCAAGGTCACATAAGCCATAACTGGCACAGCTAGAATTTGATTTCTAACTTTACTGATTTAGAAACCTATTCTTATGATTCTCCTATACCACACTGTTCTTACCTTGCATTGGTCTATATAAGTGCCATATTGTGAAGGTCAATAGTTGCTTAATCAAAGCAATTTCCAGAATTATTTTTCAAAAGAATGGAAAACAGGAGAAGTATCTGTCTCTAAGGAGTAGTAGGGTAGGAATAGAAGTTTGGAAAAACATTGCCTTTTTCTTTAAAACCTCTGGTACAATTTGTTTTATCACGTGTCAAAACTCTCACTAACCACCTCCTCTGATCAAGGGCTTCAGATATACATGTCTGAATACTTCCTTTGGTTCAGATTCCTGATCTATCCATCCATCTGTCCAACCTACCTACCAGCTACTCATTCAATCCAACAAATATTTTACACCAGACATGCTAGGGACAAAACAGATATAGTCCTGGGAAGAAGGAGGCTTCCTTCTGAGAACTGACTTGAAACCAAGATGTGAAGGCCAAGAAAAGGTAACCTAGGTAAATGGTAGGTAGCTTCAAACTATGAGAACAGCTTCTATGATAGACCTGTATAAGGAAGGGTACATTGCACTTAAAAGACCTGAGGAGAGACCAGACTGGACCTATTGGATACAACTGTCATACTCCACGCAAGCAAGAGATGATGGCTACCTGGTCCACAGTGGTACCAAAGAAGACAGAAAAATGAAACTGAGAGATGATTTGAAGGTAGAACTAATGGTACTCAGTAACAAATGCAGCATGAGGGCTTGAGAGGAGGAATGGGATATAATAAAAAAAAGAAATATGAGAAGGGAGGTAATAAAGGATAAGAAAAGAGTATGATTCTCAGGCTTTCTGTTGGAGTAACCAAGAGGATAATGGTGTCATTTCGATATATGAGATTAGAACAGCTGGACCAGTAGGAACCAGACATGTTCTCCTATTTTTAAAAGACTATGTTTGTCATTTGAGATGATACGATAGTACTCTTTTCCTGGAAGGAGGAATAAAGGAACTGTACCAGAGATATCTAGGCTAGCTCTGAACTGAGGGGGCATAAAGATATACAATATTGCAAGAAGCCGAAAGAATTAAGTGAATTACTGATGAAGAACGAGGAAAGGAAGGGCTTGCACTTTGTAGTGCTTACTACCTTCCTACCATACCACTATCACCTTCTGTCATTATTTCAGTTCTGCTCACCTTCCCAGCTGGATGCCATATCTATTTATGTGGCTCTCCTACAAACTAATTGTGGAATCTTCCCATGGCCCCCTTTCTGAGCCAAATCCACGGTTGTATTGGACTGTGACAGAATTGATCACCATTGTGATATTATGATACACATTTTTAGATTTTCATCCATAGTTCCAGCCTTGGTCATCCCTGCTCATCCAAGAAAGTCTACAAACTAGAGTTTTTCTTCCCCAAGCTGGGACACAGAAACTAGTCTTCCCTAGCTTTTAGCTAGACATTAAGAAACTCTCTAACCTACCTTTGCCTGATAGATCATAAGGCCCTCATTCCAGAGGGGTGCTGCCTGCTGCCTGAATCAGGAGGAATACCAAAGAATCTGAAGAGACAGGCCTTGCTGGGTTTCCTCACCTAGTCTTCCAGCAATCATGCCTATGTACTGAAGTTTGTATAAAAACTCAAAAGGACAGGGTTCAGAGAACTTTTGAACAGCGGAACATATGGAGGCTCATCATTTGCTGAGAGGGTAGCACACTCCAACTCTGCAGAAACAGAATTTCGGCATTCTGGCCTCTTCCAGACCTCACTCTATGTATCTCTCTTCATCTGCCAACTTATTTGTAGTCTTTAAAATATCCTTCATAAATAACCAGGAAATCTAACTATAGTGTTTGCCTAAGTTCTCTAAGCTGCTCTAGCTAATCAAAACCTGAGGAGGGGGTCATGGGAACCTCAATTTATAACTAACTGGTTAGTCAGAAGTTCCTAAGGCCCAGACTTGTGAATGGATCTGAAAATGAGGTGGCAGTCTTGGGGATGAGACCTCAAAAATGTAGGATCTGACACTATCTCTGGGTAACAATATTAGAACTGAACTGGATTGGAGAACACCCAGCTAGTGTCTGCTGTGGCAGAAATGCTTACCTGCTGGTAGGGACAAATCCTACACCTTTTGGGGCTACAGAAGTCTTTTGTTTTGACTGCTGTGGCATGAGAGCAGAGGAAAAACAGGTGGTTTGTTAATTCAACAGGGAAATCTTCCACATGAGATGGGTCAAAATGAGAAGTACAGTGGACCTTCAAATTACGACCAGCCCGACATATGAACAACTTGGATTAATTAGGTTAATGGAAGATTCTTCCGTCTCTTGTTATCTATAGTGTGTACCCAGGTAAACATCCAGATCTCAGCTGTATTGACTTAGAAACAACTTGAGTTACAACCAGTCCTGGAGTTTGTAAGTCAAGGGTCTACTGTAGTTTATATAGTCTAGGGTGGTAGTTCTCAATCCTGGTTGCAAAATAAAGTAACTTGGGGACTTTTAAAACAAACCACTACCCTGGCCCTACAACCATGAGATTCTGATGATTATTCCTACAGTGCCAATTAATATGCAATCAAGAATTAAAAACAACTGACAGAGAAGGAAATAAAGAGATTCATGAAAGAAAAACGACAAAAGGGACAGGATGGTAGCCAGTTTGAGGCACAGTGAAAAAAAATGCAGCATGAAAACAAGTTTTGCAATGGGCAGAGGAGACATCTGTCTGCAGAGGATGGCATACGCAAGGGTACTGAAAATGGAAATGAAGATGGGACACAGACCAGAAAACACCTCAAAGTTCTAGTCCCAAATATTTCTTTGCATCACAGGGATAAAAGGGTAACGTTGAAGTTTCACGAGCAGAAAACAGTATACTAGGGAAATAACCATGGCAATGTGGACTCAAGGTCCTCAGAATTTGGTTCCCAGCAGACTCTCCAGCCCTACTTTCTGCCACTCATCTTCATTCCCATGAGTCTCTAAAAGGAATGGGACTTGCAGTTCCCTATGCACACTAGGCAACTTCCCAACTTGAAACCTTTACCCATGCTGTAACATTTAACTCCCCCTACCCCAAAGCTCTGTTTTGCTGATCTTTCAAGATTCAGCCATTGTCATCGGCCTGCACATCAGTCCAGGCTTGCAAGCAATCCTATCACTGGGCTTCTTTAGCCTTCTGGGCTGACATCTCTGCCTGAACCCAAAGAACATCACTCTGCAATTCTCTGGCCATGTGTCTATAGCCCACACTGAGAGCTCCAAGGGCCAACAACTGGATCTGACTCTTAACTGAGTTTCCAGCACATAGCTCAGGGCCAAGCCAAAAGTAGAGTCAGCAACATCTGCCAAATGAAAGATCAATCCTCAATACATTTAAAATAGTATTTCAATAGGGTTCTATCAAATAAAAAATCTACATAGGAAAGAAAACAATTCAGAGTGAAGAGCTAACCTTTAGAATGGGAAAATATTTGCCATATCTAGAACATATAGGGAACTCAAAAAACTCAACAGCAAACAAATAAAACAAATAATCTGACTCAAAAATGGGTAAGTGATCTGAATAGATATTTCTCAAAAGACATACATATGGCCAAAAAATATGTGAAAAAATGAACAAAATCACTAATTACCATGGAAATGTGAATCAAAGCCACAATGAGAGGTCATCTCATTCCAGTTAGAATGGCTATTACCAAAAAGACAAAAAATAGCAAATACTGGCAAAGATACACAGAAAGGAGAATTCTCAAATAAGTGTCGGTGGAAATATACATTAGTATGCCATTTTGGCAAATGGTATGGAGTTTCCTCCAAAAGTTTAGACTCATTTCTAGGTATTTATCGAAAGGAAATGAAATCAATGTATCAAAGAGACATCTGTATTCCCATTACCATTGTAACATTATTCATAATAGCCAAGATACAGAAACAGCTGGACAAATTAAAGAAAATATGGAGAGTATCATGGCAGGCTACAGGCAGCAACCCTCATAAGAGATTCATTCACCACAGGTACATCTAAGTCCATAGATACTTAGATACAGGTGATGAACAAAAGCCAACCATGGGAAGGCAACTTGAAGGAGAAGGCCATCAGATGAAATCCAGCAACAGAAGTGTTTAGAATAAGGAGGACTGTTTCTTGATTTTGATGCTGCTTATAGCCCAGGTCCAATGAACAATAAATACACCATCTTGAGAAAAGTTCAAATTCCTCTGAGGGTAGATGGCCAGTGTAGCAGACGCAAATAGAGAGTGTAGGAGACTGAGACAGGCAAACTGGGAAGAGCAAATAGTAGAGCCTGTGGCAGAAACTCATCCAGGAACCTGAGGTTGCTACCTGTCAGTGGGAGGAACACTGATGACCAAGGAGCATACTGAGAACACCAGAGGTTCCTGAGCATGGCGCCCTTTGTATGTTTTTGTTCTGTGAAGTTCTGTATGTTTTTTCTTCTTTTTTATTTAATCTTTTTGAGTAGCAGGCCTATATATGTATGTAAGTACGGTTATAGCTATATGTATCAATTTTCTACTACTGCATATAAAACATTTCATGTAGGTATGTCACATATACCCACTTCAAAGGTTGTTTCTTGGTGTTATTTAACCTTTCTTGACTATTAGTTCAACAGCTGGATACACTTTGCCTCTCCTCTCTTACCTCCTAGTTACCATCTCATCTTTTCCTTATCTTTCCCATTATACCTTCTATCTATTGGTTCCTCTCCCTTATTATTTTTATTTTTTCTCTCTTTAATACATTAAGAATAATCGAAATACTATTGTATCTCGGGGCTGGGGATTTAGCTCAGCGGTTCGGTGGCCTGCCTTGCAAGCGCAAGGACGCGAGTTCAATCCCTGGTATCAAAAAAATTAAAAATTAAAAAAAAATACTATTGTATCTTAATATCTTACACTAGGTTGACCCTCAACAAAGGTTATTTCATGTAGTTTATAAAATTATTAGGTCATTAACTGGACTCAATCTCCATATATCCTTTTTCATTACCTACTTAAAGTTTTTCCCCCAGTTTTTTCTTTACCTCCCCTCTCACACTCTCACAAGTCTCACCACCCTCATCTTTTCTTCTATATAAAAACTTAATTTTGCTTTTTTTCTATTTTAGAGTATAGGTGAGGGGCATGTGTTTATGAGCAACTGTACACTGAATATGATTTTTATTCATTTAATGTCTTCCACTGACTTATCAGGTTCTGCCTCAACAAAAGCTGTTGCTTAGATTTTTTGACATAGGGCTTCTGCTAGTTTATACATTGGATACAATCTCCATAAAGGTCTCCTTCTATTTTTCTCAATTTTTCTTTTTTGTTTATTTTTTAAATTCATTTTTCTTTTATTCTTCTATGTCCCAGCCCTTTCTCTACCATTACTAATTTTTTGTGTTCCTGGTTATTGAAAGAGTAGAAAACTTGTTAAATAACTTCTAAATCATCTATTGATTTATGATTGGTTCTTTGAATATTCATATTAACATTAGTTGTCCTTTCCTTGAATCTCAGGGGTAGGGACCATTCTTTGTGCATTCAATAAGCTGAGCACATGACTATGCACTGAATCACATCCAAAGCCAAAGTCACATCACAAAGAAAAGTCCATTACTAAATAGACTTTTAGCATAGTAGAAGAGCTTTGTAGCCCAAGTGATCTACAACACAAGAAAACAAGGCAATAAAATACCTCAAAAATCTCATAAATCCCCAAAAGCTATTTGATAGGCACTGAATCGAGGAAATTTCAGGGAAAGAACTCAGAAACCACATATTTTAAATGTTTGAAGAGATCAAAGAAGCAAATAACTTTATGAAAAAATTACTAAAATGTTCAATAAGCTCAAAGCTCAATGATACAGAAAGCTCATAAAGGATTTAATTAATGGGATGTTCAATAAGCTTAAAGAAGCTGCAAACCGTTGACTGAATTAAAGAAGACTATGGAAAATACGAATGACTAGTACAAAGAATTTGAGATTATAAAAAGGAATCAAGCATAAATCCTAGAAGTGGAAAAAAAATGAAAGTTAGAAATAATTAATGAGTACAAAATATCATGACTTGAGGACAAGAAGATCACTTTCTCAGCAATGTAAATAAAAGGTATAAAATTTTATTCACTGAAATCATAGCAGAAAAGTTCACAAATATAGAATGAAGTGAATATCCAGAAATGAGGCATTTTGAACCCCAAATAGACACAAAGAAAAAAGAACTGTACGAGGACACAACACAGTCAAACTCCAAAGAAATGAGAAACAAAGAGAGACTACTAAAAGTCAATAAAGGAAAATGTCAAGTTACTTATAAGGCAAGCCTATGAGAAAAACTTACAAGGCAAGCCTATAGATTTCCCCACAAAACTCTCAAAGGCCAGGAGAGCTTGGAGTAAATTTTTTCAATGCCTAAAAGAAAACTACTGCCAATCCACATTAATAATACTGCAAATTTATCTTTCAAAATTAATGGAGAGCTGGGCATGGTGGTGCATGCCTGTATCCCAGCACTTTGGAGGCTAAGGCAGGAAAACCGCCATGAGTTCAAGGCCAGCCTGGGCTACATGAGTTCAAGGCAAGCCTGAACTACTTAGCAAGACCCTGTCTCAACCCACCCCTCCAAATAATGCATAAATAAAAATCATGACAAAAAGAACCTAAAGAAACTCATGACTTCTAAATCAGAATTGCAGAAAACATCAAGGGAATTCTACACACAAACAGTAAAGCTAACATTACCATAGATTCCAAAGTAAACAAGTAATCTAACTGGGCGAGCACTTAAACAAAATGAAAATAGAAAAAAAATCAGCACTGTAAAAAAAATGTCATAACAAGAGTCAGTAAATACCTATTAGCAATAATACTCAATGTAAATGGTTTTAACTCCCCAATCAAAAGACACAAACTGGAAGACTGGATCAAAAACCAAAGCCAACTTGTTGCCTCTCCAAAGTATACTTTATCCACAAATAAGCAAATGGTGAAAGTGAAAGGATGGAAAATGATACTACATGCTACAGGGGCCTAAAAGCAAGCAGGAGAGGCTATCCTATTTTCAGACAAAATGAACTTCAAGTCAAAACTGATCAGAAAAGGCAAAGAATGCCACTACATACTGCTAAAGGAAATAATTCAACAGGAAGAGATAACAATTATAAATATATATGCACCAATTGTTGGTGTACTCAATTTCATGAAACAAAAACTACTTGACATAACGGACAGATATCACCAAAACAATCACTCTCACAAATAGGTCAAACAAAAACTTAACAATACCACTGAACCAATGGACTTAAATTTCTACAGTGTTTCTTCCAATAATAACAGAATACACGTTCTTCTCAGTAATCCTGCTATCAAAAGGACACTACAGGCCAATATCTTTAAGGAACATAGATGCAAAACTCTTCAACAAGATACTTGTAAAAATAATGCAACAAATCACCAAAAAAGATCATACAGTATGACCATGTCAATTTTATCTATGGGATGCAAGGATGGTACAAATCAATAAATGCAATATACTACATAAACAGAAGGATAAAAATGCCACGAATATCTCAATAGATGCACAAAAAGCTTTTGATATCATCCAATATCCTCTCATGATAAAAAATAAAATCCTGACAAAAATAGGTATAGAAGGACCTTATAGATAAAAGCCATTTATGACAATGCACAACCAACATCATACTAAATGGGAAACAACTGAAAACATTCCTTCTAAAATCAGGAAAGAAACAAGGGTATCCACTCTCATCCTCCTGTTCAATATAATACCCAAAAGTTTAGCCACAGCAGTCAAGCAACATAAAGAAATAAAAGGAATATGAATAGTAAAGGAAGAATTCAAACTATCTTTATCTGCAGATGATATGATCCTTCATACAGAAAAACCAAAAAAAAAAAAAATCCACCAGAAGACTTTTCGAGCTGATAAACAAATTCAGCAAAGTGGCAAGAAACAAAACCAACATACAAAAACCAACAGCATTCTAGCATACTATTAATGAACCTACCAAGAAAGAAATCAGGAAGGTCCAGGGATTTAGCTCAGTGGTGCCGCTGCCTGCCTTGCAAGCATAAGGACCTGAGTTCAATCCCTAAAAAAAAAAAAAAAAAAAAAAAAAAAAAGAAAGAAATCAGAAATCAGGAAAACAACACCTTTCACAGTAGTCTAAAAAAATTAAATGCCTCGAAATCAACCTAGGCAAATTAAAAGCTCTCTATGATAAAAAACTATAGTATTCTTGCATGGTGGTGCATGCCTGTAATCCCAGCACTCAGGAGGCTGAGGCAGGAGGACTGCTATGAGTTCGAGACCAGCCTGGACTACATAGTGAGTTCCAGGTCAGTCTCAACTACATAGTGAGACCCTGTCTCAAACCACCCCCCAAAAAACGATTGTATTAAGAAAGATAGAAGATGACATTAGAAAGTGAATTGACCTCCACTGATTGTGGATAGGCAGAACCAACATTAACAAAATAATCCTATTACCAAAAATCATTGATACATTTATATATATGATATATAC
>NW_022900951.1:47994036-48010816 GCF_012274545.1 Fukomys damarensis | reverse complement strand
GAGAGAAGTGGCAGGTGAAGGAAAAGGGGATTAAAAATGACCAATTAAAAAACAAAATCCTACCATTTACAGCAAAATGCATGGAATTTGAGGTCATCATGTTAAATGAAAATAAACTAAGCACAAAATGAAAAAGAAAACTACATGATCTCACTCATATGTAGAAGGTAAAAAAGTTGATCTCATACAAATAAGAGAATAGAATTGGGGTTTCCAGATTAATAGATTCAAAAACACAGTCTGATTGGAGAATAAAGTTCAAAAGTTCTGTAGCCGAGTAGGATGAATATAATTAGTAATAATTTATTGTGTATTTCAAAATAGGTAGCAAGGGGACTGGGTATTTATCTTAGTAGTAGAAGTCTTGTCTAGCATGTACAAGGCACTAAGTTAGATACCTAGCACAGTAGGGAAAAATGTAGCAGAAAGGATTTTGAAAGTTTCCACAAAAAGAAACAATAAATTCTTGAGGTGATAGGTATGCCAATTACCTGAGTTAATCTTTATATGCTATATACAAGTATCAAAATATCACATTACACCAGATAAATATGTACAAGTATTATGTGTCAATTAAAAAAAGAAAGAACAGTATTTCAAACTATGCTCTGCCTTTTCATAAAGGAAGCTGCCAAAAACCAAGCATTGGCTTGGATAGGTTAATAGAATCAGTCAGGATTGGGGCCTGGGATAGAAGGAGCCTTACCAGGTTGACTGCATCACAGTGGTCAATGTGACGGTAGGCTGTATTCAGATCACCCAGAATGATTACATGGCTGAAAAACACAACTTGGTACTGTCAACTGGATATTCAAGACAGGAAGAAATAGTTCTGTACCATATAATATTCCTCAGGTTCAAGGGCTCAACACTGAAGCTTAAGCCACAGCCACTCTACTCTTAGATGCCTAGCAACAACCTCAATGTCTTTCACACCTGATCAAAGTCTGAGCTCTAAAGGTGATACTGTTCCCTGTTTGACATTATCACCTCAGTGATCTCAACCTAATGCCATCTTTCTTGTCCTTCAAAGCTGAGCTGAAGGTACTTCTTACTTCCTCTTTGAAGAACCCGAGTTCTTTTACATACCCTTATTTCCCTGACCTTATCACACTTATCTTACTTAATCCTTTATACTATACTGTGAGGTAGAGATTCACACTTATTTGACAAAAAAACATAGGCAGAGCAGCTGCTCAACCTGCAGTACCTGCCAGCTGCCAGAAGGGCTTCTGCTCGGATCTGCAGCAAGCGATAGAAGCGCATCTTGAAGGTCAGTCGTTCAGGCTTCTCAGGGTCCACACGGGGGCAGTACACATTGATTAGAGTCAAGGTCTTCTCCTTTCCTTCCTGTGTTCTATGGACAATAAATACTCCAAAGGAGTCAGTTTGAAGCCTCGCTTCCTGTACCTATACCACATGGCTCCCACTTAATAATTGTCCACAGGATAGAAGAAAAGGGGTTAGAGACAAGAATGAGCAGACACACACTGGTCTTGGGGATAGACAACAGGTGAAGCAGGGAAAGGGTCATGTAGGATGACACCCAGGCAAACTAGGTGATAAACTAGGTCAAAGAATGAGCACTTCATTCAAGTGGAAGGTGCTGATATTCCCCTTCATCCTGAGGTACACACAGGTATCAGATACACCAACTCTATGATATTGGTCAGTTATATGCTCATTAAAAGTTAAGGGGGGGATAACGAGAGAAAAAAACACAGAAGAAGAAATCAATGAATTTGTAAATCAGGGAATCATCACTTATTTCAGATGGGTATTTGGTACTTATAATACTTGTTTTGTTTAAAGGGATAATGTGAAGTTTACAAAAAAAATAGTGCTTTCTATTCAAATGCTCTTAGCACTTTACACTTATTTCGTGAAAATGGCTCACCCAGAAAGAGCAACTTGGAGCAATGAGTTGGGCGTTGAGTAAGTTACTTTTATGGTACCTGTGGTAGTAAGAGAGAGACCATCAGGCCAGTCCCCCACTCTAGACTCAGACAGAAATATAATTTGCCAGAGTCATATAGTAAGCAGCCCAGCCAGTACTAGGCAAGCTTGGGAATTTTATAATGTATCTATGTTTAAAAGGAAAATCTTGGAATTTCTACACTAAGAGTAGAACCCACAGTGCTCAGCGATAGGGGATAAGGACTATTACCGAATCTTGTGCTGTGTAAGGAGGGCCCGCCCTTCACTATCCAAAGCCCGAAGTTCCTCCTGGGTGAACTCTTCCATGTTTCCATAACAACCCACGTTCCCATTCTGGGTGGCAAACAGGCCACTCAGGCCTTCTTCAGCAGCCACTGGGGTAGCACTGTCCTTACAGAAGGTGGCTACACCTGGAGACAGAGAGGGGTACTCTGAACAGGACTGGCAGTGAACAGCTAGTTATACAGTCTATCCACTCCAATTATCCCCACACCAGTTGCCTGATCATCTTTATAAAATGTGGCTTTTATGTTTCAAGTACTGATAACTCTCCCAAGGGCCACAGATGGCTCTGTAAAGTCTCGGGCAACTTGATGCTTACCCTGGAGCCTCAGTTTCTTTATCTAAAAAGGCCACAAAATAATATTAACAGTTAATATTTTATGCATTTTACATATATACATGGTAAATGCTCATATATATTAGATATTATTATTTAATCTTCTTAATAATCCTGGGAGGTAGGCATTATCTTCATTCTCTCACTGGGAAACCCCAGTGAGAAATAGAAAGAAATAGAGTAACTTGCTAAGAGAGTGAGAGGCTAGGAAGTAAGCCATAATTTGAACCCTGGCAGTCTGGCTCTAGAGCTCACACAATTAACCATCACACTACTGTACCTCTGAGGTGCAATAATTTTATACATTAAAAATCATACTTCATATAATAATTCTATAGGGCTTTAGTTCTGTGGACTAAAAGTCCAAAGTTATTATCTTCTCATCAAATAATAAACAGAAAACATTTCTCCATAACTGCCTCTATCACTAAAACTAATTTTAAGTCCCCCAGAAAACCCCATTTACCAGAATAGCCACTGCGGCTGCGGCTGTAGCTGAAATAGGAGTTATAGCCCTCAACAATAGCCAGGGGCTCTGTCAGCACATCCCCTGGGGAAAAAAATGTAATATTAAGTCAAAGGTTAAAACTAGGACCCAGCATTCAGAAAGGCTGGGAATTAGTTGTGGGCTAATTACTGGCACACATCAGAGTCAGAGGTAGAAGGGAAAATTAACTACAGGTAAGTATGATTAAAGGAGGTTAAAAGGTGGAAAAGTGAGAGAGGGAACTGATATCAAAGTTAGATGGGGAAGTAGAAAGTCTATGGAATGGGAGGTGGAGAATTAGTGAGGGAGGAATCAGAGCTAACCCTGGGGGTCTAGGTGATAAGAGGGAACTAGAGGTGGGAAACAGGAACATGGGAGAGGAAACTGGGAATCTGAACTGGGGGGGAAAGGTGAGAGAGAAGGAATTAGGACATCTGAACTGGGGATGAGGGGAAAAAATTAAGGGGTCTGAGATCCGGTGGGAGAGAGCAAATCAGGAGGTCTTAGCTTGGGGTGAAAGATGAGGTGGGAATTAGAAGCTCTGAACTAAAAGGGATGGGGGTAGACAGGGTAAATTGGTGATCTTGGAGGCAAATAGAGCCTGGGATGGGGCGTAGATGACGCGAAAATTAGAGGATCTGTGCTGGGGCTAGGGACAGAGAACCGAAGGCTCTGACTTGGGGGTGGGAGATGGACGATATATGGAGGGAGAAAATACAAGGGATTTAATTGGGGCAGTAAAAGTAAGTAGGAATATGAGTGGATACGTGGGTTTCAAGAAGGAGGCAATTAAAATTCTGCTGAGGACAAGAAATGGAATAGGATTAGAGAACCTAGTGGGGTGGTAAAAGGGGTTGAAGAGGGAAGAGATTGGGATTTGGAGTCTAAGGGCAGAACTCTTAAATTACAGGAAAATGGGAAAGTGAAACCAGCTAGGGCAGGAGGCAAAAGTTAGTGGGAAAATGATAGAGATCCTGGATTCCTGAAAGCTCACTGGTCACTTTGGTTTCCTGGAGACAGACGATATCAGCACCCAGTTCCTGCAAAGTGCGCCCCATGGTCGCGTTGGCACAGTTGTTGGATTCGTGGCATACCGCTCCTTGCAGGGGACTCCGGATTCCGTTGATATTCCAGCTCACCACGCGCAACATCTCAGGGAACCTGACGGCCTAGCCCCGGCAAACTACCACTTGCCGCTAGAAATTGGCTAGACACCGCCTCCCGTGCGCGTTTACGCAGGCGTTCTCTTGCGTGCCACGGAAGGACTGGACGCAAGCGGGGCGGGACTTAGGGACACTCAGTTGTCATTGGCCGAAGGCCGAACTAGGCGGACGCTGAAGGGGCAGAGCGGATGTGAAGGTAGAATGAATGGCGTCTGTAAATTCTTGGGTAGGGCTCCTGCTCCCCCGAGCGCACATTGGCCCGAAATCTGAGTCTGACTGTATTTTATTTCTTTTCTGCTCAGAAGTACGCTGCGTGCTTCTGGTTACTTATAAGCAGGATTTCGTCACTTGTTGAGCGGCGCAACTCAGAGAAACCGCGCTGCAACCGAAGCCCCGCCCCAGCGTGCAGATCGCCGTCTTAAATATGCCTTAGATTGAGGCACCTGCGCCCCAGGAATTACTGGCGCACTGTGCTCGCCGCAGCAGGGGCTAAGCAAATTTAGCGAACTTCACAATTGGAGAACAGAGCTGTAAGAATCACACTACTGGGATAAGATTTATGAGGATGGCTTTGGCTGTATTGAGGCAGGAGTAGATTGTCTCAAATCCACCTCTTAGCCACATTTGTTTTGGACCTCATATCTAGAAGGATGTGGCCAGACACATACTTGCTGTTGGCCCTATTTCTCAGATATGTTAAACGGAGGTCCAGAAAATTTTAGTCGCAGAGCAGCACTCTCCTGATGCAGCCATACCTTTTCTGTATACATTATCTCATTTCATTGTCTGGACAACCCAGTAAGGGACATTGAAGCTAAGTAAGAAAGGTTGAGTGATTTTACTTCAGTTTCACAGGTGTGGTAGACCCAGGATTCAAACCCCATCTTAAGCAACTCAAGGATTACTTTTCTAAATAAGATTTTGACCGCACAACTCAAATCTATTTAAGTCTTTTATACTCTCTACCCCCACAACACCTTATGGTTCATTCTGTCACAGCAGTTACAATACATAGCTACTGCTAATTTCTATTGTTTGTTTATTTGAGACAGGTTCTCAATATGTAGTCCAGGCGGGACTTGAATTCACCACATAGTCCAGGCTGGCCTTGAACTCTTGGCGATCCTTCTGCCTCAGCCTCCCAAATTCTGGGATTACAAGCGTGCTCCATGATGCTTGGCTGATTTCTATTTCTAGATAGCCCCCAACCTGAGAGTAAGGACCATTGCTGATTCATCCTACTAATTCATCCTAATACTGGACACAGCAGGTATTAGGAGGGTGTGAATATTTGTGAGATGAAAAGACAGAGCAATAAAAATAGGTTCATGGATTGTTTTGAGAGCACAAAAATAGACATGTCCAATGTCTAGGGAAATGTATAACTGCATCTTTAAGTTTCTCATCCAGAATATCTCAGCATAATGATTTTTCCCCTAGAACTTCACAGCCTTATAGCCATTATCTTTGATGGCTACAGAAAAAAAAAGTCAGCTACTTTTCTCCCAGAGGACTTAAAGGTCACCTTATTGTTGCCATCAGAAAATAGCTCTGTAATTAAAAAATTCTGGGCCTTGAACTTTTTTTGCCCCTATTATTTGGGAGTTACTCAGGATTGAATCCCAGGAGTGGGGTCACTAGGACAAAGGAAATAAACATTTTTATTCCTCTTGCTTCATATTTCCAGATAGCTTTCCAGTAAGGAATTGTGTCCATTTACACTGAAGACCTATGAAATTCAGCTCCAAGAAAATCTAAATCTTCTTGTCTCAATAGCTGGTTTTAATTTCTCCATTCAGTCGTTGCTTGTTAATATTAGTTCTGACCTTTGGGGCGAGGTGAACACATGGTTGGAAGAGAAAAGTCTCCGGGTGGCTCAGGAACTTCTTTGGCAATTACAACAGCTGATATTTCAACAGAGTACACACACACCCCTTAACAAGGGTGCTTCCTCAGCCTTCCCAGGAGCCAACGAACATCTCCAGGTTCCTTCCTTGATGCCATCCACTGGATTGCTTTGGAGGTCTAAATGCAAGAGAGCTGAATGTCGGATAATTAGCAATGGAAGAAAAAATCTCCAAAAGAACAGGTATGTGAGAAATAAGGAAAAACAGACAGGAGTTACACAAATCCATTCTTTGGGCTCTCTGAAAAGTTTTCTTTGCATACGTGGTTGGTGCATGCATTAAAGGGTATATGAAAAGATAGCTATATCTAATCTATCTATATTTTTATACATTTTGACTTGAATTTTTAGGACATTGACAAAACAGGTAATTTCTTAGCACCTTTGGAAGTCTTTCCAGTTTATCCGTAGAGTCCAGTTTTGAATGAAATGTGGGATAAAGATTATATCTTTTACCTTCTTTCTGGTCTATAGAGTAGGGTAGATTTGTCATGACACTTGGAACGAGCTCTCTAGTTTCTCTATCAATAGCCTCCTCAGTAAAATGGAAATTAAGTCCCTAGGCAACTTTCCTCAGATGGCTGCCTAAAAAATCAAGAGGGTTGGGGAACAGGATGCAAAGTTCTTTGAAGACATTTTAATACTTTCATGCTCTGTCTGAGATTAATGAACCTGCTTTTTTTTGTAGTGTCCACAGGCAATACCACCCACAACATTCTCGCTGCTTTTCTCCCTGAGTGACTGTGGTTTGTGGAAAGCCACTCCTAGCAATGAGTTTTGGGGCACAGGCAAGGGGCTGAAAATAGGGAGATGGTCGGTTGCTACAGTGGCTCAGAAAGAAGTGGATCCTGAGCTGCTGCCTCACAAGGCCTGATATATACTTATGCATGTACCTAATCTTTAAGCCTCCCCTCAGCACTCTAATCCTCTACACATGTATCCATACCCACACATTTCAAGAATTATAAATCAGGTGACCTCATTTGTAATTTTATTGCCTATCAGCCCTGTTTTGACGCTTTAAATAGGATTCCTCCCCCAAACCCCAAACTCAAGGGGTATTTGAATCTATATGTCTTAGGAAGGCACACTGTATACTTTTCTTCCCCTAGAAAAAGCCTGATTTTAGAATTAATGGCTCAGCTCTTAGTCCTGAATGAGAATCTATTACTGAGTGAATCCTATCTCTGCAACTAATTTACTGGTCCTTCTCAGAGGAGATTTCTTATGTTTATTCTGTTCTGCCCCTTTCAAAGTTGAGAACCCTTTCTAGATGCCACCTTTTACCTTAGACTAAGTCACGTCCCCCATCAGCATCCCTGCATAGCTCTCTTTATCTTGTTGAACTGAGATTACTTGTCCACATGTTTATCTCATTTGGACAGAGAGATGTAGACTGTATAAATGCTCACTGTGCAAGCGTTTTCTCTAGAACCCATTCTCAAGGAGCCCACAGTCTAGTAGGGAAGTAGACAAGGGAAACACTGGTAGATACTTTCTCATATAAATGGAGATACATGGGCATTATGATAAACAAAGACAAAGCCTCTCCTGAAGATACAGGGGTGACTTCCCTAAGGAGGTGAACAGTAAACCAGGCCTTGATGAGTGAGTTAAATTTTATTGAGAATGGAAGGGAAGAGAAGGCATCCAGGCTGAGAAAAAGCCCAGAGATAGGAAAGTATACGGTATGTTTTGAGCCCAGTGAGTTAGCCACTGTAGTTTAAATATAGGGATGTAAAGAGAGACATGACGACTAGGCAAGCAGGTTGGAGCGTGATTTATAAAAAGCTTCAATGCTAGGCTGAGGCTTTTCCATAAGCTTGTGTTTTGTTTTTTCTTCCTCTGGGATCAGAATTTGTAACAGCATTGTAGAGTCTCATAGTTCCACATAGTTTTAAATTGGTTTCTCAAGACTGAACCCCAGATTTACCCTTTCAAACCTTGGCAAAAGCCTTCTAGCTGCCTCAGATTTCCTGCTACTAAAATTATCTTCTTGCCTCTTGGCAGGATCATGAGGATAAAATTGTAAACATAAGACATGTGTTCATGTGACTGGCTATAGATTACTTTTGATAAGCCACTTTCCCATCCTATGCCTCAGTTTAAAATGTTTTAAACAGTATGTTTATAAGGAACAAATAGGATAACGGTTATGTTGTTGCTTAATTAACAATGAAAATTTATACCAGAAAATATCGTTAATAAGATTGTAAAGCATCAATGGAGTTGTACCAGTTAGGAGACATTAGGATTAAGAGAGTTTTATCTCTTTCAAAGTGTAATTCTGAAACTCTAGAAGTTTGTAGCTAATTTGGAAAACTGCATTCAAAAATTTTTCACTTTGGACACATAATATTACATACTTATGTGATACCGTGTGATATTTCAATACATGTATACAATGTACTGTGATCAGATCAGGGTAATTGTCATACTTATCACCTCAAGAATTTATCATTTCTTTGGGAACATTCAAAATCCTCTCTCCTAGCTATTTTGGAATATGCAATTGTTGTCAACCATAGTTTTCCTACTATGCCGTAGAACATTAGAAATTATCCTTTCTATCCAGTTGCACCCTGTACTCATTAGCCATTCTCTTTCCATTCCCCCTTCATCCCAAGTTCTGGTAACCACTATTCTACTCTCAATTTCTTAAGATCAATGCTTTTAGCTTCCTCATAAAAATGAGAACATGCTGTATTTACCTGTGTCTGACTTATTCACTTAACATAATATGAAAGACCATATTCTTAAATCAAATTAGCTTGATCAGTTAACCAAAGAAAAGCCATGGACTGAAAGTAATTGGGTTGCCAGTGTTCTCTTTCTGATTTGGTCACTGATTTGCTGTATGACCTTAGAAAAATATCCCTTCTCTAGGCCTCAATATATTTTTTAATCTAAGAATATGAGGTATAATGATGTATAGGGAGCTTCTCAACTTTTCTGTAAGTCTTCACATAAAACCAGAAAAGTAAACATGAATTCATCTTTTTAAATTGATTCTCAAGAGTTCTTTATAAGTGTTAACACTTTGCCTTAATATTGTGTTTAATTTACCAAAAGAAGTTGCTGAGTAGTGAAAGAGGTGATTGATCATTTACTTCAAAAAGGGAATAACAGTGTTAGGTAATAGATATTTAGCATTTTCAGGCTGCTTTACATGTGTTAATATGTAAAATCTTCAACAACTCTAAAGAAGTAGGTATTCCTATCATCCCATGTTTGAAATTTCAAAAAATGAGGCACTGAAAAATTTAGTCTCTTGACCGCTGTAACCATCAGTGGGCAGAACTGGGATTCCACTCAGGTACTGTGTCTCCAGAATCCATTGCTTTTAACTATTATGATCCACTATATCACTAGATTCATTTAGCTACATGGGCTCTAATATTGAAAGTCTAATACAATTTATACACAGCAACCAGTGGGAATGTAACTCTTTTGTAGGTTAAAGCTCTCATGAAATATTTTAGGGAACATTTTTAAAGGCACAATGGAGCTAAGAGCATTTGATGGCAGGGATTGGAGATTTCTATCCCCAAGAGATTGTCCTTGTGTATTCTCGCTCAGTGGAAGAAAGTTGTCCTTCCTAATGGCCAATCAGTGGGGGTTTAGCAGGGGGTGGGAAGGTTGCAAAAGAATGAAGTAAGAGTGCACTTGGATATCTTCCAGGCAAGCTGTGCAATTACATGAGTTCTACAGATAAAAGACTCAAAATAACCAGGAGTAGGAGGCAGGGAAAGTGGGGCTAGTGAAGGGGAAACATCTGGGTGGGATGGCTCTGACCTATGCACTGTTCACCCTTACAGGCTATTGCTTCTTGCTCTCTACATTCTCTGTGCTGCAGCCTCTACCCTTCTATGTCTCCTTTCCAGCAGCTTGGCAAGAAGAACTTTAGCCAAATTTTGGATCAGGTCTTGATACCTATATCCCTAGAACATCTCATGGCAGCTGGCGGCCATGTGAGCAGTGTTACCCTCTCTCCCCTCAGCAATGGCTGTACTCACTCCCCTTCCCAAAGTATCAGGTTCATTGATTTATTTAGCCTTGGCTGGAGGGAGTATAAAGATGATCACATAGTGCCCATCTCTCCAGGAGTGCCCCAAGCAGCACATTGTAGAAAGAAGAGGCTCTGAGGTAGGGATGGCAGATTCCAGAGGAAAACAAGGGTTGCAACGCCATTTTGGGTGGGAGAGAGCAATGATGCAGTGAACCTTCCACTTTCAGTTTGGGCCTTTAATTGCTAATTCAAAACATTGCATTTCTCATTAGGGACTTTGTGTTTTTGTTCTTGGGATGTTTGTATTTCTGATGATTTCTGATAGGGATGTTTGTTTCTGGGTTGGAGCTTGATATTCTACTTGGGTCCAATTTCTTATTTCAAAGCTGAGACCCACCTCTGTCATCTTTGCTTTGCCACCCCACACAGGATGTAAGCACATAATCTTTGGCCTTTTATTTGTATACCCTACTAGTCCTGTCTTCATTGGCAGGAAGTGACTGGCCAGACCTGGGCTGTCTTGCTGGCTGCCTTCCTTGCTGGGCTCCAACTTATCTCCTATGTACACAGCCCTTGGAGTTCATAGGCCTCTGCTGACTTCTGCCCAACCTCTTCATCTTGGCATCCAAGCCCCCACTAGTACATACAGGAGCACAGGCAGGCTAGGACAAGAGGAAAAAAGGAGAGTGGGCTGGACATAAGCTGTCAAAGGCTGAGAAGTCCATTGCACCCCCATCCCAGACCTGTTCACCTACCGCTGTAGCTACAGCAACAGAAAGGACAGCTAGGAAGGTAGGAATTGAGACCCGGTACCTTATAGGGAGTGGTGTCATTAGCTGCAACGCCTAAGATGTCTCAAGAGATGGGAGAGCTCACCCAAACCAGGTTGCAGAAGATCTGGATTCCACACAGCAGTGGCAGCAGCGGTCTGCAACGGCGAAGGGGCTGTAAGTGGGGTTTACTTCTGTGGCCTTCAAGGTGGTGGTGGTAGAGTGGGTGTAGAATAGCAAAGAATGCCCCCCTACCAACTCCCACTGTAACCTAAAATTTGGAATAGATGAACAGCTGAAGGAAATAGCTGTGGGATAACAAGAGGCTAACATCAGGAAAGTGAGGAAAGAAAGACAAAAGACAGAAAGAAAAAATATAAAGAATGAGGATAAAAGAACATCTTAATCACAGGAATCTTCAACTAGGAACTTCCTTTTTTGTATTTAGAGCCTATTTGGAATGCCTTGTGTTTTGAACTTATGGTTTCTAGTTTGGAACTGTTCAGTGCTAACCTGGAATGTTTCATTTTGGTTACTTCTGTGAAGTGTCTGGAAATTGGTCTTGTCTGATTCTGCCTGGGTGAAATAAGGTGATGGTTCCTGGCATCATCTTTCAGGGGGACAGGTGCTGGGTACGCAACAGTACCGTATCACTGTTTGGCATTGCTCCCCTTTTTTGCAAGATTCTTCTAAGAAACCTGTACCTGCCTGGGCTAGGAAAAGCTGAGTGCCCTATCTCCTCTATTAATTTCTTGGTACACACGTTACCCCCTTGCTTCTCTGAAGATTTAAGGGAAAAGACATTCAATCTTTCAGGGATAGTCAGCTGATTTAGTACTCACTTTGAAAATTTAATAATTGGAAGGGATAAAGGAGAAGCAAGCAAAAGCCATGCTGGAATATACCATTTCCCACATTTAATAGGGGAAAATTGTGGACCAAGTTTCTTCCAGCCCAAGAATCATGGACTAATGATCCAGAAGGTGGTGGATATAAGGTAGCTGTGAACTCTGGGACTCAGACATCTCATGGACCAGCTGACCAAGCTTTTACACATCTGATGCTAAAGGAGGTCCAGGCTCATGGATGTTGGAGAAGCAGTATTTGCATAGAGGGTCCACAAAGATGTAGAATATTATTTATAGTGTTACAGGAGATAGGGTAGAGATGGTAGAAAAGAAGACATAAACCACCTTCCTGTTCTCCATTCTTCTCACCACCAGCAATTTTCCCTCACTCATCTGAAGAGCTAGGAGCCTGGGTGAATCAGAACTTCATCCCACTCCTAACCACCCAGCCACTCTTAAGACTGTTGGGCTTAGCTAACAAGCATGCAAACCACTCTGCATACATGGGTTCTCCAGAGTCAAACCCCTTATACTGCTAGAACTGTGTCTTACAAGTTGGAGAGAGAATTATACATAAAACACCTGATATAGTCTCTGATGTATAGAAGCTACAAAATTAATGCATTCTTACTTTAGTTGTAAACCTCACTTTCTTTAACTGTAAAACAGGATTAATACATACTTCCCAATGTTTTGCGGGTGATTCTTTGATTCAGAAGTTCTGGGTCTAAGCCTGCCTAGGTTTGAGTCCCCTCTGTGATCTCCTGTGTCTTTGACCTTGGACAAGTGTCTTAACATTTCAGTACTTCAGTTTCCTCACCTGTAAAATGAGGTTGCTGATTCTGTTTTGTAAAGGTTAGGTAAGCTAAAGCATATAAAGTGCTTAGAAGAGTGTCCAGCATATAGTATGCACTCAGTAAATTATTATTTGAATCAGAAGATAGTCCTATGGTCTTATTAATCTCCATATCCTCAACATCAAGCCCTGATCATGGCACACAGCTGATCAGTAAATGGTCACTGCTACTTTTACTCTTCCACTCACCATCACCAACTATGGGGCTCAGTGTGTACTCTTTAGTAATTGATTTTTGTCGGAACACAGATGCAAAAATTTGGATAGTGGTTGCCAATTTCTGCCTTGGGCAATATTTGTCTGACATTCCATGCTGAGAAGACCAGGCTATTGACCTCAGAAAGATCTGAATCACCTTTTGCCTGGAACTTCGTGTCTGAAAGACACACAATCACTTAATGAAGTTATGAGAGTTAAATGCATGAGCATGTGAAAAATGCTTAACTGTCCTTGTGTATATTCTTTCATCATCCTACATTATGGTTATGTGACCCATTGATATTATTGTTGCATGCTCTTATAGCTTGTTTATTCTCCTTGTTGTGCACTATTATGTTTTGTGAATATCTCATTATTTATCCATTTCACTACTGATAAACATCCAATTTTTAGTTTTTGGTAGTAATCGGTAGTGCTATGGACATTCTTGTACATTTATCCCGCTAGAGTATATCCCTCCATCTTGTCCTCCTTTTGTCATGTCTTGTCTATTTTTGGCATACTACTTTTCTCCATAAGTTTTAGAACCAGCTTTTGAAGTTACACACATAGAGACAAACCGTAATCAATTTGAGGAGCATATATATCTGTGATATTTAGTCCTTCCTAAACATGATATCTCTCCACACATTCATATTTTTTTCATGTTATTTCAGTGATTTTATTGCACTAGTAGGGATTGAACCCAGGGCCTTCACACTATAGTACATCCCTGTCTATCTATCTATCTATCTATCTATCTATCTATCTATCTATCTATCTATCTATCTATCTGTCTATCTAAATTTTGAGAGAGGGTCTTGATAAGTTACTAATTTCCCAGGTTGAGCTTAAACTTGGAATATGCCTGCCTCAGCCTTCCAGGTTTCCAGAATTAGAGATGTGTGCCACTAAACCCAGCCTGAGTGATGTTTTATGATTTAATCTACAAAGGGTTTGCATATCCTCATACATAAGCAGGATTTCTGTGCTAATATTTTGTGGCTGTTGTAAATAGTACCCTTTTCAGAAAATTGTGTAGCAGTTTGATTTTGTAGCAGTTTGATATTAATGTATACAAATATAGTTGTTTTACAAATTTAGATTGTAACTAGCAAACCTGCTAACCTTTCTCATTAGCTTTGATAATTTATGACTAAATGCCAGCTTTCATTTTTCCCATCTGATCCTTGTTTTTGCAAAATTTTATTAGTACATATTTGTGGCACATAATGATTGCATTCACTATGGATAGTGCATGTACATGACACACCTTAATTATGTCCCCTTTCCCTTCCCCTTCCCACCTCTTTCCATTTCTTGGGCCCCTAAAGATCTGTCTCACTGTTTCCAATTATCTGTCTTTTATTTTGCTCTTTAATTTATTTATAATTTTTGTTTCATAGAAAAGAAACCATACATATTTAAGCTTGTGTATCTGATTTATTCCACTTAACATTATGATTTCAACTTTATTTTTTAATATCTTTTTCTTATATTGCTACATTGTTAAGACCACCAAACACATACACACACACACACACACACACACACACACACAACATTATAGTGTTTTTTTTGTTTTGTTTTGTTTTGTTTTGAGACAGAGTCTCACTATGTAGTTGAGACTGACCTGAAACTCACTTTGTAGCCCAGGCTGGTCTCGAATTCACAGCCATCCTCCTGCCTCAGCCTTCCCAGTGCTGGGATTACAGGTGTGCACCACCACGCCTGGCGCAGTACAGTGTTGAATAGCAGTGTTAATAGTGTTTGTTCTTAGGTTGATCTTGATTTTAAAGGGAGTGCTTTTACCCTTTTACCATTAAAAAACTTTGTTGTCTTTTTGATAGATAGCATTTAACAGTTAAGGTAGTTCCTATTAATTCCTAGTTTGCCAGTATCATTTTTAAAAGATGAGTGAATGTAGAATTTTATTAAACAGGTTTTTTGTATCCACTGAGATGACATGATAATTCTTTTTTCTTTTTGGTACCAGGGATTAAAAATTTTAACCTGTTGTTATGGTGCATTGCATTATAGTTTGTCTTGTGTTGAACTAATTTTCCAGTCCTGGAATAAGTTAAAACTTCTAGATTTATTCACTAAAATTGTGTTTAGGATTTTAGCATTTTGTTCATGAATGAGAGTGGCCTATAATCTTTCCATTTTCATGTTGTTCCTATTTGATTTTGCTGTCAAGATTATACTAACCTCATGAAATGAGGTGAGAGCTATTTTCTTTCATTCCATTCTCTGATAGAGTTTGTCCAGAGAACTATCTGTTCCTCAAGTATTTGGCAGAACTTCCAGGTAAAAGTATCTGGGCCTGGTATGTCCTTTAAAATTTAAATTTAAAGAAATTATATTAAATTTCTTTAATAGTTACACAGTCATTTCAGGTTGCTACTTCTACTTAAGTCTGCTTTGTTAATTTATGATTTTCTAGTGAATGTTCTATTTTACATCAGCTTTCCATTTACTTGTTATTTATCTTTATTAAATTTATTGGTAATTTTAGGTATACAACACAGTTATATTCACATGACTTATCTTGGTTCTTAGTTTTCCCCATTCCCTAACCCTCCCTTTAGCCCCTTTCCCCTTCCCTGTTTACAAAGATATTATTTCCGTGTTTTTCCTTTTCACATATTTTTTCTTTTCCCTTTTTCCATTTCTGCTACCCCTCCCACTTCCTCTACTCTTTTAGACTTTTCCTCCTATTACACAATATCAATTATACATCTTGAACCTTACTTACACTTTTACTTTTTCACACTAGAGAAACTTCGGTAATTTCACTTAATATATATATGTGCATGAAGTACTTTGTATCTGTTTAATCTTTGTTGTGTTTGCAATTATACCCTCCATTTTGTTCTAACATTGTTTATTTGTACATTTTATTCACTTCATAAACTTTGGCAGAAGTTTGTCACTTGTATAATTTTAAAAAATCAACTTTGACTTTTTGATCATTTCTGTTATATCTTTATTCTGTTTAACCATGTTATCGTTATTCTATTTCTTCTATGGATTTATTATTTTTTAACGTGTAGAGTTGACTGCTCAGGTCATTGATTTTAAAACTTTTCTCTTATTTTTTCCAGTATCGGGGATTTACACATATGTGTCCTATTTATTTCACTTAAAAGAGTATCTCCTCAATGTGTATCAATTTAGCTGTAAATGTCTAGTTTCTCATTCTTTATGGCTGAGTAGTACTCCATTTTTTATAGAGAAACCACATTTTCTTTATCCAGTCTCCAGTTGATGTGCAGTTTGGTGGCTTCCAAGTTTTAGCTATCATGAATTGTGCTGCTGTGCACATGGGTGCACGTATATCACTGTTGTATGATTCTTTTAGTTCTTTGGGGAAGATACCCAGCAGGTGAAGAGCTGGGTCAAATAGGACCTCTAATCCTAGTTCTTTGAGGTATCTCCACACTGATTTCCATAGTGGTTGCACCAGTCTACACTCCTACCTGCAGTGGAGCAGGGTTTTTCTTTCCCCACAGCCACACCAGTATTTGTTATTAGTTCATTTCATGATAGCAGCCATTCTTTCTCGGGTGAGGTGGAATCTCAGTGTTGTTTTCATTTGCATCTCTGGAATGACTGACCAGTGATGTTGAACATTTTTTCATATGTTTATTTGATATTTCTACTTCTTTGTCTGAGAAATGTCTGTTCATTTCAGATGCTCATTTTTGGATTGGATCTTTAAATTTGGGTGGTTTGATATTTTTAAGTTCTTTATATATTCTAGATAGTAGACCTTTGTCTGAGGAAGAGCTAATGAAAAGTTTTTTTCACATTGTGGGTTGTCTCTTCACACTATTAGTTATTTGTCTTGCTATGCAGAAGCTTTTATTTATTTTTTTTTATTATTGAGTTTATTGGTACATTTAGGGATACAGTACAGTTACATTCATTGTTGGGATCATGTACCTTTACATGGCAAGTCTTGATTCTCATTTTTTCCCCTT
>NW_022900951.1:47989968-47993197 GCF_012274545.1 Fukomys damarensis | reverse complement strand
TTTCCCACATTGTAGATTGTCTCTTAGTTCTGCTAATGGTTTCTTTTGAAGTACAGAAGCTTTTTAGTAAGATGAGATCCCAGTTGTTGATTCTTTCTGCTAGTTCCCGTGCTACTGAGGATTTGTTCATAAAGTCTTTTCCTATACCAATGTCTTCCAGAGTTCTGCCTAACTTACCTTCCAGCAAGTTTAATGTTTCTGTTTTAATATTTAGATCTTTAATCCATTTGGATTTTAATTTAGTGCATGGCGAAAGATAAGGGTCTAATTTTAATCTGTGGCAGGTTGATATCCAGTTTTTCCAACACCATTTATTAAAGAGGCTATCTTTCCTCCACTGAGGATGGTGAGCTCCTTTGTCAAAGATGAGGTAGCTGAGTACATCTTATGCAGAAGCTTTTAATCCCTCTTGTTGATTGTTTGTACTAGTTCACAGGTGACTGAGGTTTTGGTCATAAAAACATTTCCTACACCAGTGTCTTTAAGAGTTCTACCTAACCTTTTTTTTCTAGCCAGTTTAGTGTTTCTGTTTTAATATTTAGATCTTTAATCTATCTCAGTTTTAGTTTAGTGCATGGTGAGAGTTATAGGTCTAGTTTTAATCTTTGGCAAGTTGAAACCTAGTTTTTCCAGGACAATATATTAAAAAGGCTATCTTTCCTCCACTGAGGGTGTTTGGCTCTTTTGTCGAAGATGAAGTGGCTGAATGTGTCTGAAGTTGTTTCTGCATGTTCTAACCTGTTTCACTGGTCTTCGGGTTTGTTTCTTTGCCAGTACCATGTTGTTTTTATCACAGTAGCTTTGTAGTATAGTTTCAAGTGGGGGATTGTGATACCCCCTACCTTTTCTTTATTGCCTAGAATTGCTTTTGCTACTCTAGGTATCTTCTGGTTTGAAATGAATTTTTGGATTGTTTTCTCATGGTCTGCAAAGTATGCTACTGGAATTTCAATTGGGATTACATTGAATCTGTATAGCAGTTTTGGAAATATGGCCATTTTCACTATGTTGATTCTTCCTACCTGGGACCAAAGGATGTCTTTCCATTTTCTGATATCCTCTTCAATCTCTTTTTTCAGAGTGTTGTAGTTTTCACATTAGAGGTCTTTGATTGCTTTTTTAGGTAGATTCCTAAATATTTTAATTTTTTTGGATGCTATTGTGAAAGAGATTGTTTGTCCCACTTCTCTCTCAGTGAGTCTGTTTTTCATATACAGGAAAGCTATTGATTTTTGTATGTTGACCTTGTATCCAGCTACTTTGCTGAATTTCATTATTAAGTCTAGAAGACTTTTGGTGGAGTTCTTGGGGTCTTCTAAACAGAGTATCATGTCATCTGCAAATAATGACAATTTGGCTTCTTCCTTTTCTTTATTGCTTTTATTTCTTTCTCTTGTCTAATTGCTGTGGCTAATGTTTCCAAAACTATATTGAACAGGAGTGGTGATAGTGGACATCCTCGTCTTGTTCCTGATTTTAGTGGAAAGGATTTCAGTTTTTGACCAGTTAGTATGATATTGGCTGTTGGTTTTTCTTAGATGGCTTTTATCAGATTGAGATAGAGACCATCTATCCCAATTTTTTGCAGGGTTTTTATCTTAAATGAGTGTTGAATTTTGTCAAATGCTTTTTCTGCATCTATTGAGATGATCATGTTTTTTTTCCCTTGGCTCTATTAATATAGTGTATTACATTTATTGATTTGTGTATGTTGAAACATCCCTTCATTACTGGGATGAATCCCACTTGTTCAGGGTGTATGATGTTATTAATGATCTCCTGCATTCTATTTGTAAGTATGTCATTGAGGATTTTGCATCTATGTTCATTAGTGAGATTGGCCTATAGTTCTCTTTTTCAGGTGGATCCTTCTCTGCTTTGGGGATCAAGGTGATGCTTGCTTGCAGTAATGAATTCTGGAGTATTGCTTTCCTTTCAATTTCATTGAAAATTTTAAAAAGGAGTGGAGGTAGTTCCTTTCTAAATGTCTTGTAGAATTTAGCAGTGAAGCCATCAGGATCTGGAATTTTCTCAGTTGGTAAATTTTTTATTATGTTTTCACTTTAATTGATTGACATTTGGTTGTTTAGAATTTTTGGTCATCTTTGTTCAACTTTGGTAATTCATACAAATCTAGGAATCTGTCCATTTCTTCTGTATTTTCCATCTCATTGGCATATAGGTTCTTGAAGTAGGTATTGATGATCCTCTGGATTTCTGCTGGGTCCCTGGTAATTTCTGGGCCTTTTCTTTTTTTATTAAGGTTGGCTAAGGGTGTGTCAATTTTGTTCATGCTTTCAAAGAACCAACTCTTGGCTTCATTGATTTTTTGTAATGTTCTCTTGTCTCTATTGCATTAATTTCTGTCCTGATCTTTATAATTTCCTCCCTTTTATGAGTTTGACTTGTTCTTTTTCTAGAAGCTTGAGGTTCAGCATCAGGTTGTGTAATTGAGCTTATTCTGTTTTCCTAATATGAGTATTCACTGCTATGAATTTCCCTTGTAAGACTGCTTTCGTTGTGTCCCATAGATTCCGATATGTTGTATTGCTATTGTCATATAATTGTAGGAACTATCTGATTTCTTCTTTAATTTCCTCTGTGATCCATTGGTTATTCAGAAGTGTGTTGTTCAATTTCAGTGTGTTTATGAAATTCTTGTGGTTTCTTTTGCTTTGATCTCCAATTACATTGCACTATGATCTGATAATATACAGGAGATAACTTTAGTTGTTTTGCACTTACTTAGACATGTTCTTTGATCAAGTACGTTGTCTATTAGCCAGGCGTGGTGCACACACCTGTAATCTCAGCACTCAGGAGGCTAGGGCAGGAGGATCGCTGTGAGTTCGAGACCAGCCTGGGCTACAAAGTGAGTTCCAGGTCAGTTTCAACTACATAGTGAGACCCTGTCTCAAAAAACAACAACAACAAAAAAAAAACAAAACAAGTATGTTGTCTATTTTGGAGAATGACATGTGTGTAGCTGTAAACAATGTGCATTTTGATTTTGTGGGGTGGAACACTGTAAGCATCTGTTAAATTCATTTGTTGGAGAGTTTGAGTTCTAGTATTTAATTGTTTATTTTTTGTCTGGTTGATCTATTTGTGACAGTGGAGTATTGAAATTTCCCAGTAGTATTATATTACTGCTTATATGATTTTTCATGTTCATTAGTATTTGTTTTATATAGTTGGGTGCACTTATGTTTGGTGCATATATATATAT
>NW_022900951.1:47987916-47989892 GCF_012274545.1 Fukomys damarensis | reverse complement strand
GTATGTATGTATGTTTGTTTTGTTTTGTTTTGAGACAGGTTCTCACTCTGTAGTTGAGGCTGGTCTCGAACTCACAATGATCCTCCTGCCTCAGCCTCCTGAGTGCTAGGATTATAAGCGTGTGCCACCATGCCTGGCTGGTGCATACATATTTATGGTTGTCATCTCTTCCTCTTGGAGTGTTCCCTTTACAAGGATGTAGTGTCCTTCTTTGTCTCTCTTAATCAGTGTTGGTTTGAAATCCACTTGATCTGCAAAGAGCATCTCTACTCCTGCTTTTTTTTGAAGTTCCTGTTACATGGAGTATTGTTTTCCCCCTTTAACTTTCAGTTCATGGGTTTCTTTTTGAATTAAGTGTTTCTTTTTTTTTTTTTTTTTTTTGGTAGTAGGGATCGAACCTGGGACCTTGACGCTTGCAAGATAGGCAGCGGAACCACTGAGATAAATCCCTGGCCCCTTAAGTGTGTTTCTTGTATTCAGCATATTGTTGGATCTTGCTTTTTGGCTCATTCCGCCAGTCTGTTTCTTTTGATTGGTGAATTGAGACCATTAACATTGATGGTTATAACTCATATGTATTGACTTAATCCTTGTCATGACTTTTTCTTGTCCCCCTTTGCATTTAATTTCTTGTCGTGCCTGATGGATTCATTCTGCTGGACTTCCTGGGGTTGTGATCCTCATTGTCTTTTCCTCGTATATTGTTTAAAAATTTTTCGAGTGATGGTTTATTATTCATGAAGTTCCTAGGGTGCTCTTTGTCATGAAAGTATCTTATTTCTCCATCAATTTTGAAAGATAGTTTTTCAGGGTACATCAGTCTGGGCTGGAGGTTGTTTTCCTTTAGGGCTTGAAATATGTCACTGCATGCTCTTCTTGCCTTGTGGGTTTATGTTGAGAAGTCTGCTATGATTCTGATGGGTTTTCCTTTGTACATGATTTATTTTCTCTAACTGCTTGTAGAATTTTGTTCTTTTATTGGGTTTCTGGAATCTTAACTATTATGTGCCTATGTATCGTTTTATATATATATATGTATTTTTTTAAATCATGGCTAGTGGAGTCCTATAAGCCTCACTTATCTCTATGTCATGTTCTTTTCCCCTACTTGGGAAATTTTCTGCCATTGCTTTGGTGAACAGTTTTTCTGTGTCATCTGTACTCTGTCCTGTTCTTCACTGACTTCAATCAGTCTTATGTTATTCTTCTTTGAAATCATCTAGCAGCTGCTGGATTGATCTCTCATGGTCTCTTCCTATTTTTAAGAGATTTTTCTTTTCCTGGTCCCTAATCACAATCCTATCTTCTATATCTGAAATTCCATCCTTCCATTGGCTCGTTCTGCTGCATAAACTTTCAGTGGAGTTTTTAATCTCCTGGAAATCTGTTTGCATCTGTTTTATGGATTCCATTTGTTTTGGATTCCATCATGTTTCTCTGCTCCTCTATTTTTTTATCTGTGTCTGCTCTAGCTTTATTAATCACATCTTGTACTATGGGCACTATCTTGTGTTGTTATCTGAGAAATTATTTGTGACTTCATTTTTTCCAGATCCTCTTTTGTTTCCAGTTCAGGGAGTCCAGGTGGTTGAGTATCAGATTGTTCCATCTTGTTTTCCTTTGAGGTTGCCTTAGGTGATCTGGAAGTCTGGTTTGGGGACTTGTTTCTGTGTCTTCTCATTTCAACAGATGCAGCCTGCTGTGCCTTTATTGAGACAATGTTTTGCTCACCCAGTGGTCTTCAATTCTCACCAAGCCAGTAAGTCTATTTTTTCTGCTGCTCACTGGTATACTGATTGCTGGGTTCAAGCCAGTGATGCTGTGGGGCAGTCTCTGACTGAAGCTTGTGCACCCATGCAGCTCTTTCCTGGGTGGGCCTTGGCTGGGTGGTTTTGCCCTGGCTGGGATCTGTGCACACTCACAAATGCTATGGTCAAACTTATACTAGTTTAATTCCAATGAGATGTGGAAATGTT
>NW_022900951.1:47971002-47986118 GCF_012274545.1 Fukomys damarensis | reverse complement strand
AACTCAAAACAATCAGTCCCCCCAAATATAAAGACCCGATCCAAAAATGGGCATCCGAAATGAACAGACATTTCTCATACAAAGAAGTGAAAGCAGCAAGAAAATATATGAAGAAATGTTACTCTTTATAGCTCTATTTATTTTCTCTTTGTGTTATTATTTGATACACATTATATCTGTATGTGCTAAAATGAATATAAGATAATTTTATAATCATTTTATATAATTTTGTGTTTTAAAGAACCTGAGAACATTTAAGAACCATATTTATAAACTTTTTAATATAAACAGTCTTACTCTATTCATTGTTCCTATGGCTTTGAATTACCTCTGGAGTCATTTCCTTACTTCAGTATAACTGTTTGCTTTGTGATATAGTGAGGAATTTTTAGTGAAGTCTGTTTACCTTATGTGGGAACACTTTGATGTTGTTGCTTCTTGGCGTCACAGCCTTTGGGGATCTCTTTGTCTCTTTCTTTGATCTCTCTATTAACCTGTCAGCCCATTTGGTGTTATACCTGTGCTCCCTACTTGCTGATTGCTCTGATTTTGGGGCAGTATATTGTGGTAAACATTGTTTGGCAGCCTTATCCAATTCAACTGGCAGAGCTAGTTTCTGAGGTCAGTCTTTGAGATTTGTTCTTACTCTTGAAGGGCTCTTCTTAGGTGTCTCTTTCTTGGGTTCTCTAGTGAACTAACTCGTCTATGGTTTAGCTTGTTGCTCTTAGTTAAGAGGACCTGTTGTTCTTGAGAGCATTCCGAGGCTTCAGCTTCCTTATACTCTTGTTTTCTTTTAGGGAAACTGTTGGAGCTCTCTTGTCTTATAGATTGCTTCTTTCCGTGGATTATACCTTCTTGTGCCACTACTCTGGATATTGGATGGGGGAATTAGCCTCTAGTCATCTTAATTTGCCTGTTTTGCTGTGAAACCTGCCCTGTGAGTAAGTTGGAATGAGGTGCTGCATCTGATATATAGTTTTTATTTTATGATTGTGGACTGGGTAGATGAAGGAATCCCCCAGCCATTTAGCCACATTTGTCAGGAGTTTAAACTTTGGAACTTGGAATTAGAGGGAATGCAAAATGCTAGATGTCTGCCTCTCAGTGACATGCTATTTTATTTGATTGGAACATAATTTCTGAAGAGAGGGAGCTGCATTTGCCTGACTAAACATACATGATGTGAAGTATTCATCAAGTTAAACTTAGTCACCGACCCTCACTGTTGTTACCTAATTTTAGTATATTTTCTTGAATAAACATTTTTTCCTGCATTGTATTCCATTAAGGAAAATTTCCAGAGAATTTAAAAGATTTTGTTGTAAGCTTTGTCAGCTTAGTTTGTTTCAGTGCAGTGCGTTACTGTACAACTCCTTGTGCTGTTATACTGAAAGTTGAAGTCTCACCATTCATTTCTTTGTATTGACCTTGTATCTCATAACCTTGCTGAACTCACTTGTTAGTCCTAGAAATTTCTGTTGCTGTAGGGAGGTTTCTATGTAGATAATCATTACATTTGCAAAGATGAACTTTAAAAAGTATTTTGCAGGGCTGGGGATTTAGCTCAGTGGTTCCACTGCCTGTCTCCCAAGCTCAAGGTCCCGAGTTTGATCCTCAGTACCCCCCCAAAAAAGTATTTTGCAAAATGTATGCTTTTCTTTCCTTGTATTGCCTTGTTGCAGTGGTTAGAAGTTTCATTATTATGTCAAAAGAGTAGAGACAGTAGAAATGTTTGTATTGGTCCTGATATCAGGGGAAAGCATTCAGTCTTACTTTTAAGTGTAATATTGGCTATATGGGGATTTTTTTTGTTGTTTGCTTGTTTGTTTAGGTTTCGGTTTTGTTTTGTAAAGCTTCCTTATCAAGTTTAGGTAATTCTGTACTTCAGTATTGCTGGAGATTTTTATTATTAATGGATGTTGATTTTTAAGTGCTTTTTCAGTACAAAATGACGCAATTTTTCTTTAGTTTATTAAGTATGATAATGGATGACATTGATAGATTTTTTTGAATGTTAATCTAGCCTTGTATATGAGAACTAAATAATAGCATATAATTATTTTCAAGCAGTGGTAGATTCTATTTGCAAATATTTTATTGAGGGTTCTTGCAGCTCATAAAAATATTGGACTCTACAGTTTTAATACTCTTTCATATCAGAGTAATCCTGACTTCATAATATTAGTTGGGAATGTGTTTTCTTCCTTTTTAAAAGTACAATAGACTTCTCAGATGAATACATCTAGATTTGGGGATTTATTTTATTAGATATTTTATTTTGAACTAAATTAATATTTATAGGACTATTCAGATTGTCTTTTTTTCTCATTGAGTTTATTGGTACTTTTTAGGTATACAGTACAGTTACATTCATCATTGGGATCTTGTACCTTTACATGACATGTCTTGGTTATCATTTTCCCCCCATATCCCAGCCCTCCCTTTACCCCCTCTACCCTTACCTATTTACAAGAACTTTGTTTCCATTTTTTCATTTTCTCATATTTTTTCTTTTCCCTTATTTCCTTTCCCCTACCCTTCCCACTTCCCCTATAGTTTTAGCCCTCAGATTATCCTTTTTTACCTTTGTTGAGCTGTGAGATGTTGAGATTTTCAATGGTATTCGTCTATATATTCTGTGTAGTTAAATTTTTACAGTGAAAAAATATGTGTCTAGGCATTTATCAATTTCTGCTAAAATTTCCAACTTATACGGTTGTAAGTTTTCAAAATAGTTTCTTATAATCCTCTGGATTTTGGTGGTATACATTGTGATTTTCCTTTTTTCATTTCTAATTGCATTGATATAAATATTTCTTTCTTTTGATAAGTTTGGCTAAGGGTTTATCAATGTTGTTTACCCTTTCAAAGAACCATCCCTTGATTCATTGCTCTTTTCTGTATTTTATTCTCAATTTCATTAATTTCTTCTTGGATCTTTATATATAATTTTTTTCCTTAAACAAGTTTTGGATTTCCATTGCTTTTTTTAAAGCACCTGAGATGCATCTTTAATTTGGCATCATTCTATTGTTCCAATATGGACATTCAAAGCTTTGAACTTCTCTCTTAGAACTGTACTCATTGTGTCCCATAGGTTTTGTTATGTTGTACTTTCTTTATAATGGATTTTTAAAAATTTCTATTTAATTTATTCCTTGATTTCTTCTATGAACCACTGATCATTCAGTAATCTCCATTTATTTGCTGTGGTTTATTTTGCTTTTGATTCCACTATGATCTAATAGTATGCAGGACATTATTTCAGTTATTTTACATTTATTAAAGCATGATTTATGGCCTAAGATATGATATATTTTGGATAAAGTTCTATGTGCTGCTGAGAAAAATGTGTATTCTGTTGTTTGATGACACTCTCTGTAGATAACTATTTATTCTATTTGTTTGATGGTGTGGTTCACCTCTGATATTTTGTTGTTGATATTTTTGTCTAGTTGGCCGTCTGTTTGTGAGAGGGGATGTTGAGTGGGATACCATGATTGTATTGGTATTTATTTGGCCTTTATGTCCAGTAGCATTTGTTTTTTGAAATTGGATATGCCAGCCTTTCACGTATCTGTATGTATAATTATTACTTCTTTCTGTTGAATTATTTTCTTAAGCAGTATTTGATGACATTGTTTGTCTCTTTTGATCAGTTTTGCCTTGAAGAATGCCTTTTTTTCTGAATATGAGATAGATACCCCTGCTTGCTTTGGGGATCCTGTTACATTGAGTATCATTTTTTCATACTTTCAGTCTCTGTGTTTCTTTGTAGGTGAAATATGTTTCTTATAATCAACCTACTTTTTTAATCCAGTCTGCCTGTTTGTGTCTTCATTGAGAAATTAAAACCATGTACAATGAGAATTATTACGGAAAGATCTGAATCTTGTCATTGCATTATTTTTCTATTACTGATTCCTTTATTTTTCCCTTAAAAAGACAACTACTCTCTCAGTTAAGTTATTCTTTCTTTGTGCTCTTTGGTGATTTTTGACCTCGCTGTCTCTGTCTAGGATTCTCCTGAGTATTCCCAGCACTGGTAGGTTAGTGATCATTAATTTCTTTAAGTGTTCTTTTCATGAAAAGTCTTTCTCAAATCCCTTTTAAAGTATAATTTTATAGTATATATTAATCTGGGTTGGGAGTTATTAGGGGGGGCATGAAAAACTTTACTCCAAGCTCTTTTGTCCTTTAAGTTAAAGTTTGTATTTATAAATCCACTATTATTCTGATAGGTTTGCCTTATGAACTATGAATTACTTGATATTTTATATGTTTTTTAAATATTCTTTCTTTGTACCAAATTTCTGTGATTTTGCCTAAGATGTGCTGTGGAGGAGTTCTTTTCTAATTGTGGCTATTTGGGGTTCTATTTGCTTCATTTATCTAGATATTAAAATCTGTCCCTTGATTTGGAAAATTTTGTTATAATTTCAGTGAATAATTTTTATACCTTTTGTTAATCTTTTTTAAAGTTTTTTCCTTTTATTGAGTTTATTGTTAATCTTTTTATAACTCCTGTTTTTCTTAGATTCAATTTTTTTGTGTCAATGAGCAGTAGTTAGATCCAGTTTCCATGATGGCTTGTTGTTTTTAGGGTGTCATTGAATGCATTACCTACTATATGAACCTTGACTTCTAGTTCTTTTATTTATTGATTGATTGATTCATTGATTAGTACCGGGGATTGAACTCCGGTCCTTGTGCTTGCAAGGCAGGCCACCGAACCGCTGAGCTAAATTCCCGGCCCTCTAGTTCTTATACTTTCTCCTCTCATTGGTTGATTCTTCTGTCCTCACTTTCAATTGAATTTTTATATCCTATATTTCTGCTTGATTTGTTTTCATAATCTTGAATTCTTCACAAACGTGGTCATTCATGTCTTCTAGCTTCAATTCAATCAGCTTTTTATTTATATCTTCTTTAAGGTTGCTGAACATTTTATAATGTATTTATTTACATCTTCTTTGAGCTCAATGAACATCTTACAAATTTTTTTTGTTTCTGTGAAAAACTGGAAACAACGTTTTTATAAATAGGGAAGGGAGGAGGGGGTGAAGGGAGGGCAGGGGTAAGGGGAAAAAATGATAACCAAGACCTGTCATGTAAAGGTACAAGATCCCAATGATGAATGTAACTGTACTGTATACCTAAAATATACCAATAAACTCAATGAGGAAAAAATTTTTTTGTTTCTTTTATCTCTTCATATGTTTTAACCATTTCTGTTTAGTTTTTTGTCTGTGATTTCTTCTACTTCAGTGCCCTTGAGATTAGCTTTTATGGAGTTAAGAGTTTTCAGATTTGGATGCCATATGTGCTCATTACTTCCATGTTGTCACCATTTGTGTATATACTAACACATCTATACTTTGGTATCTTTGCATTTATGTATACACTAACTAAACTTGAATTAATATTGATGAGTTCATACCTGAATTTGCTGTTAGAAGGTGGGGCCTGCAATAGGTTATCATTTTATACTTTCTCCCATGTTTATTATTAGCTTCTTTCTCAGTGATATACCTGGTTCCCATTGCCTATAATTTATATATCTACTTGTTAATTCATCTATGTATTCAACCTTACTGTACTGGTAGTTTCAGAACTATTAACCATACCTCTATAAAAATAAATTTACCAACTAGAATATGTTATTTTCTGTCATTAATTTTATGTCATCAAACTACTATTTTTCCATAGTTATTTATTTCTATTGCTATCCCTTCAATAGATTATACTATATACTTGTAATGCAGTCTCTTAGTCATTATCCTATCACTGGGACAAAATACCTGATACCCACAATTTAAAGAAAGAATGGTTTATTTGGTTCATGATTTCAGGAGTTTTATTCCTTGGTTGGCTGGCTCCAAGGCTGAAACATCATCCTGGAAGGATGTGGTGGAACAGAGCTGCTCATTTTATGGCAGTTAGGAAGCAGAGCACAGGGGAAGAGGAGATGCACCACTCAAAGGTATGCACTCAGTGCTCATGGTCTCCAACTGGACCCCACCACCTAACAGCACCTTCAGCTATTAAAATCAGTGGATTCATCCACTGATGAATATTGTGCCCTATGATCCAATCACTTCTAAAGAGTCTCTTAATACAGTCAAGTTGACAATTAAGATTAATTGACACAATTTAATGTGTTTTGGTTGATTATTAAAAAACTTAAATATGATAAAATTCATTCCTCTGGGTCTTGACAGATGTATAAGGTCAGATACCCTCTTCAACAGTACCATATAGAGCAATTCCATCACACTAATAATTCTGTTTTACAGGCCATTATAATTAAACCCTCTGATCTCCCCCAACCCCAGGAAACTACTAGTCTGTTTTCTTTCTCTATCTTTTTGCCTTTTCTAGGATGACATATAAATGAAACATACATCAGCTTTAAGAACTGGCTTTATTTTCAGCGCAATCCATTTAAAGTTATAATATGTTATATGCATCAGAAATTGCTAAAGAGTATTCTACTGTATGGTTGCAACACAATTTTTTTATCCAGTTATCAATTAAAGGACATTTGATTATTTCCAAAGTTTAGTGATTTTTAATAAGACTCTATAAATGTTCTTATACACATTTTTGAGTAAAATTAATTCTTAAATTTACTTTTGTTATGGTTTATATCTAAAGTGTACACTAAAAGCCTCACATGTTCGGAATGTAATTGGACCTTGGCAGCACTGTACTCATCAGTGGTTTAGCACACTGATAAGTTCATTGCGGACTTGTTAGGAGCGGAGGACTGGTTAGAGGCTGGTCATTGGAGGCAATAGACTCCCTTTCCAGGTTCCCCCTTCTCCCTCTGCTTTATGACTGCCATGGGTTGAACAGCTTTTCCTCTGTCATGTTGCTCTGTCATTCTGTTTCTACCTTGGAGTTAGTATACAATGGATTATAACTGTGAGCCACAATAAACCTCTCCTTATTTAAATTGTGGGTATTGGGTATCGTGTCTTAGACATAGGAAAGTGACGAGACAGTTTCATAAAAATTGAATTATTATACTTAGGAGTGAAAATGCATTGTATGCCAAGTGTATGTTAAATTTTAAAAGTAAGTGCTGTTTTCAGTTTTCAAGTTCTTTCTCAAAATGTAAGTGCTGTTTTCAGTTTTCCAATTCTTTCTCAAAATGTATCACATTGTGCTTCTAAATTACATTTTTCTAGTGATTGGTGTTCGTGAGCATCTTTATTTTTGTTCATTTTACTTGAGATAGGGTCCACTCTGTAGTTCAGTCTGGCCTTGAACTCACTATGTATAGATGGCAAAGAAGTTTATTAAAAGATACTCAATCCTTACTTCCAATGTTGGAGTAATCTCAGCATTTGGAAGGCTGAGGCAGAAGGACTGCCATGAATTCAAGGTCAGCCTGGACTATATAGGGAGACCTTGGCTCAAAAACAATCATAAGGGCCAGGGATTTACCTCAGTGGTACCATGCCTGCCTAGCAAGAGAGCAAGGTCCTAAGTTTGATCCCCAGTACCACAAAATTAATTAATTAATTAATTAAGTCAGAAAATTTTTACAATTTTTATAGTTCTACTTATCTTTTTTCCCTTTTGTATTATACTTTTTATGATGTAACTAAAAACACATCACCAAACTCAATATATGCATACTTTTCCCATATTCTCTTTTAGAATTTTTTTTTATTTTTTACACTTCATATTTAGGCCTGTAATCTAGTGTAAATTACATTTGGCATAAAAGTCAAGATGTATGATGAGGTTCATTTTAAATTTTATTTTTTTATTAGTACATGTTTGTCCACACAGTTTACTATCATTTGGGGGAGTGGTTATATATACATATTACAGCTTTTTTTCTAATCCCCTTTCCTCCACTTGCCCTCTTATCCTCTAGTTCCCCTATCATCTTTTACGTGCTTGTTGATATTATTTGTTTTAGCTCTTGTTACATCATGTAATATTTATATTGATTGGAGTTATTAGGATCCTGTACATGAGACATTTTTATTCCTCTCATTTCCCCTTGCCGTCCACCTCACCCCTTGTGCTTGTTCCTTTGGTTCACTTCCTTAGAAGATCTGTCTCCCTTTCCCTTTCTCTCCATCCTTTATTACTTTCTTTGTACTTTGCTTTACTCAAATCAGTGCTGCCATATGGTATTTCAGCTTGTGTGTCTGATTTATTTCACTCAGTGTTATATTTTTTCAGGTGCATACATTTTCTTACAAATATCTCAAATGTGTCATTCTTTATAGCCAAGTAATATTCCATTATATATAGATACAACATCTTGTTTATCCAATCATGTGTTGATGGATATACAAGCCACTTCCAGGATATAGCTATTGCAAATTGTGCTACACTATTATGATGATTTAAGCTCTTTGGGGGAAATATATAGCAGAGGAGTAGCTGGATCATATGGCATTTCTAATTTTAATTCTTTGATAAATCTCCTTACTGATTTCCATAATGTTTGTACTAGTTTGCATTCCCACCAAAAATTCAGGAGAATTCCTTTTTTACCACAGCTATATCTGTGTTTGTTATTGTTTGATTTCCTAATGATTGCCATTCTTTCCAGAGTAAGACAGAATTTTAATGTTGTTTTAATTTGAAATTCTCTAAAGGCCAGAAACATTGAACATTTTTTGATATATTTGTTGACCATTTATATTTCTTCCTCTGTGAAGTATCTGTTCACTTCTCTTTCCCATTTCTTGACTGGGTCCTTAATTTTAGGTGGCTTAATTTTTGCTTTTGGTTCTTTGTACATTCTTGATATTAGTCTTCTGTTTGAGGACTAGCTAGTAAAATTTTTCCCATTCTGTGGGTTTCTCTTCACTCTACTAATTGATTCTTTTGCTATACAAAAACTTTTTAGTCTGATGTAAACCATTTGTTGATTCTTGCTATTTCTTGTGCAATTGAGGTTCTATTTAGAAAATTTTTTCCTATACCTATGTCTTCAAGTGTTTTACCTATTTTATCTTTCAGAAGGTTTAATGTTTCTGTTTTATTTATTTTTTAATTTCTTTCTTTTTTTTAACTGTGGATCAAACTCGGGTCCTTGTGCTTGTGAGGCAGGCAGCAGATAATGTTTCTGTTTTAATGTTTAGATCTTTGATCCATTTTTATTTTAATGTAGTGTATGGTGAGAGTTAAGGGTCCAGTTTCATTCTTCTACAAACAGTAATCAGTTTTCCCAACACCACTTGTTGAATAGGCTCTCTCCTCCAACATGCTTTTGAACTCTTTGTCAAAGATCAAATATTTGAATATATCTCAGAAGGTTTCTGTATCCTCTGTTCTGTTCCATTGATCCATGTGTCTGTTTTTGTTCCAATACCATTCCAATTTTTTATCGTTATTGCTTTGTATTATAGCTTCAAATAAGGTAATGCTATGCTGCCTGCTTTGCAATTATTTCCCAAAATTACTTTTGCTGTTTGGGGTCTCTTCTGCTTCCTTATAAATTTTAGGTGCTTAAGCCTGAATTACTAAGTAACCCAAGTATACAAAAACGTAAACCAATAAGATGTCTAATGGGAATACAGATTAGATATTCCAATAAGACACTGAATATGTGATTCCCAAGTAGCTTCTTTGCCAGATACTCTGGGTGTTCACACCCTAATTATTCCTATTATACTCCCACTGCAAAACTGGAGTTAATTCAGAGTCAGGACCTCTTTCTGCCAGGTAGCAGGTATTTTTGCAGAGTTTGATTCAGTCCGAATTTGTGGGATAGGAACTCTTACTGTCTCTCTTTTGGCAGACAAGTTCACTTTCATTAAATTGTCCACTGAGTCAGGATTATTTCTATACAGTCAATTCAATTACAGCAGTAACAATCTAATCCATTTCAGTGGTATCTAACAGAAATAACATACCATAAGCCCTTGTTTTGGGTCTCCCTTTAGCAGTGGGAACATGGCACCAATGTGGGCCTCCAATCCCAGATAGGTCAGGCTAAATCTGGTGCCTGATCACGGGTGCTGGTCTGTGATCACCACACCTGCCTTTCAATGGGACTCACCCCTATCTGTTCTCCAACTGCCAGCAGCCTCCAGTGACTATCTTTTCCTTAACTCTGGGACCTAGGCAGTGTGATGCCACCAGGGGGCTGCTCTGGGATTGAAGTTCAAACTCCCAGCCCTTTCCCACAATGTCTTCCTGGCTCACCTGCACTGTGCAGCTTATGTCCTGGGGCACTTGTACTATAGAGAATCACCACCTGTTACCACTAGAAAGTCTCTCAGGAATTGGAGACTAGTGTTCTTTCCAACTTCAGACTTCAAACACCTTGTCCTGGAGAAGCCAGAATGTCGGAACTCACTGCTCCATCTTGTCCTCTCTCCTTTGTGTTTCCTGTTGATGTTCTCTGGATCTCTCTGATGTGGTGCTTCCTCTACTCAGTCATGTTGGATTTTCCAGCTCATTCCTTCTCAGTGGATCTTTCCTCAGCTTCTACGATGTGACTCTTCCTCTAGTCGGCTGTGTGGACTTTTGCCTTGTCCGGGAGCAGATCTGTTGCTTGGCTGGCACTTCTGCTGTCTCAGGCAGAGGGGGAACAATGCAGAGCCATCTCTAAGTTGACAGTGGCTGAGCAAGGTTCAGGTTTTGCACACAGACTTCCTATTGTTCTAGCACAATTTTTTAAGACAATTTTTCCATTGAATTGCCTTTTTACCTTTGTTTAAAATCAGTTGACTGTATATGAGCGTTTCTATTTCTGGAATATTTATTCTATTCCATTGATCTATATGGCTTTACACTTATAGCTTTATAGTAAATATCAAAATCAAATAATGGGCTTCTTTGAATATTGATTTTATTTTGCAAATTATTTTAGCCATTCTAGTCCCTTTTCCCTATCATGTACATTTTAGAATCACTTCGTCTATAGAAAAATCCTAGTGGAAATATCAATTGGAATTGTGCCAAATTTGTAGGCTACTTTGGAGAGAATGGCTGTATTTACTGTGTTGAGTCTTCCTATCCATTTCCTATCCAGAATCTATTTATTTAGTTATTTGATTTCTTTTAACAATATATTGTAGTTTTCAGATTGTGTACATTTTTGTTCGCATTAAGTCTAAGTATTTTTACCTTATTATAACTATCATAATTATGACCTTTTACTTTTAGTTTTTAGTTTTTCACTGATTACATATAGGAATATGGCTGACTCATATGTATTGACATTGTATCCTACGAACTTGATAAATTTATCTGTTCTAGGAAGAAGTTTTGTAAGTTTCTTGTGATTTTCTATATAGACAATCGGGTTGACTGAACCAAAATAGATTTGTTTCTTCCTTTCCAATCTATATGTCTTTTATTTCCTTTTTTTTGACTTACTGTATTGACTAGGAGTTCTAGTTCTGTGTTGAGTAGAATAGTGAGAATGGACATCCTTGCCTTGTTTCTGATACTAGGAAGAAAGCATTTAGTCTGTCATTATGAAATATGATGCTACCTGTAGGATGTTTTGTAGATATCTTTTATCTGACTGAGGACACTCCCTTCTATTTCTGGTTTACTGAGAGCTTCCATCACAAATGGGAAAAACCAAAATTTTTTATTCATGTGTTGATATAGTGTGGAATTTTACTTCTTTATGATGAGTTACGTTGATTTTTATCTATTAAACCAATCTTACGTTACTGGAGTAAACCATACTTGCTTCTGTAATGTTACCTATTTTGTATATGGTCAGATTTGATTGGTCTTTTTTAAAGAATTTTCTTGCTTTGTCATGAAGAATAAAGTTTAATTTGCATTTTCTTTTTGTATATGTGCTGTCAAAGTGAGCACTGCGTTTTCTTTTTAAATTTTGATATCAGTGTAATTCTGGGCTCGTGGAATAAGTTGATAAGCGTTTTCTTCTGTTTTCCTGAAAAGATTATGTAGAATTGATATTATTTATTCTTTAATGTACAATAAAATTTGTCCATGAAACTATCTGGGCATGAGGAATTTTGGAAAGATATGAAATTATAGATTCAATTTTAGTAGACTAATTCAGATTATCTGTTTTGTTTTTACCTTATGATTAAGCCTTCATTCACACTGGACCTTGAGGGGAGGAGAAGCACTGGTTTATTTCAGTTTCTATCCTTTAAGATTCTGAATCTTGTTTATGAAAAGGTTGACATTTTTGTTTAAGCCTTTTATGTATTGTAGTTCCAACATCAGTACCATTTTCAAAGCTTTTGCCTTAGTACTACAGTGTATTTATTTCAGTTCTGTGTGTGCACCACCTAGTGGTCAGTCTAGGACTTGAGATTGAGGTCTTGCTAGATGAGTTTCCAAGTGGAAATCAGTACGGTGATACCTCAAAAATTAGGACTAGAGGTCCCATTTGACCCAGCTATTCCCCTGCTCTTCCCCTCAAAATTAAAAGAATCATACCACAGCAGTATATGTGCACCCATGTTCATAGCGGCACAGTTTGTAATAGCTAAAACTTGGAAAGAGCACAATTGCCCATCAACTGGAGACTGGATAAAGAAAATGTGTGTCTATGTTTTGTTTTTTTGTATAAAATGGAGTACTATTTAGCCATAAAGAATGAGAAAATAGAGACGTGTATAGATAAATGGTTGCACATTGAGGCCATACTGTTAAGTGAAATAAATAGGAGGACAGGCATGTGTAAATACCAAATAATTTCGCCGGTGTGAGGAACTGAAAGTGTAAATAAGGATCAAAAGACATAATAGATATTGTGAAATAGGAAGAAAATGTCCAAAGGGAAAGGGGAATTGGGTGGAATGGGGGAAAGGAAAGAAGGGAAAAGAAATGTAAGGAAAAGAAAAAATATGAGAAAAGGAAAAAATGGAAACAAAGTCTTTGTAAATAGGAAGGGGTAGAGAGGTTGAAGGGAGGGCAGGGGATTGGGGAATAAAATAAGAACCAAGATATATTATGTAAAGGTACACATTCCCAATAATGAATGTCATTTATTGTATACTTAAAATGTACTAATAAAATTAATGAATGAAAAAAAATCAAAGCCCTTACAGGTCCTTTGTGAACCTTTTCCTTTTCCGTGTCTTTTCAGTACTTTTCAGTTCCATATGCTTCCATTTTCTGTTCTCTATTCAGAAATTCCCACTGTAATAATTGCACCACTTCCAGAAAAAGTTGAAGAGGAGCTAGAGGAAAAAAACTTGAAATTTACTCTTGTCCTTTTAACACTGTATCCCAATCTATGAAAAAAGTTCTCATCCCACAGAGTTTTGGAAGGCAGCTATGCTCACCACTATACCACCAACGCATCCCACAGAGTTTTGATTCCCAGAGCTTCCCATTCTGAGCCACTTGTGCTCCTAGGCCACCTTTGCTGTTGTCACCTTTATTGTGGAACCAAAATAGAGTATATAAAAACCCCAGAGATTTCTCCCACTGTTTCTAAACTTCAGTTCTCACTTCTGTTTTTCAAGCCAGAACTACAAGCTTTCTCCTGCATCTTACTCTGCTAAACAATGCTTACTTTTGGGCTTCACCCCAAGTTGCATTCAGGCTCAGACTATTGAAGGAAAAAAATTTGAAGTTGCAACTCTTTACATGCTTCAGACTCTGGTATTCTTTTCTGATCCACTGTGTTTATCACTTTTTCATCACTGTGAAACGATACCCAGCTTAAATAAAATTTATTTGACACATTTACCAGTGGTTCCAATCCAGAGTTGTCTGGTTCCAAGGCAGAATAGCATGGTTGAAGGGTGTGGCAAATAAAAACTGCTCATCCCATGGCAGCTAGGAAGCTAAAAGAGAAAAGGTAGCCAGGGGCAAGAATATAGTCTTCCCAAGTCATGCCCCTAGTGACTTACCTTCAGCTAGGGCCCAACTCCCAATAGCACATTCAGCTACTATCTCATCGTTGGATCCACCTATGATTATAGCACCACCACGATCCAGTCGCCTTCCGCATATAAAAGTCATTTTTTAGTACAGTAAACTATAGCATCCACCTACGCACATCTATGTTTACATTTTAGTTTTTATACAGGTGTCCAGGTTTTATATTTGAGTTAGTGAATGATTAAAAAAGATTCCAGACCCAGTTGTATGTGTTTTAAAGACAACATATAGACGGGTCTCGCTTTTTTTGGTTCAATATGAAAGTCTCTGTCTTTTTTAAGTTTAGAGAATTCACATTGAATGTAATTATTGATACAATTAGTTTAAAATCTACCACCTTAAAAGCTATTTTCTATTCATTATATTTTCTCTTCCATTTCCTAGTCATATTTTTTGTTTCTATGTTCTCATTGTATATCATCATTTTAAAATGTTAACTGATATATTAAAATTATATATTTATAGAGTATCAGAAATAAACCAGGCACAAAGAGACAACTGCTACATGATTTCATTCATATATAGAATCTAATTGAGGGTTGGGGATTTAGCTCCGTGGTTCCACCACCTGCCTCGCAAAGCGCAACGTTCCAATTTTGATCCTCAGTACCAAAAGTTAAAATTAAAATTAGAATCTGGGTTGATCTCATATAAATTAAAAGTAGAATGGTGGTTACCAGAGGCTGGAGCAAGTAAAGGAAGGGGGTCACGGGGGAAGGTTGGTTTGCAGGTACTATGTTGTAGTTAGATAGGGTCAAGAAGCTGTAGTGTACCATTGACCTCTAGGGTGACTATAGATAACAATAATGCACAGTTTTTAGAAAGCTAGAAGAAAGAATTTTGAATATTTAATCATTTTTGTGATCTCACTTTATCACTTGTATTTACTTATTATTTGTACATTTTTATATAATACTATATGTTTCCTGTATAGTGAAAGTATAACATAATATCCCCAGATCTTCCTCCTCTCCCTATCATTGTTGTATTACATTGCACTTTCACATATACTATAAATCACACATTTTTTTCTATCATTACTTTAAACATTCAGTGACATTTTAGGACAATTAAGAATATAGAAAGACAGCCAGGCCTGGTGGCGCACGCCTGTAACCCCAGCACTCGGGAGGCTGAGGCAGGAGGATATCTGTGAGTTTGAAACAAGCCTAGGCTACATAGTGAGTTCCAGGTCAGTTTCAAATACATAGTGAGACCCTATCTCAAAAACAAAAACAAATATATAT
>NW_022900951.1:47880730-47970913 GCF_012274545.1 Fukomys damarensis | reverse complement strand
AAAAGTTATATTTTGACTTTGTTTCTTTTTTTTCTCATTGAGTTTATTGGTACATTTTAGGTATAAAGTATAGTTACATTCATCATTGGGATCTTGTACCTTTATAAGACAGGTCTTGGTTCTCATTTTTTCCCTGTACCCCTGCCCTCCCTTTGCCCCCTCCTCCCTTACCTATTTACAAAAACTTTATTTCCATTTTTTCATGTTCTCATATTTTTTCTTTTCCCTTATTTCTTTTCTAATACTCTCTTTTTAATTATGTAGACCCAATTTTCTGACCTATGCCATATCCCTTCTGCTTAAAGGATTTCCTTTAATATTTCTTGTAATGCAGGTTTACTAGTGATTGATTTTCTGAAAAAGTCTATTTTCCCTTCACTTTTGAAGGATATTTTGGCTAAATTTAGAATTTTGGATTGGGATTTTTTTCTTCTACACCAGAGGCTTTGTTCCATTATCGTTTTGCTTATGTGGTTTCTGGTGATAAATCTAGTATAATTCTTTTCTTTGTTTCTCTGTGTTTAAGCTGTTCTCCCTCTGCCTTCTCCTTCCTGCTGGCCTGATTCTTCAGCAATTTAAATTTGATATGTCTCTGTGGTCTTTTATATTTACCATCCGTGGTGTTCTGTGAGATTCTTAGATCTATGGTTTAGTGTCCATTGCTAGTTTTAGAAAATATTAGCCACTATGTCTCCAAATATTTGTTCTGCCCCTTTCTCAATTCCCTGTCTGATTATAAGTACATGTATATTCTTTGATGTTTTACACTTTTTTTTGCAGTACTGAGGATTAACCCAGGACTTTCACATTGAGCTACATCCTCAGCCTTTATTTTTCTTTTACTTTCAAGACAGTCTGTTTAGTCACTACATTGCTTATGCTGGGCTTAAACTTACTTTCTTTCTGCTCAGTCTCCCAGAGTACTGGAATAACAGATGTGTCATTACACCTGGCTTTACCTTTTTTCCTTTGATTTTTTTTTCTCTTGCACTTAACATTTGAATTTTTGTTATACTTTCCATCCCCATACTGAAGTTAGCTATCTTATCTTGCATGATCACCTTTTCCAATACATCCTTTAACATATTAATCATAATTTTAAAATTCTATGTCTAATATTTCCAACATCTGTATCATAACTGAGTCTGATCCTGATGATTGCTTTGTCTCTTTAGACTTTTTCTTGTGGCCTGGATTCTTCCCTTTGTACTGTTCCCTGGAGACAGTCTTTTTTATCTCTTATACATTTCATTACTGTTTTTAATGATGCCTTTTAGCCTGGTAATAATAATGGAGCCAAGGACATTCTTTGTTATTCTGGCTCAGTCTCAGTCTAAGGCAGGTTTATCTTGAATGTTTGAGATGTAACCTTTACAAGTGTTCCTGCTCCACTTCCAAATGTAATGGTAGGCCTTGCACTTTTTCCTGCCCCTCTTCAGTTAGAACTTCCCCCCATTTTTCTCTCCTAGCTTAGTGAGTTTCCGCCAGTGTTCTCAACTTCTGTTGCCCTTCCTTTTGCAGATTAAGGGATTTTTTTCCCTCTTAGGGGAGAGAGAGGGGGTGGGGGGGGGGGAGAGAGAGAGAGAGAGAGAGAGACAGAGAGATTAGATTGATATGGACTATTCCACAGTGGTACTGGCCATTCCTCTGTCAGCTGCAGTGAGTTTCCACTAGTGCTCTCAAGCTGCAAGATTGTGCTTTTCCCCTTATATATTAAGCCTTTTGTTTCATAGGGAATATAAATAAAATGGTTAGGTAGTATTTCAACAATGACTATTGTATTCCCCACCCAGTTCAGAACTATAGGTTATTTTTCTCAGGATTCTTCGCATTCTTCCCCATTAACACCTGGATTTCTGGAGGAAAACTACCAAAGAATGTAAAGCCACCTGTGTCTGTAGCCCTTACAGGCTTCCCATTCTCACCCTGGCCCACAAATAGCTTTTGGCATTACATTGATGATTTGTAGTTAATCTTAAGAGTTTTTGTTATTCGGCAATATACAAATACTTGAGTCTTCTTGCTCCCTGAAGATGCCTGTTATTACAGGTTTTCCACTAGCTATTTTCACTGAAACTTCTGTTTTCTGATTAGTTCAAGAATCATTAATTTGAAACATTTAGTTTTTTCTTATAATGGTGGGAGAGTTGCTCTTTACAACTCTACCTCTCTGAGCTGATGCCAGAAGATCGCATAAGTATGGGGATAGACTTCTGAGCCTCTGTTTGTCTTCCAGCATCCATACCCCAGTTTACCAATTCTCCCACAATGGTGATCATGGTGGGTTTACCTGCTCGAGGCAAGACCTACATCTCCACTAAGCTCACAAGATACCTCAATTGGATAGGAACACCAACTAAAGGTATGTCTCTGAAGCCCTTGGTTCTACAGCCCAACTGTAGGCCAAGAGCTAAAAATTGAGTAAGGTAAGAGGCCAAGACCTTCAGTACCAAAAATGCTTCATCACCATTATTACTAGGATTAGAACTGCTATTTCCACTATTACTACTATTACTGCTTATACTTATAGTGTCATTATATTCTTACAAATTTTACAATTTTTTGAGCACATATCCTGTGCCCAACTCCATGCTGTGTGGTAGGCACAAGAAAACTAGTATTAAGAACAAATGTCGGGCCGAGGATTTAGCTCAGTGGTTCCTCCTCCTGCCTTGCAAGTGCAAGGACCTGAGTTCAATCCCTGGTACCAAAAAAAAAGAACAAATGTCTGGGGGCTGGGGATTTAACTCAGTGGTTCCACCACCTGCCTTGCAAGCACAAGGGCCCGAGTTCGACCCCCAGTACCCCCCCAAAAAAGAACAAATGTTTGTTCTCAAAAGGTCCAATGACCTTCTAAGTAACATACTATTTTATTACCATTGCTATCATTGCCACGCCAATATTACTACTTTTATTAACATTTATCATTTCTTCAGCATTTCATTGTTGAAAAAATTAAAGCTGAGGAGGTAAAGTGCCTTGTATAAAGCACATGGCTATAAGTGACAGGGCCAAGTTATGTTTGATTCCAAGCCTGACACTCACTGTGCCAAGTCTAATACATAGCTCTACGGATGGAAAAATAAAAGAATCCCATATTTTCTCTGTATTCTTTTCTCCATTTTCTTCCTTTTTCTTTCTTTTGTCCATCCCAGCATCCTATCTACCCTCTTCATTCATCCCTCCCACCCCCTCTTCAAGTTGTCTTTTTATCTTTTCTTCTCCTCCTCTCTTTTTCTTCTTTCTCACTTCTCTTTTTCCCTCTCTCAGATTGAACCCAGGGCTTCATTCATGATAAGCCCACTGTGTCACCAAGCTATACCCAACATCCCCAAATCTCCTCTTTTCCCTTATTTCTTCTTTCCCTTCATCTACTTTCTCTTTACCTAATTCACAAGCAAAGAGTTTCCCATTGGTTTTCCATGTGCCAAAACCCATGCCAGGTATTGGGGATGAAAAAAATGGATAAGAATCATACCCTGTCCTTGAAGCATTCCCAGCCTAACTGGGATACATAATAATACCTTACATCATGTAAGAATGCTCAAGCAGGTTGTTGTGGGGACTCACAACAGGCATTACTAACTAGAAGGCAGCAAACGCTTCCTGAGTAGTGTGTATTTGTGGTGGCTCTTTTGGAGGAGTTAGACATGGGCAAAAAGGCAGAAAGGAGCTACTTTCAGGAGAACTACAAATTCCGAGGAGCCTTTGGTGAATAGTGAAGGACATGGAACAGTGGCAAATGCATCTCTGCCTTGATCCCCTTCTTTCTGTCTGCTGCACTTTACTCCAGTTCTCACAGAGGCCCCCAGCATCACATTTCAAAACACAAGTCTGACATGCCCAGAGCATCCAAGGGTCCCCTTGGTCTTCAGGTTTAAATCCAGGTTCTTTAGCCTGTCATTTAAAACCTTCCACAATTAGCCTCTTCTCGTCTTTCAGGCCCTACTTACAGTAGATGACCTCTCATTCTCCAAACAGGCTTTGCCTTTACCTAACTGTTCCTCTGCTTATAATACTTTTTTCTCCATCCTCACCCCCATACCCACCTATAATAGGCACCTACCCTAAAAGGCCTAGTTCAAATGCTGGTTTCTCTAGGAAGCCTTCATGTTATCACCCCAAATGGAATTTTTCTTTTCTTCTCCCTTACTCTTTTGCATGGCTCCATATTGTCTCTGTTAGATCACCTAAGAAACTATGTGGGATCTCTCTGTTCACTGGGTTACTCACTGTCCTACCTATTGGATTGTGAGCTCCTTAAGATTTCTATCATATCTAGTTGCTCCCTGAGACTAGAACTTGCATTTCCTACCTCACATAGTAGGCATCAAAAAGCATTTGTTAATGAATCAATGAAATATTACCTCCTTGGTTGTTTATGCTCTTTCCTTCGCTCCTCTCTGATTTTTAACCATTACAAAGTGGAAAAGTTTAGCCTAGAAATAAAAATTTAGATTTAAATTCCCACTCACAATGTAGAAAAATAAATAGCACTAGACTTGGAATCAGGAGGCTCAGTCTATCTGTTACAAACTCACTGTTTGACCTTTGCTGATTGATTAATTTTACTACCTGGATCTTGATTTCTTCATCTTTACAATAGATTTGGGCATTTGAAAGTTTGCAGTTTATGAAGCGGTAAAATAATTTGGAGCCAAATTATTTGAATCCCAAATCTTGACTTATTAACTGTGAAAGTTGTTTCCTGTCTGTCAACTTTATTTTCCTCATTTGTAAAGTGGGAATGGTGATCCCTACCTTGTAGAGCTGCTGTGAGGAAAAAGTGAGCTTGTCACCATAATTTGAAGCTGTATAAACACATTTTATATCTATAAAAAATAATTTCTGCTTCTGAGGTCCTTCCTAGCTAGGAAATTTTTTTGGCTACTGGAATCTTCCCAACCTCTTCACTAGGGATACCTGCTTTCAGTGTTTAATTTAGGACAGTATCGACGAGAAGCAGTGAGCTACAAGAACTACGAATTCTTCCTGCCAGACAACATGGAGGCCCTACTTATCAGGAAGTAAGTACCCATCATTTTAGGGTCCTGTGCTGCCTTTTGGCTAAGGGAGGTCTTTCTTCAGATATTGGGGGTGTGGGGTAGAGTAAACTGGGATAGGGAGGAGAGCCTTTAGATTCTCAAAGGGATTCTGTCATCCTACCCAAAGCCTGCTTTTGGTCCTAACTGTCCCTTGCTCAAGAACCTCTTACATTCTCCTACTTGTGTCAGGAGAGAGTATAAACTTATTACCATAGCATTTGAGATGAAGATCTCAGTAGCTTGGCTTACTCTGTTTTCCAGTTTTATAAATTGAGCCTCAAAGTTTCTTTCCCCTATGTAACTCTAAGCTTTTCCAGAACAGAGAGCCTGGGTCTCATTTATTGATCTATGTTGTCATCATAGAACCCAGCAATCAGTAGTTTTTGCTGAAAGCATAAATGCATTGCTACTTTCATACCTGTGCATATGAAATTACCCATGCCAGGAATGCCTTTAACGTCAAGATCAGATACCTAGGCCTTAAAGTTCATAAATGAATTCAACTTGAGTTCCATTTGCTTAAGGGTTGAATCCCTTAAAATTAGAGCTATGATCATTACTTAGCTTTTCCTGGGAATGTCACTTTTTACCTTTCCCTAAGCTATACACCAGTGGTGGCAAACCTGTGGCATGCATGGCGCAGCAGGCATGCAGAACCCTGTCTGTCAACATGCAGGCCAAGTCACCTCAGCAGCCAAGAATTAGATAACAGCGCACAAAAGCATGCTAAATGCAAACTTTTACCTTTCAAAAATCTATTTGCATCTTGAAAGCTTTGCTATTGTATTTTTCCTTTAAAACAAAAGATGTTAATGTATGAGTTGTTTTTTCTAAACTTAAACCTCAGTATTCAGGATTAATTGCAGTGTTGGCCCTTTACAATAAATAAGTGGGTTTTGGGAACTCGGTCTCTAAAAGTCCATCACTGCTATATACACGCTTAGCCAATTTCAACTGTGTGACCCTCCTGTGCTTGGCATACTGCCTAAACATAGGACACCTTATGTAGATGTCTTATAGATAAATAATTCATTATAAGACATATAAGAGTTTGTACACAAGATAATACAGATAAAGCAAGAAGAATCCATACTGGGGATAGGGATTTTCTGTTTCTTTCTCTGATTTTTTAGGCAGTGTGCTCTGGCAGCCCTGAAGGATGTCCATAACTATTTCAGCTACGAGGAAGGTCATGTTGCGGTAAAGAAATTTCCTTTTTTAATTTGCAATAGGAGCAGTAGGTATCTAATATTCAAATTAACATTTATTCTGTAACTGTTATATGCCAAATGATCTACTAGTGCTTCTACTCCTAACTGTGAAGTGAATATAGTCTCTAAATTTCAAAACAATAAATATTTTCTCTTGCTTTTACCTTAACACTATTGCTCTCTCATTTTTAACTACTTACAGATTGAAGTTTATATATGTTAAAATTTTCTTTTTTTTTTTTTTTTTTTTTAGTATATGCTGGAATGGAAAATAGCTAATATGACTGACTGAGTGTTTACTGTGACATAAATTATTTTAAGTACTTTGCTTATGTTAATAATTAATTTTACTCTGCTCCCCAGGAGATAGATATTGTTTTGGTATCCCATTTTAGAGCCAGGAAGAATATCTCATAGAAATATTGAATAATTTCCCAATGTGGCATAACATATACATGGCAGGGCTAGAACTGGAATCCAGATTATACACTCAAGAATCTCTACTCGTAAACACTGTTCTGTACTGGTCCACTCCCAAAAGCTCAATAGGACTGTAACTGGAATTTAAGACTACATTACAAATATTTTTGATTTCTAGACATTTACTTAAATATCTAGATGATTTAATCTCATAGAACTTTGCAGTAGGATTTGCAAATTTTAGAAGTATAAAAGGGACCTTCAAATATGTAAATTGTATGATCCACAGTGCTGACGACAGGGAACTGTTTCCTGTCTGAGGACTTCTAAGGTGATCAGGAAGGAAGAAGCTGCACTTGGGAGTTCAGGGAACCACTTTTAGCTCTGTGCCTCAACAGCTCTACATGACTTTGGCCAAAGCAAGCCCTTCAGGCCTCATTTGCTTTCCTTGTAAAATGGCCCTAATAAAAATTCAGAATTTTTATTTTGCCTTATTTCATCCACAAAGATGGGTATACTGGGCAGACATTAAGGTCTCAATGACTATGAAATTGATATGAGGCAATTTCATATCCTTCATTTTTTTCAAGACCTTGAAATTCTGCCCTCTCTGGAAGCCTTCCACTTAGCACAGGTATGGGTAAAGAGAGGATGATCTGTCAACACTAATTCACAGTAAGCCAACCTCATTACCTGTCTCTAGGTTTTTGATGCCACCAACACTACCAGAGAACGACGGTCATTGATTCTACAGTTTGCTAAAGAACATGGTTATAAGGTACAGTCAAACTTCCACTCTTGGCTAGATCCTACTTTTCCAGCACAAATTCCAAACAAAGACAAACTGTGGTGTTCAGAGCAACCAAGGTGGCCACTATAGGCTCAGCATAGTAATTTAGTTGTGTAATTTTCCTGGCTATAGTCAGAAGCAAGAAGGGAGAGGTTCCATCCTAGACAATGAAAGATGATTGCTGATAGGCTTACACTAGGGGATGCAGGTAGCACTGGTGGAGTAGAGAGATATGTAGATAAGGATATAGGTGAAAATTTGTAGAAACAAGAAACATCAATTTTGTCCTATTCAACTTAAAGCAGATTGCCTCATATAACTCAGAATACTGAAAGTACCATTGTATTGTCAGAGGATGCCCCTGGGAAAGACTCAGATCCATTAAGAAGGGGTCAAGCTATATTCGGCTTCTACCAGACATAATCCCCTGCTATAAATCCCATCTTTTGTATTTTGTGTTTTGCAGTGCTAAGGATCTAACCCAGGGCCTGGCACATGCATGGCAAGTGTTCTTCTATACTGAGCTATATCCCCAGCCCTAAAATTCTCTTTTCTCTTATAGGTCTTCTTTATCGAGTCCATTTGTAATGACCCTGACATCATTGCAGAAAACATCAAGGTAAGGAGCATCAGTTACCTTTTTCTTACACTTAGTTAGGCCTTGACCATGCCTAAAAAGAGTTCTTCCTGCTTTGCATAGAAAGTGTCTCCTGACCATCCTGGCCCAAAATGATCCTATGAAATTAGATTAAGCCATACAGAGTCCTTAATATGCACCATTCAGCAAACTTGATTGTCATTAATTTTTTCACAAAAATATTTGTATGTTTGGAATCATTTCCCTATTAGAGAAAGGAAACTGAAGTTCCAAGAGGAAAAGTAAGTCATCAGACTTTTACCACCACATCAAAATAGAAATGAAACTGTACCTATGTTCTTTATTCATCTGCACGATTTATATTAGAACCATTACTGCTCTTAGATTCTAGCCATGTGGTCTAGAACTAGATCTTTCACCACATTGCATTGTTCCCAACTTCATCAAATTATCAGAACTCATGAAAATAAGAGACCTTATAGATGAGCTCCTTCAACCCTCTATCAGATGCTTCAAGTGTCAGATAAATGTTTATCTGTGTTTTCTTTTCATACCTACAATGACAGAATTCTTATTGACTTTAAGAAAGGTAATCCAATCAAGGTGAAAATTTCCTCCCTGTAAGATCCACTTATTGGTTCTATTTTTACATCCTGGGATATAAATGTGTTCAACTCCTCTTTCCTCTTTTCATCTACTTGTACATTCATTTTTGATTCATACCTGGGCTGTAATCGTACACCTGAGATAGGTCATTCTGAGCAAAAGATAAACATAAATGGTAAGTATGAGTTGTTCTCTTGAGCTCACAGTCTGTTGCAGGAGATTGACAGGTATATAGATAGAACTCTTGAGATCAGAGCTGGGGGAATAGAGGAGGCTGAGGACATAACACTGTACATGTAGGCATGTCAGGGAAGGATTCCAAATAGAGGTAATAGTTGAACTGCATCTTGAAGAATACATAAAATTTTTGAAGTGAAGAACGGGAATGGGGGAATAACAAATACTAAGTATAACACTTCCAAGGAAGTATAAGTAGCGTGGATTCACTGAAGCAAAGTGTATGGAGGAATAGGGAAGCAGCAAGAGATAAGGATGAAGGAACAATTTGGGCCCAATCACAAGTCATGAGTCACTTACCAGCATGGTTTACACTTTGTCCTTAAATATATGAGGAAATATTTAAGCAGGAAAATGCCATGATCAGGTGTATATGCTAGGAATATTTTTCCATTTCTCAGTATGTTATAATATGAGTATATAGAGAGTAATCAGTCACAAATCTCTAGTGAGCACAAGCAAGTGAAAATGAATGTTTAGAAGAGAAGAGGATTTGGTGCCTCATAAGAGGGAAGGGATAATAAAAAGAGGCATCTGGGATGACTTCCAGATTCTATATATGCTCAGATGACTGGGTGAATGAGATAGGGAATATGGAGTAAAAATGAGCATTGGGGGATTAGGAGATGCCAGTCCTTCAAATCCAAAGACAGTGTACCAGTCTCTCCCTGTAGAAACTTAAGCCATGATTACTTCTGGCAAATGTTTCTTCTTCCTCTTCAGCCATTTCTTAGATCATAATTTCTAGTCCTCATAAATTTTTAGTCAAGTGTATTCGTTGGAACTAAATATGATGTAACAATCCTTGTTTGACCACATAGAGATTAAAAATGAGATGTCACACAGTTCAGTCTCTTTAGTTGACTGATTTTGTAAACTTCAGCAAGATGTTTCTCTGAGTCTTAATTTCTTCACCTGTTGTACTCAGTGATCTATGAAGGTCCTTCCCAAAGACACCATTAGAGTTTCTGTCTCCCAATGTTTCCTGTGGTCCCTTCCCCTAGCAAGTGAAACTTGGCAGCCCTGATTACAAGGACTGTGACCGAGAAAAGGTTCTGGAAGACTTTCTAAAGAGAATTGAGTGCTATGAAGTCAACTACCAGCCCTTGGATGATGAATTGGACAGGTAAGAGCCCAGCACCCCAAACTCAATGACTGGATTCTTAACCCAAGTTTGATATCCTACAGGACCTGGAGAAATGCCCCTCCTTTATGTGTCTCAACTTCTCCATCTGTCATTACAAATGAAACTTGATAATCTGTCTTTATGGGCCCTCTAATGGTCCATGAAACCAAGATTCTTTGATATGTGAGGTATTTATTAGATGACTAAAATAACAATTTCCTGAGAAATATGGACAGATCAGAATTCTGATCTCTGAAAACAAATGTTTCCCTCCTGAGGTGTTGCCATTATTATTACAAAAGTGTTCTTCACACAAGTATAATATTTCATTTTCCAAACATGTTCACCTTCTTTCTTTCATTGAGCCTCTATAGTACCCCTATAAAGGAGGTTGAGATATGTATTACAAATTTTCAAGAAGAAATTAAGTCCTAGAGAGCTGAAATACTTTCAGAACTTCTTACCATGAATCAGGGGTAGAGCTAAAAATCTAGCCATGTATTGTATCTTCTTGTCATGTCTTTTTTTCACAGCACTCATACAATTTTCAGTCAGCAAGTATTTGGCCGCTTTGGACTGTGGTGTATTTAGAGGGTGTAAATAGAGGCAAGAGAGATAGGTTCTATTCTCAGGTAGTTTACATAGTACCTTGACATAAGGGCAGATCTAAGAAGAACAAATTTTCTGTAATCTATCTGGTAAAAAAATAAGAGATATTTTAGATGGCATTACAGGCAGGTGTGAATTTATTTATTTATTTGTTTGTTTGTTTATTTATTTATTTAGGTGCCAGGGATCAAACTGGGGTCCTTGCACTTGTGAGGCAGGCAACAGAACCACTGAACTAAATCCCTGGCCCAGGTGTGAATTTAGATATCAAGTATTCCTAGAACTCCACTTCCTTTCAAAGGAATTGACATGAGAAGAGACTGCAATCATGCCTACCCTTGAGAACCAAGTGCAAAGAGTAAGACCTTAAATGATCATTACCACCCTATGAAGCTTTAATAACATCCTTTCAGCTTTATCTGGCTGAAGTATTGAGAGGTGAACCTCTCACCCCTCAGTACTTTGATAGAACTTTATTGTCCCATGCCTTATTTGAGGAAATTGAAACCCAGGTGAGGTAAACGCTTACCGGAGACCGCATGATGAGACATCATCAGAGTATTACTGAGAATCTTTGCCCAAAAATTCCAGCCTGTTTCTCCCTACTACTACATCCCAGTATCATAAATACTGTCAGACAGGGCTTAGAAACTTTGTGTAAAGGGCATGTCCTTTCTGTACAGTTTTGCAGATTGTTCACTGTACAAGTACACTGGTCAAAGGCATACTTAATTCTGTCACTAAGATGTACAGGAGCGAGGCTATATATGCTCTGTGGAAAGTGTGGCTTTCTCAGATTTCTAAGTAGGGCTTTTTACCAAAAGAGCTATGTGGGCTCCTTCCTTGTCCTGGAAGGTGCTTAGAGGAGTTGGGCTGAAATGAAAGAAAGTTGTCAAGAAAGCTCCCAGCCCTGGGTCTGGATTCCGACAGGTGTGGTATTGGTTTCTGATGAATGAGTTTGAGCGTGAACAAGACACATCTGGAAGGTTGGCTTTATTTCATCATTTTTCTATCAGTAAACATTTACAGTCCATGTATCAGGTCCAGCCTTAGCTGTGCCTGAGAAGCCCACAGAGGGAAGGATAACCCCTACTGTTGTTACAGAAGGAATCAGTAAGTGACATACAGAGAGGCAGCAGAATGAAAGTAAAATAATAAATTTATTTATTGATAAGAGTCGATCTCACGTAAGCCGTGCCTGGATCGATGACACACTGGATTACAACTCTTTTCTTTTATAGGGTTTTACAGCCTTGACTTTATTTGGGTGGTTACATTTTATTTTCACAGTTTAAATCATGGTTACAGAATAGTTACTCTTTTCAACCCAGACATAGCAGTTTTTTGCAGTTGGGGAGTTTACCTTTATGATTCGCCTAGTTATCTATTCAAGCCCATAGGAAGGGGCTGTTCAGGGTCAGGGGAGCAAATGTTAGCAATGGGTTCTTTCATTTAGACACTTTTATGATCAGGTGGCTCCAGTCTCATCAGAGAGCAAGATCTTGACTGTTATCTCAGGGTGAGACCAAATGCCTCTTTCAACAATTAGTGCCTTCAGTGCCTATTGGTTTTGAGCTAAACAAAACAAACTGCTGTTAGAGACAGCAGAAGCCATTCTACATTGTAACACTTTATAGGTTTTTGCTATTTATAAAAGTTTTCCCTATCACTGTGATAGAATGTCCAGTTGGTCGGAGAAGAAAATGTGTAGACACTTGATCACAGTCGTGGAGACAGTAAACCAAGTGGTCCAAAGGAGCACAAGAGGGTACCTGTCCCTGCTTGGGGAAACAAGGTCCAGAAGAACTAGATTACCCAGTAATAAAACATTTAGTATAATATGTAGCAGTATAATAACTCAGTATAGTATTTAGCAGACTAAATAGGTACTTAAGGCAGTGGCATTTCCAAAATGAAAAAGAAAAATATCTTAAAAGTTTTTAATATTTAGTATTTCAAAAATAGAATCAAGATAGTCAAAGTGGAGAGAAAACAATTTGGTAGGACCTCCTAATAATATATATATAATTGATAATTTTCATTTTAAATTATACATGGGGGATGAGCTTGTGCTGCTATAATACTTTTAGTTATGAACACTTCTAAATGACTTTACCTGACCCAGGGCTGGAAGACAACTTCTTGGAGAAAATGAACGTCCTGCTTTTTAAGGGATGGATACATAGGAGTTCAGCTTTTCTAAAGCACAGAATGTCTTTTCCACCAAAGAGAATAGCACTTTGTATTGGCCTAGTTAAATCAGAGTAAGAGAAGTACAAAGAATGATCTAAGTGTAGCATCAAAGGCATGAAGGTAAGAATGAAACAGAGAAGTTAGGGGCATGCCTTGGGACTATGAGGTAAAACCAACATTAAACTAGAGAAATTGAAGGTTTTTCTAGAGTCACACAGGACCTAGCGTTAGGAACAGGTAGTAACCAGGCAACAGTTATATCAAGTGTTTTGTACTCCTTGACTCTGAGTCATAGGAAAGATAATTAGAGAAAAGAGCATTCTTGGCAGCTCCCTGAGATGCCCTTGAAAGAATTGCATCCTCTGAGCTTCAGTTTTTCATATATGTGAAACAGAGCTGGTAATCACTTCTCAGTATGATGGTTATAAGGATCCATACACTTTAAAAGCCCCACTCCTTTCCATATGCATAGAACATGTTCAACAAATGCAACAACTGGACACAAATCACAGGGCTTGGCATGATGAGTGTGATGCAGACATAAAGGACTTGTCTTGCAAGATCAAGGGAGAGGCTTTCTAAAACCAAACCTCTAAGCAGCCTTAGCTGCCTTGGACTAGTATAGCTCTTTCCATTCACTTGGTTTTCTTATTGTACAACGAGGGCCACTGGTGTAACCCCATTGCCCCAGCCTTCCAGGAGTCTCTCTGAACTTAGTCTAACATGTCAAGGATTAATGCCTGGCATGGCAGACATCTCAGGAGTCTTGCTCCATGCTTCTAGTTTTCTGATTAGTCAGTACCTTCCCCCTATCCCCAAGCTCCTCACAGACTGGTGGTTGAATAATTTGTCACTCAGTGTGTAGTTATTAGTTTATGACAGCACAAAAATTAGGGAACAACAAGGAGCTTTGAGCAAGGGCTCTAAGTTCCCCAATGATGTTGTGGACCACTTCTGTATTCCCATGTCCCAGTAGTTGACACATTTTATAATGAAGGTTTGTGAAACAAATGTTGAGCATTGATCATATGTTTCCAAGTATATGTGTCTGCCTAAAAGTTCCCAAAGTGCAGATGCTGTCTCTCCATTCTAATCATAATACCTTGAAAAGAGGAGGGTGTTTTGTGGACTGCACAGCAAACAGGGAACTAACTCAGCCTAACACACTGAAGGGTAAAGAGAGATACACAGATGGAAACACACAGACACAACCTTGTAACTGCCTGTAGAGTATAACGTACAATGTATCATAATTGAGGCTCAAAGAAAGAGGGGGTTGGAGTTCAGTTTAGAATTGCAAAGCATGGAGAAATGAACAGGACAAGAGCTGCCAGTGAAATGTTGGGAGACAGCCAGGGACACAGAGGATCACTATTTCTCTGTGACAGAAGTGTGAACTACAGAGGAGAGAACTCCAGCTGCTTACATTGTGAAGAGTAAAGGTGAAAAGACAACCTGGCTCAATCTGAGGCTGAGGAAAGAAGACTGGGGGAGATAGTAGCAGGCAGTGAGCTACTTGGGGTATTCAGGAACTAACTCTCTAGGACCTATATCCAAAGCAGATCAATACATGGCAGCTTACTAAATAAGAGCTGGATTTCAGAGACTTGAAAGCAGGGTGTGTGGTTGGGGCTTTCTCTTGGGATCACCCCTCCTTACCATTAGCTCCTGAGCTGCCCTTGCTCCTGCTTGCATCTGGCCCAGCCATCTGTCCTACATCAAGATCTTTGATGTGGGCACCCGCTACATGGTGAACCGAGTGCAAGACCACGTCCAGAGCCGTACAGTCTACTACCTCATGAACATCCATGTCACTCCACGCTCCATCTACCTATGCCGGCATGGTGAGAGTGAACTCAACCTCAGGGGCCGCATCGGAGGTGACTCAGGCCTCTCAACTCGAGGAAAGCAGGTAGGGAGAGGTCCTCACACTCAGATGGGCTGGCAGAGTTGGGTGACCACTGCCTGGATCCTGAGGAGGAGATACCCAGTGATGGACTAGAAACAGATTCTTATCACTATTGGTCTTCCACACTGCTGGTCAGACTTGAGACAGCCATTGAGTGTGCCCACCTTGCTGCTCTCCTCCAGCCCTCTATCATCTGGTAACCATCATGTGCACAGATGGCTGCACTGAGGACCCCACTCTGAATCCTTCTCTCCAACTCAGGGCTGATCATGCCACCCTAGCCCCATCGCAGTAATCACACTGCCAACACTTTATTGCATCTTCTTTTTAATTCATTAAATTTATTGGTACATTTTAGGTATACCATATGATGATACTCATCATTGGGAATATGTACCTTTACATGATATATTTTGGTTCTTATTTTTCCCCTATTCCCCTGCCCTCCCTTCAACCTCTCCACCCCTCCCTATTTACAAAGACTTTGTTTCCATTTTTTCCTTTTCTCATGTTTCCATTTCCTTTTTTCCTTTCTCCTGCCCCTCCCACTTTCCTTTCCCCTTTGGACTTTTTCTTCCTATTTCACATTATCTATTGTACATTTTGATCTTTATTTACACTTTCAGTTTCTCACACCAGAGAAACTATTTGGTATTTATGCATCTTTATTGTCTCCTCCACTCCTTTCCAAGGTCCCGTTACTGCTCCAAGATCTGGTCCACGAAGCCCTCATCATGTACTCTTCCTCCTAGGAAGGTCAGGGAGCTCTGGGCTTCATCTATCCTCATTCTGCTTGTCTCTGACTCTCTCAGGGCACAAATCTCTTCCTCCCAGGTGGACATAGTGACCTGCACATTCTGGGTGCTGGATATATAATGGTATACATTTTCCCAGTACCTGGCCCTGGGACTGGAGAAGTGGGAAATGAAGTTCAGAAGGGACATTCATGGTCTCTGCTATTACTGTCACATACTGAATATCTGTACACAGTCATGGTGCCATTTGCTGCCACATATATGGCCTCATTTAATCTTTACAATAGCTGCATGGGAGGGGACAGTAGTTGCCATTATTAGTTTATTCATTGGGTCCAGAGAGGAACAGAAGGTGGTTCCTGATCACAGAGCTTGTCCAGGACAGAGCTAAGACTTACCAGACCTTCCTTCCTGGTCACAGCCTGCCCGCCAGAAAGATGGGAGGTATCCTAGGCACAGTGCTGCCTCAGAAGGCTCAGTCCTTAGAGCTCCTTTCTGTTATCTCCAGACTGGCATCCTCTCCTCAAGGCAGGTGCTGATTTGACTCCCACCTCTCCTGTTCCTCAGAGCAGAGTCTACTGAATCATCAACCCACCTCTATAGTATCACATGTACCCCAGGGTTTATTGACTGAAGCTTGGCCTGGCCCTGAGGCCACAGCTTAGAACCATCTGAGCATGTAGCCATCTCCACCTATGTGCCTCTCACACATATAAACAAGTACATATGCACACATATGCCAGGCTTCAGCCTTCACAATCAAGAGCACAGTACACCAGGCCTACTTTTACAAGTACTTCCTTGTTGACTATCTCACCAATCGCCAAAGTTGTCCTTGATACAGCATCTCATAAGTACCAGGGAATGGTCTGGATACTCCTTACCCATTATCTAAAGTGTTCCTTAGAGACCAGTGTACTGCTGACATCTTGCAGGTAGAATACAAGGCTAGACAGGGTCATGTTTGCATCCAGTGGCACACAGGGATCATAAGGAGGCTAATAGTGAGGATTAACCCAAATCTGCTACCTCACAGCTAAGAGTCAGAGGACTGACCACTGACTTATAACTGTCCTCAAATATACACATAAAATACCTTTATTTGTAAATATGGATGCGTGCTGGTGTGCGTTTATGCAGATGCTACTAGCACAAACCATCCATGATTTATAACATCTATTCACAGAAGGAGAGTGGGTCCTTTGCTTTCCTGGGTTTCCACAGTCCTTTGTAGTTCTTCTCAGTGCTTCCATATTCCTTCCCTATATTGGCTATATTTTGAGAACAAGAATACCAAAGCACCTAGCAGGGACATACACACTCAAAACATATATGAGTGCCCTTCAAACTTTTGTCCAGAAACCTCACTCAAGTAATGGTAATTCATAACACGAAAGAGAAATGTCTTCCCAATCCCCTTTGCTCCACTCCTAGACCAAACTGTCAATATGTTGAACTCTAGAATCTATGAAAGGGAACCTGCTTCAAGTACCTTCAATGGCCTGTCCTGAGAGTCTTTCTTCCTGAGTATGGGCCATGTCACTGAAGTGTTCATCCTTAGGTTAATGGATAGCCAAGGGATCACTCTTTATGGAGCATGAAGATCAGTGTAAATGAGGTGTGAACAGAACTTGGTCATATGGCTTGGTAATCTACAAACATATACATAAAGCCCCTAGAAGTGCAGGATGGCTCCAGAAATGGAAGGACAAAGGAGGTAGACTGTGGGTGTGGTCCCACTATTTTTACTCTTGCTCTAGGCTCCACAAATATTAGAATGAATATTTACGAGAATGAATAACATAGTAAGAGCTTAACTGAGTATCAGTGACTACACACACACATAGACAGACACTCATAAGCACACATACTCTTTTCTATTTCCTTAAGTCACATGAGGAAGAGTATGACTATTTCGGTTTTTTGACTTTTTATATTTTGTAATTTTACATATTTTTGATACAATTGATATTTCAGCTATATATATGTATATATATATTTACATCATTTCATCTATCATTTCTTTGTGTAATTTTCTAGCTACATTGGTACCTTGGTTCATGAAATTAATTTTTTCTATGATTTTGGAAAAGATGGCCACAGGCTGTGGTCGTGTTTGTCACCCAATGCAGAGTTTGCAAAGAAAAACAAAATTTTGCCAAATGCTTCTGTTTGTACACAAATTGCTTGCAAACAAAAGGTGTTTTTGAACAGAGATGTTTGTGAACCACTGTATTTTGAAATATACCACAACTTATCTTTAACTATGGCTATTGCTCCACTGTATAATAGAATACCAAAATTTATTTGTCCCATAGCCTTGTATTTATTGATCAACCCGTCCTCTAACAATATGCATTTTGATAAATTTGGAACATTGAAACTCTGCTCTTGCTTATTCATCACTGCTCCATTATTTGTGGCAAATTTGAGCTCATTCTCTTGGTTCCCTTATCCTTTCTCATTTCTCCTTTTCCCTTCTCTCCTGTACTCCCATATCCCAGTATGCATATGCCCTGGCAAACTTCATTCGGTCCCAGTGTATCAGCTCCTTGCGGGTGTGGACCAGCCACATGAAGAGAACTATTCAGACAGCTGAGGCCCTCGGTGTCCCCTATGAGCAGTGGAAGGCCCTGAATGAGATTGATGCGGTAAGATAGAAAGTGTAAATCTCCTGATAGAAGGAGGGATTTGGATCTGAGCATATTGCTTTGATTGCCTCTGTTCTAGCTAGCTCCTGTGAAGAACTTAGCTCAGCGAGTATTCCTTGACAAGCAGTGATGTCCCAGACACCATTCTCTGTCTTGGATATCCAGTGAAGGCCAAAACAGCCAAGGTCTTTGCCCTCATGGAGCCCATAGACTGATAGTAAACTGAGGAGAGGGGGAATGTACAAAGAGCTATAGAGGATCAGAAGATGAAGGCACTCCTGACCAGATTTGGGAGAAGATTCATAAGGGAAGCTTCCTGGAGGAAACTAGCGGTGAGGTAAGAAGCAGGCAAAATGGTTTGAGACTGGGACAATAAATTTTAGTTCAGGGACAGAACAGCACATGTAGAGTCAGAGATGAGAACAGAATATAGCAATGTCATAGAACCAAGAGATGCTGGACAGTGACAGTGAGGTCTAGAGAGAAAAGAGATAAGATTAGAAAAAAGACCCAATCCATATTGATGAATTTAGATTCTTCCCTGAAAACAACAGGAAGCGATTTACATGGTATAAGTAAAAAAGGAGCGATCTTAACATAATACAGGTGTTTTAAAGCGCTCCCTGAGCATATGTGGACACTATCTGGGAAGAACAATGAGCATTTATACCAGTCAGGAAATGGCTGTATTTGTGTGTCAAGAAGTAAGGACTTGTGAAACCAGAGTAGAGCCATTAGAGAGGGAATGAAGAAGGACTTGGGGGGTGTTTCCAAGGTAGCATCAATGTGTGACTTGATGACGCACTGATTGTAAGAACTAAGAATAAAGGATCCTACCCTGGAGATATGGCAGTCTTTTTTCAGGGGCAGGTTTTCCTGGGAGCTCTTTAAGAAAGAAAATTTTTCCTTTCCCTGTCTTACCTGTATAGGTACACTGGCACTAGGCCCACAGGTTGTGGATATTAGACCCCAACATTAGAACTTCACCAGAAGTATAGGTAACTCGCTTGCCTGCTAGATACTCTTCTATAGATAAGACATATATAGCTGTGCAAAGGTACACATACTTAGAAAAGTGCTATATAGTGCTATTCAATACATAATATACGTTTACAATAAAATGCATACAGGAAAATATGTAAACTCTTCATCATAAGATTTTGGCCACTGCTTATTTCTGTCCCACATGTGGTATAAACCTTTATGGAATACCTACTTTTTTCAGGTTCTGGGATAGTACTAGAGGCAGAGATTAATCTTAACTGAGTTGACTCTAGATGAATTGGTTCAAGTCAATCCTATCTTGCTTGAGTTTTCAGGCTAAAGAGGGCAGGCAGAGGAATACAAAACAGCATGACTCTGATTAGTGAAACCATGGGCACATACATAGGAGCCAGGGCAAGCACTTTGACCTTGCCAGGCTATTCCTAGAGGAAGTAATACCTAGCAGAAACCTGAGAGTTATGTGACAGTGAACCAGCTAGAAAGGATCTGGAATGGTGTTCTGGGCAGAGAGACCAGCATAAGCAGAAAGTCTCATGTGTATATACAGTTTCTGAAGTTGTAACAGTGAAGACAATGAGGAAAAAAGACTTGAGATAAATTTAGGAATTAGAATCTCAGAAATTGGCTATAGGGGATAGTAAGGAAGAAATAAGAACTTAGAATGATGCTTAAGTTTCTGGCTTATTTGCCATTGTTGATAATTATATTAATGTTTAATTCCATTGATTCTTTTATATGTACCTTGTACCTCTTGTATTAATATATTTCATATATATTCTCGCTAATATTCAAAACACTTTTATAAGTTGTAATTCTCATTTTCCAAATAAAAAAATAAAATTCACAGAGGTTAGACAAATTGCTTTTAGGTAAAAAAGGAGTCAGTATCCTTTCTCCCAGGCAAAAAGTTCCAACATGCCTCAGAATAGAAAGTTGAAGCCAGTTTGGAAGAGCCTGTATACCTAGTAAGGTCCAGTTTGACACAACAGAGCTGTTTGTAGGTTGTGGCAAAGGTTTAGTTCCTTACCCCTGAGGGAAACCTGGTAGATGGTCCCAAAATACTGCAATCAGAAGCTCCTACCACCCTGCAGGAAGGCCTTATTGGAATTCACACACTCATAAACTTTAGAAACCCAACATTTATTTCCACCATCAGCAACAAATACTTTATTTCTGGGGATTTCTTAATAGCCCTGTAAGTTCTTATAATCCTGAGGAACTCATTGTTTGAGCCTTCAATTCCTTCCTTGGAGGAAGAGAGTATATCTCCCCAAAGCACATTCTCAGACCTTTAGGAATTTACTGGTTTTTGTCCTCTGAAATGTATGTGGATATCTGTTTATTTTCTGAGGCACTTAAAGTATGAGTTGGGTTAGAAGAGATAGTAAATGTTATAAAATAGAAAAGTATTACTGTATTGTGAACATATATATGTATATATGTAAATATATATATATGCACATAGGGTCAGATGCCTGCCATAAGTTTGCTTATGTAATGCACTTCACAGACACAGGAACCCTCTTTTACCAATTACATCTGTACCATACATGCACGTTATACACACTTAGGCAAATATAGGCACTTGTCTGATACCCACACAGTCATAATCACACGAACACAATGAAGCATACCATGGAAATATACACAGCACAGATACATAGCCTCAAGCATAATATTGCAAATTAACACAAACCTCAGATGCAGGCACTCAGATATACATACAGCAGAAACATAATGAGGGACATCATCCTAATGGATATACATACCATTCATACACTGTGTTATGCCTTATATCTAGATGTCCCCCGCAAAGTCTCATGCAGTCATAAATGAGATTTTTTTGGATGTGGCTGGATCTAAGTGTATGGTGCTGGGATTAAGGGTGTATGGTTACGAAATGAGTTTACTGATTGGTTTGACATTGTTCTGAGTGTAGATAATGGCCCAACCTAGATGTGAGTGCTCATGCCCTAAGGGACAGAAAGAGGGCTGCTATTGTCACTTGTCATTTGCTACTCCACTGTTTTGCTGCCTTTTGCCCACCATGAACTATTTCTCCTCTGTAATGCCCCTCTGCCATACCACCGTGCCTTGGAACCAGTGAATTATGGACTGAAACTTCTGCAAACTATGAGTCAAGATAAACCTTTCCTCTTATAACTTTGGGTCTTGGGTATTTTGTCTCAGCAACATGAAAAGTAACTAAGACTTACTGAGACCCACATGGAGACACATACCATGGAGACACCCACAAGGGCACATTCTCACATGCTCAGAAGTCTTCTATATGCACTCATGCATTTGCATGCACATGCACGTGCACACACAGACACACAGAGTCTTATTCAACATTTTGTCACTGTTACCAAATATCTGAGAAAAACAATTTCAAGGAGGAATAATTTATTTTGACTCATGGTTTCAGAGGTTTGATTCATGATCTTCTGGCTCCAAGGCAAAAAAATGACAGAAGGACATGATATAAGAACATTGCTCACCTCATGGCAACCAGGAAGCAGAGAAAAAGGGGGAAAGCTGTAGACAAGGAACTAAGGCCCAGATACATTTCCCAAGGTCACAGTCCCATTCTCCATTCCCTTCAACTAGCTACTACCTCCTCCTGATCTCCCAATAATATCAGCAAATGATGCTCTTATCAGAGTGCTAATCCACTGATGAAATTAGGGCCCTCACTATCCAATCACTTCCCCAAAGCTCATCAGCTGGCCTTAGGGGAACCTTATAGATTGAAACTATTGCACACAAACCACACTCACACAAACACAAGACAGAAGTTCTTAAACACACCACAAATACATTTTATAAGCATGCTGCACACGTTTGCAAACACAATCACAAATTCTTATGCTTACATATTTACAAAAATACTTACAAGTTGTACCTATAGACCTACTGAGACAGTCATAGAAAAACACCATACACTTAAGCTGAATACAGCCATCCAGATACACTTTTTCTCACACCCACATAGTCACACACTTAATGCATACGTATATGTACACACTCATAGACAACAGGCACATTCAGCACTGTATTCACAGAGATCCAGGTAATCATGTTCTACTCCATAATCATTTATCTTGGAAATGCCAAGTGAATACTTTTGTCTCAAAATGCTTTTTCTTAGGGTGTCTGTGAGGAAATGACCTATGAAGAAATCCAGGAACACTACCCTGAAGAATTTGCACTACGTGACCAAGATAAATATCGTTACCGCTATCCCAAGGGAGAGGTAAGGTTTGGAGGAATTGTCTAATTCCTAAGACTTATTCTCAGTGTCTCTTCTAACTTCTAGGATTTTATAGTTTCCTAAACAGCTTTAGAAATTGGGCAAAGCATATTTTGCAACAACTTCCACTCTATAAAACACATGATCATCTAGCTTTAGGCTATCTCATATTCTTGGCTATAGATGACAGATTCCTCTTTTAAAAACTACATATTCCCTGCTTGTGTTCTAATTTAAGGAGGACCCATTTTTTTTCCTCATTGAGTTTATTGGTACATTTTAGGTATACAGTACAGTTACATTCATTATTGGGATCTTGTACCTCTACATGACAGGTCTTCGTTCTCATTTTTTCCCCTTGTCCCTGCCCTCCCTTCACTCCTTCCTCCCTCCCCCTTTACAAACACTTCATTTCCTTTTTTTCCTTTTCTCATATTTTTTCTTTTCCCTTATTAGCTTTCCCCTACTCTTCCCACTTTCCCTACACCTTTAGCCCCTTTTTTCCTATTTTACATTGTCCATTATATCATTAGGATCTTATATACTGTTATAGTTTATTCACACCAGAGAAACTATTTGGTATTTACATGGGTGTACTTTATTTATTTCACTTAGGAGTATATCCTCAATATGTATCCATTTTCCTATGAAATAATCTAATTTCTCATTCTTTATGGCTGAGTAGTATTCCATTTTATAGAAAAACCACATCTTTATCCAGTTTCCAACTGATGGGCAAATGGGCTGTTTCCAAGTTTTAGCTATTATAAACTGTGCCGCTTTAAACATAGGTGTGCATATATCACTGTGGTATGATTCTTTTAATTCTTTTGGAAAGATACCCAGCAGAGGGATGGCTGGGTCAAATGGAACCTCTAGTCCCAGCTCTTTGAGGTATCTCCATATTGATTTCCATAGTGGTTGCACCAGTCTGCACTCCCAGCAACAATGCAGAAGGGTTCCTTTCTCCCCACAATCCCACCAACATTTGTTATTGGTTGATTTCTTGATAGCAGCCATTCTTTGTGGGGTGAGGTGGAATCTCAGTGTTGTTTTCATCTGCATCTCTCAAATGACCAGTGATGTGGAACATTTTTTCATATATTTACTTGCTTTTTTTACTTTGACTGAGAAATGCCTGTTCATTTCAGGTGCCCATTTTTGAATCGGGTCTTTTTATTTGAGTGGGGGCTAATTGTTTTGAGTTCTTTATATATTCTAGAAAATAGTCCTTTGTCTGAGGAGCAGCTGGTAAAAATTTTTCCCACATTGTAAGTTGTCTCTTAGTTCTGTTGATGGTTTCTTTTGCAGTGCAGAAGCTTTTTAATAAGATGAGATCCCAGTTATTGATTCTTTCTGCTAGTTCCCGTGCTACTGAGGATTTGTTCATAAAATCGTTTCTTATGCCAATATCTTCAAGTCTTCTGCCTAACTTATCTTCCAGCAACTTTAGTGTTTCTGTTTTAATATTTAGATCTTAAATCCACTTGGATTTTAATTTCATGCATGATGAAAGATAAGGGTCCAGTTTTAATGTTTGGCAGGTTGAGATCATTTTTCCAACACCATTTATTAAAGGGGCTATCTTTCCTCTACTGAGGATGGCCAGCTCCTTTGTCAAAGATGACGTAGCTGAGTACATCTGGAGTTGTTCTTGTGTCTTCCAATCTGTTCCACTGATCCTCAGGTCTGTTTCTTTGCCAGCTCCATGCTATTTTTATCACAGTGGCTTTGTAGTATAGTTTTAAATTGGGAATTGTTATACCCGCTACCATGTCTCTGTTGCCTAGGATGGCTTTTGCTATTCTAGGTCTCTTATGGTTCCAAATGAATTTTTGGATTCTTTTTTCTAGTTCTGTGAAATATAGTGTTGGAATTTCAATTGGCATTTCATTGAATCTGTATAGCACTTTTGGTAGTATGGCCATTTTCACTATGTTGATTCTTCCTATCCAGGAGCAAGGGATATCTTTGCATTTTCTTATATCCCCTTTGATCTCTTTTTTCACAGTGCTGTAGTTTTCAGTGTAGAGGTCTTTTGCTTCTTTTGTTAGATTGCTTCCTAGATAATTCATTTTTTTGCATGCTATTGTGAAAGGAATTGTTTCACTAATTTCTCAAAGTAGAAACATGTTTTTGTTTTTTGTTTTTTGTTTGTTTGTTTTTTTGGTACCAGGGATCGAACTCGGGTCCTTGTGCTTGGGAGGCAGGCAGCGGAACCACTGAGCCAAATCCCCAGCCCTTTCATTCAACCTGTTTTTTTGTTTGTTTGTTTTTGTTTTTGTTTTGGTGTTAGGGATCGAACTCCAGACCTTGCTTTTACAAGGTATATGGCTACACCTCTGAGCTAAATCCCCGGCCCCTAGGAGTACCCATTTTATCCTCCACCTTGTCTCAAATATCTTCTGACTATAGTTCAACATATTCTAATTTCATGACATTTTCTTGATATAGCAGCCATTCTTTGTGGGGTGAGGTGGAATCTCAGTGTTGTTTTCATCTGCATCTCTCAAATGACCAGTGATGTGGAACATTTTTTCATATATTTACTTGCTTTTTTTACTTTGACTGAGAAATGCCTGTTCATTTCAGGTGCCCATTTTTGAATCGGGTCTTTTTATTTGAGTGGGGGCTAATTGTTTTGAGTTCTTTATATATTCTAGAAAATAGTCCTTTGTCTGAGGAGCAGCTGGTAAAAATTTTTCCCACATTGTAAGTTGTCTCTTAGTTCTGTTGATGGTTTCTTTTGCAGTGCAGAAGCTTTTTAATAAGATGAGATCCCAGTTATTGATTCTTTCTGCTAGTTCCCGTGCTACTGAGGATTTGTTCATAAAATCGTTTCTTATGCCAATATCTTCAAGTCTTCTGCCTAACTTATCTTCCAGCAACTTTAGTGTTTCTGTTTTAATATTTAGATCTTAAATCCACTTGGATTTTAATTTCATGCATGATGAAAGATAAGGGTCCAGTTTTAATGTTTGGCAGGTTGAGATCATTTTTCCAACACCATTTATTAAAGGGGCTATCTTTCCTCTACTGAGGATGGCCAGCTCCTTTGTCAAAGATGACGTAGCTGAGTACATCTGGAGTTGTTCTTGTGTCTTCCAATCTGTTCCACTGATCCTCAGGTCTGTTTCTTTGCCAGCTCCATGCTATTTTTATCACAGTGGCTTTGTAGTATAGTTTTAAATTGGGAATTGTTATACCCGCTACCATGTCTCTGTTGCCTAGGATGGCTTTTGCTATTCTAGGTCTCTTATGGTTCCAAATGAATTTTTGGATTCTTTTTTCTAGTTCTGTGAAATATAGTGTTGGAATTTCAATTGGCATTTCATTGAATCTGTATAGCACTTTTGGTAGTATGGCCATTTTCACTATGTTGATTCTTCCTATCCAGGAGCAAGGGATATCTTTGCATTTTCTTATATCCCCTTTGATCTCTTTTTTCACAGTGCTGTAGTTTTCAGTGTAGAGGTCTTTTGCTTCTTTTGTTAGATTGCTTCCTAGATAATTCATTTTTTTGCATGCTATTGTGAAAGGAATTGTTTCACTAATTTCTCAAAGTAGAAACATGTTTTTGTTTTTTGTTTTTTGTTTGTTTGTTTTTTTGGTACCAGGGATCGAACTCGGGTCCTTGTGCTTGGGAGGCAGGCAGCGGAACCACTGAGCCAAATCCCCAGCCCTTTCATTCAACCTGTTTTTTTGTTTGTTTGTTTTTGTTTTTGTTTTGGTGTTAGGGATCGAACTCCAGACCTTGCTTTTACAAGGTATATGGCTACACCTCTGAGCTAAATCCCCGGCCCCTAGGAGTACCCATTTTATCCTCCACCTTGTCTCAAATATCTTCTGACTATAGTTCAACATATTCTAATTTCATGACATTTTCTTGACAAGTTGCTTAAAGTTCTAGCCTCTATGGGCAATTGGCATCATCCTCAGGGCCAGTGGATATCTGTCAACTTTGCCACCTCTTGAACCAGACCATCAGCTGCCCATCCCCATATGAGATAAATGCTCATTGTTTTCAAACTAGCTTCTATTTACTCAGTTCTGGATTTTAGAATATTTATTAGTCATATTCCACTTGTGATATAAACTCCTGTGAACAATTATCAGAAAATCAGGGCATCTGGGAAAATGAAATAATAGATTCTCTTCAGTTATAAAGCACTTTCACATTTTTATCTTCATCCTTAGAAATGATTTATAAACTCGGACTCCATTTGCCTTAATTTTCTTTATATATCTGAGGCTATATTACTAGAGGCATAAAAATTTAAAGAAATCATATCTTCTCTTCTCCATGAATTGCACGTTTTATTATTACACTGACCAAACATCTTTTTTCTTACTAATGCTATTTGCCTAAAAGTATATTTTATCTCATATTAATATAGCTATACAAAATTTTGTCTGATGACTATTTGCCTAGTTCATCTTTATTACTTTCTGTGTATATATTTCTGTTTTGTATCTCTTGTAAACAGCTTATAATTGTGTACTGTTGTTTTTAATCCAAACTGAAAATTCATATATTGGATGGTAAGTTTAGTACATTTATTCTTATTGTAATTACTATATTTAAAGCTTATTTCTATTATCTTGTCTTGAGTGCTCAAAGCTTAATTTTTCTCTTACCCTTCTTTCTTTAGTGTTGAGTTTTTACATCCATGTTCAATTTATCTGTTTCCCTTCTTTTAGAGATCACTCAACATTGTAAAAAAATTCATCATGCTTGTTTTTATTCTTATAGATATCTCACTAAGGATATGAGGTCAAAATACTGTACAGTAAAGTCACTTGAAATAACCCTTGTGTGTTATTATGCAACCAACTTGAACACTTAACATTTTAATATGTATGATTAAAATGTCTAAAAACAGTATTTTCAGCATCCTCCCAAACAATGGAAGAATTTTAAAACTCTGGCTACCCTCTCCTAATTTATATGTTATTTTGTATTTTAGTTCAATCTTAGTCTTAACTCCCTAATGAATTATTTCTATTATTATGCTGTTCATTATTACTGAATAGTCAGTTTTATTTAGATTTAATCACATGTTTGCCAGTTCCTTTGATTATTCTGTTTTCTTGCATCTCAAGTCTGTCTTTTAGGTTCATTCTCTATCTTCCTTTGGAATCTATTGATAGTAAACTCACCCTACTTTTTCTCTAAAACTGTCTTGGGAGGTGAACATCTTCAGTCCTAGATGATACATTGCCCAAGTATAAAACTCTAGGTTGACAGTTGTTTTCCCAGCACTTTTAAGATATTACCATCCTTGTCTTCTGGCTTCTACTCTAGCTATGAAACTTACTCAATTTGTTGTTTCTTTTCTCTCTGGCTATTTTTAAAGTCTCTGTATCTTTGTTGCCTTTACATTTTGCTTTTATATACATCTAGATTATTAATTTTGTATTTATCTTGTTTGAGATTGATTTAACTTCCTGATGATGAGAATAGAAATGTTTAATCCTATAAAACTCCAGACACTGTCTCTTAAAATTGTTCTCTTACTTTTTCTCTGTTCTCTCTTTCTGGAAATAAAATTTAGTAAGTATTAGAGCTGTTATGTTCCCTGATTTTTCCTTCTTATTTTCTATCTCTTTCAGTCTCTTAGCTGAATTGAATAATTTCTTTCCAATCACTGTTCCTTAAGTAATATATAATGTGCTATTTATTACTTACATTTAGTTTTCAATTTCAATGAGTGTATTTTCTTTTCTGAAATTCTTAGTACTTTTTCAAATCTGCAGCATATATTTGATAGAATCTTTTTTATTTCTTTCTTTTGGAGCTACTGGGGATTGAACCCAGGGCCTTCACACTAAGCTACATCCCTATCTATCTGTCTATCTAGCCTTTGAAACAGAGTCTCCTTAGTCATTAAGTTGCCCACGCTGGGTTTGAACTTGTGATCCTCCTGCCTCAGTCTTCCAGAGTGCTGGGATTACATGCCTTTCTTACATTTAAATGAATATTTTATTTCTTTGAAAATGACAAACATTTGTTCTATATTGTGTATTATATAAGCTTTTAGGAATCTCCTCTTGTTGTTTTTGCTTATTCTTATCCATAGTAGCTTATTTCCTTCTGTATTTGTATTTATCTGTGGGAATTTACCTGTGGGAATTCCGTATAGCCTGAGATGAAAACATAGGGAGATGTTACATTTGTTTATTCTAAGTAGTCCTGGGAGCTAATGAATTTGCATCATTTTTTGTTAAACTCTCAGTAAAACATATTCCAAACCACATGGGTAGTGTGATTATGATTCACCAGCCTACCTGAGGGAAGATTTTTAGTTACAAATTCTTACAGGGGCCATTTCCTAATTTTTTCCACCAAGAGTCAACGAGAGACAGATATGTCTTCTTGTTTTCCTTTCCCTGTGGATGGAATTTTTATAGTTTGCACTTTTATTGAAGATACCAACATTTGCCATTTGAGGGTCTCAGATTTATATTAGAGTCTCAGTCCAACTTCCTACTGTGTACACACCTAAGCCCCTATGCCCTATTTCTATAACATTTAAAAGTTCAATCCTCTTGGTTACTATGATTGGCAAGTACCCCAGGAGAGACATGGCTTCTTTACCCACTAATCACTCCTCCAAGTGTTTCATTTTGAAATCCAATAGTCATAGATTTTTTAATTCTTCTAAAATCTTAGCAGTGCATATAAAGAAAAAAAAGAAAAAATTGTGTGTAGTGTATATGTGTGCATGTGTATGTCCAAATTCCCCCAAGTGTACATAGCACATACTACAAATATATACCAATACAATAAATGTCTCTTCCACTGTAGAAAATTGAATTGCATTATGAATTTTAATTTTTAAAAGTTTTATTTCTTCATTATGTTTAATAACCAACTAGCATGCCAAAAAATGAAGATATCTTGCAATGAGGAAGTTTATTGTTATTCATCCCACTATATTGATTGTCCCCATTTGACAAATAAGAAATTGAGACTGTAAGAAGGAAGTAAGTTGCCTGCCGAGTCAACAAGTCGACTGCTCCCTCAACCGAGTTTTCCTAATTCCTAGGCCAGAGTTCTTACTCCTCATTCTCCATTTCTTACTCTAGTATTTTTCTCTTACCTAGTCCTATGAAGATCTGGTTCAGCGTCTGGAACCAGTTATAATGGAGCTAGAACGACAGGAGAATGTACTGGTGATCTGTCACCAAGCTGTCATGCGATGCCTCCTGGCCTACTTCCTGGATAAAAGTTCAGGTAACAGCCTCCTAACTTTTCCTGACATGGGGTGATTCGAGATCAACCATCAGTTAGAAGTTTATATCTTAGTGGTTTAAAGTCCAGTATATAGTGTGAGTCAGGTATGATGGCACAATCCTATAATCCCAGTATTTAGGAAGCTGAGGCAGGAAGGTCACAAGTTCCAGGTGAGCCTTGGCTGCAGAGCAAGCCCCAGGCCAGCCTAGACTACCGCGCAAGACCCCATCTCAAAAAAAAAGTTCATTTCCTAAAATGAGATTGTTTAAATTCAGATTTTTTGTTACATACTAACTTGATACTTTTGACAATGTACTTACTGCAACCCTTCTGGCTTCAGTTTTCCCATCTGTAGAACTGGGAGAATAATGGTGAAGTTCAAATAAACAATATACATAAAGAACTTAGGACAGTTCCTGATATGTCATATGGGCTGTTAGCTGCTATTATTAGTATTATTCTGAACTAATATTTTCAAAACTGGCATTGATAGTCTGCTTCAAGCCTAAAATGCTGAGTATTTCCCTGAAGCATGCTGTCCTGAGGTGTTAGTGGGACCTTTTGTGACCTCATTATCCTAATTATGTTTCTATCTTTGCTGTAGGGTTGACTTCCCAAAGATTATGATGTTTCATTTCAGTTTTTTCAAATGATCATTTAAAAAATCTAGACATTGTATTTATAGAGTACCTGTACACTGACTACATACACTAAACTGCAAACTAGGGCAGGTGACCGGGCAAGGGACTATTTTTTCGCCTCCACATATGAATGTCCATTTTTGACATGACCGATGAAGTACTGCCATTTCCAGGTTATTTTTAAGGTATTTGAGGACAATGCAATATGATATTCGGTGCCTATAATATTCTGAACTCTTGGGTCTTCTTTATGATGCTAGTTTCAAAATAAAGAGCACTCATAATATGGAGTTATCCAGAACTGGAACCCAGGGAAATTGAGAAGATGCCATTGGATAAGTCATTTTCTCTACTGTGCCTTCATTTCCTCATTGGGAATTAGTGATGATGTAGGGTTCTTTGCACTGCCAGATTTCTGGTATGTTCACATCTCTACTTCTCAGAGCAATTTTTTTGAGACCATGAGGTAGGCACTGAAATTCCTATTGTCTAGATGAAAAAAAAAATAAGGGCCAGAGAAGTTAAGTGACTTACTCAAAGTCATGGGGCTCAGAGTGCAAGGGATCAGAGTAGATTTGAGGTACACCCCAGCCCTCAGATTCTATTCTTAGATTATGGGAAAAGCAAAGGTACCTTCCTCTTTCTCCAATTTCTGCCCACTTTTAGACCCAGGCCATGCTACCTGTTCACAACTGTCCCAGGAGCAAGGCAGAGTAAGATTGGGAAGATGATCTTACCCTATTATTTAGGTAAATAATGGCAGGAGATCCAGAGAGATGATATGAGTGGCATTGTAAACCCAAACAACTAAGGAGCTGGGGTACCCTCAGAGTACACCTAGTTCAGTCCTGTCCTATAAAAGCAAGAGATGTGACACTGAGAGAAATGGCTAGGCCAGTGTTACTAGTTGAGGCAGTGACAGGACTGTGTCAGAGATCTTTAAAAGTTGCCTTCCTTTCCCTGAGTCTCTTTCCTCATGTGAACAGTGAGCGTAAACAGGACCTCAGCATATCTGTGAAAATGCACTGAGATCATACACAGGAAGCCCTTGGCCTATTCATGATGCTTATGATGACAAAGATGAGGTGAAGCAGGATGGATGCCTAGAAAAATACCTATGTCTCAGGAGGCTGAAAGGCTGATGACAGGCCTGGAGTATAAAGAACAGAAAGCCACAAGTGGTATTTTAGCTAAATTAAGGGAGATAAGGAGCTATAATTGCAGTCTGGGAAGTGGAGAGAGGGAATAAGAAGAAAGTGTCCAGCAGGTCAGTATGTCACTCGCAGGACATTATGATACATTCATGGCAGAAGCTGCAGACTATAGGGGTGAAGCAGGCATCTTTTCTTCAGAAAATCCTGTATTAAGAGTTCCTGCACTGTCACTTCTTGGCTATGTGACTTTGAAACAGTGTCTTTCCTCTTGAAGTCCCAATTTCCTCATCCATGGATTGGGCCTAATCATCCCCTCCTCATAAGACTACCTGTTAAATCGAAACAATGGGGCTATACAGGAAATTGTACATGAATATTCAAAACAGAACAACTTTCTGCATAGCAGTAAATAACTGGAAAATTCTTGTCCATGAATAAGTGAGAGATGAGTTAGATAAAGCTAGTCAGGGCCAGGAACAAGGCTGTAAATGTGGTCACATGCCATGTACACTTCTGCCATGGAACTGACACATATAATGTTCTCAGTGAACATTTAACAGGAATTTTGGGGCCTTTGTGGTGGTAGTGGTAGTGATGGTGGTGGTGGTGATGTCTGTGGAAGGCCTGGGCTGTGGTAGGCGGGAAGCCCGCCTTGGTCTCCTGTTGGACCTGAGAATAAGGAGGTGACCACGTCCACATGACCTCCCTGACTCCCATAGACCTACAGTTTTCCCACCTTTCTCAAGACCTTTTCTTCCTGATCCTGGGTTAACCTGGCTGCTTCATTTCTCCCTGCCTTTTAACACTGCCCCTTGCAGATTACAGGTAGGACTCTAATGAGGCCCACTTGGGGAAGGGAGGTGGAAAGGAGAGTATCCACCAAAACCGGAAGCTGGGGAAGTGGTACCCTTCCCAGTACTATGACTTTAAGGGCTGTTTCTTCCTCTTTTCCAGATGAGCTGCCCTATCTTAAGTGCCCTCTGCACACAGTGCTTAAACTCACTCCTGTGGCTTATGGTGAGTACCCCCCACCCTCATCTAAGGAACTACATATAGAGGCCATGAACATGCCATTTGCCAAGCAGAGGCCTAAGAGAGGTTCCCTGGGTAGGCGGTTGGATGGTGGAAGTGGGACTGGTGGCAGTAGGATGACAGAGAAGAACTAGGATTGCCAGCTGCCCCGGCTCCAACTTTTTATCTCTGCCAGGGCACTGAGTACAGAACATTAAGCTATGGAGGAAGAGAGAGCCTTGAATGAAACTGGAGGAAAATTATAGATTGGGACCACTGAAAAGCTGAAAAGACCAATCTAGGCAGTTTAGATTCTCTTGTGACATCAGTTATGAAAGGTTCATAGAAGAGAAAGAACAGAATCAAATCTAGTCTGAGGTATAACTAGGGCATAATGGCCTACTGTAGCCTGTACTGGGTACAATCCACAGGGATGGATCTAAAGGGGTTTCCATAAGCATTGGGTCTCCTCTGCCAGCCCCAGATCCCAATGATACATTCTCCTTCTTAAGGCTCCTTAGAACTCCTTTGTGGCTTCCACACCTTTCATGTTGCTGGAACCCTACTGTCCTCTAAATACATTCAGCCCATGCCTCATTGGTCAAGGCAGTGGCCCAGGACTCTTCCATTTCTTCTGCACCTAGCATGGCTTGGAGGATCTACAGAGCTCTATCAGTTTTAAATTAGATCACTGTCTTGCAGGCCACAAAAGTTGAGGGAGGCCAGAGATCATCTCATCTGTTTCCCCATTTACAAATTAGCAGCTTAATCTCAGAGAAGTCAGGTGCAGAGCTGGGAGGATACCCCATTGGCTGCTTCTTAAGCCTGGCATCTTCCCTACACATTACACAGCTCACCTGCAATCCCCTCCCTACAGAGCAGTCACAATCTGTGCACAACATGGAACTTGGGGTGTGGATGGTGATTGGGAGTGCTATGGGAAAGATATTTCAGGAAAGATCTGTGCTTACCTTGGGTGCTTACAGACACATGTGTTGTTCTTTTCTGAGGCTGCAAAGTGGAGTCCATCTACCTGAATGTGGAAGCTGTGAACACACACCGGGAGAAGCCTGAGGTAGGTAAGGGACTCTGTACATAAGCTGGCTGTGAAGACATGATAAAAGCACCCTCCCCCACAGAAAGGCCACCTAACCCTACAGATACCAGGTGTTTCACATCACGGGGAGGAATAACCAGCATCCAGAAATCAAATCCAGGAAACACAGCCTAGTCCTGGGGGGCCACAGAGCCACAGAATTAGGGGACAACCCTTGCCCAAAAGGCCTCAGGCTCATATTCCCCCAGGCCTGCCTGAGAAGTTAGGACCCAGGCTGACTAATAGATGCGTGCCTGATAGGACAAGAGCCAGTAGAGGGATTGGAGCCCTATACTTCTATCTCCTATTAATTAAGGGCTCTCTTTTCTCAGAATGTGGACATCACCCGGGAACCTGAGGAAGCCCTGGACACTGTCCCTGCCCATTACTGAGCTCTTTCAAGTATAAAAATCCCTCGTTTTCACTCTTACACCTTTATGAGCTTTGTTTTCTCCAACCCTGAGAAGACTCTGGACTATGCCTTACTCGAAAGCCCTATCTCTAGTAAAGAAATCCATAACAGCTCCAAGACAGGTCTCATTTTTTAGCCACAAATAAGAAGCTACCTACCTCTGTATGAAACACTTTAATTCCTATTCTCTGATCAAAAGACTTCTCTTACACTACCTATAGAAGGACAGGAAGAGGTCATATTTAGGTTTATCCCCTTGTTTTCAAGATCCTGATCCTGATCTTGACCTAGCTCTGGTGCTATAAATGTGGAATGGATGAGGAATTTCTGGAGAGAAGAGTCCTAGGATAGCACCTTTAAAGATGGGGGAGATTGATTCCTTGGCAGAGGGAACGAGGGCAGGACACCATCTTTATACTCAAAATAATCAGTAACTTGTACCAGTTCTCTTTCAACTGTTGTTGCTATCCTGTATGATTCCCCTGTCTGTGTGAATGATCCAACCAACCACCTGGCCTCCCAGTCCCCTAACCTCAACTCTATAATCATCATCTCTGTCACATCACAGATCTTGGCATCTTATCCCTGGTCTGACTTCTTAAATGCAAGCATCCCACTTATTCAAGAGTTCTTACAATGGTATTCATATGTTATTTCTTGAATGAACGGTATTTTTTCTTTTACAACATCAAGAGTGTGGTCCTTTGACTTCTTCATTGTCTCCCAGTCCATCCTCTGCTTCCTCAGTGCTCTTCCATCCCTAACCAGTTTGGATTCTATGAAGAATCCCCTCTTTAGCCACTCTCCTCGAATCAACTATAGGTCAGGTACCAGTGACCCAGTGGTAGAAAGACTTGAACACTTGCTGTGTTTGTTCTCTTGTCCTTTCTTCACAGCTACCCAGCAAGATCCAAACCTTGAACAATCCACACCTCTTTTTTTTGTTGGGATCTACCACATGTTTGCAGATGAGTGCTTGAAGTAGATCTATATTTCCCAGCCACCACTCTGAAATTCTGTTGAAAGCCAGGGTCACCCTCTATTCTCTGCCATCCTACCCCATCCCATATTCTCAGACTATATCAGTCAATCCTCACTCTTCTATATTTACCTCTTGGCCCTCTCTATTGGCTTTGGCCCCAGGGTCTATGCAGTATGTTCAAGTCTTTCTGATCCCAAGAAAACCCTCCCTTTTTCCCATGTGCACCTCAATATCTCCCCTTATGTTTCTCTATTCTTACACAAATTACTCAGTGAATCTATACTTACCATCCAGAACTCTCTCCTTTTGATTTCTGTCCCAGGATTTCCTAAGCTGTTATGCCCTGGCCTGCTATGTGTTCCCAGGCCTCTCTTCCACTGAAGAAGTATCTGCTTTGTAGCCTCAAGCTGGAATCCCACATTCTCCAAAGAGCTATGCTGATCTCAAGCTGTCCTATGAACCCAAAATGTCATTCATGACTACCTAAACACCTTAAAAGACAAAAAAAAACTCCAATTCATTTTGCAAATTTAATGTAACTCTGATACCAAAATATGACAGCACACAAAAAGCAAACGATAGAGCAAGAACAGAAAACAGATTTTTTGTAGTGTGTCACCCTCAGCTGATGGGTAGTGGCTGTCCAGACTGCGGTGTGGACAAAGATTCCAAGCCTGTACCTTGGCTCCGTGGGAAGGAATGCTGCAGTTCACTAGTGATATCTGTAAACATTAAACCTGAAAACAAAATACCAAACCAGAACACATTTTAGCACCAAATATATTCTTTTCTCATACTTCCTTCATTGCTCATCTTCCCACTCAGCCCTCTCAACCCAGCATTACTTTTAATATCTCCCAATATTATTGGCTATGGAAATATTGCAATTACCTGAAACCTTACTAGCTGTAAGAGAAGCCACAGGCACCAAGGCTAGTGGCTCCCCCACCAAAGCCAGCACCAGTGCTTGGTCCACCGCCGAATCCAGAACTGGTACTTGGTCCACCGCTGAATCCTGCACTGGTGTTCAATCCACCACCGAAGTTAGCACTGCTGCTTGGTCCGCCACTGAAGCCAATACTGGTACTCAGTCCAACACCAAAGCCAGCTCCAGTGCTTGATCCACCAAAGCTAGCTCCAGTGCTCAGTCCACCACCATAGCCACCAGTGCTTGGTTCACTGCAGAAGCCAGCACTAGTGCTTGGTCCACCACTGAAGCCAACAATAGAACTCGGTCCACTACTGAAGCTGGTGCCAGTGCTGGGTTCGCCAGGAAAGCCAGTGCTGGTGTTGGAACCACTGCCAAAGCCAATGATGGAACTCAGTCCTCTGTCGAAGCTGGCATTAGGCCCATTGCCAAAGGCATCGCTGGTGCTGAGGCTACCACTAAAGCCTGTACAAGTGCCAAGTGTGCTGCCAAAAGCAGCACTGGTACCCAGTCCACCACCAAAGCCATCAGTAGAGACCAGTCCACCACCAAAGCCAGTGCTGGTGCCTAGTCCACCACCGAAGCCAGCACCGGTGCCTAGTCTGCCACCAAAGCCAGCAACAGTGCCTAGTCCACCACCAAAGTCAGCACTGGTACCTAGTCCTCCACCGAAGCCAGCACTGGTACTTAGTCCACCACCAAAGCCAGTGCTGGTGCTTAGTCCGCCACTGAAGTCAGTGCTGGTTCCTAGGCTGCCACCGAAGCCAGTGTTAGTGCTTAGGCTGCCACCAAAGCCGGCATTGGTGCTCAGTCCCCCTCCAAATCCAGCACTGGTGCTTAACCCATTGCCAAAACTGAAATCGGCACTAGTGCTTGGTCCATCACTAAAACTGGCACTGGTAGCACCACTAAAGCAGGCACCGGTGCTAGGAGAGCCACCAAAGCATAAGTTTGTGTTAGATGCACTGCCAAAGCAGAGGCTGGTGCTGGGAGCTCCACCAAAACACAGGCTGGTGCTGTGAGCACCATCAAAGCTGACACTGGTACTGGGAGCATTATCAAAGCCAATGTTGCTGCTGGGAGTACCACCAAAATCAGTAGTGGTACTAAGTGTCCCACTGAAGCCAGCACTGGTGCTGAATGCACTGCCAAAGCCGGGATTGGTGCTTTGTACACCACTGAAGCCAGCAGTGGTGCTTACAGCTCCATCAAAGCCAGCACTGGTGTTGAGCACACCGTCAAAGCTGGCACTAGTGTTGTGAGCATTGCCAAAGCCAGCACTGGTACTAAGTGCACTGCCAAAGCCAGAACTGCTGTTGAGTGTACCACCAAAGCTTGCACTGGTGCTGATGACACTGCCAAAGCTAGCACTGCTATTGAGTGCACTGCCAAACCCAGTACAAGTACTGACAGCACCATCAAAGCCAGCACTGGTGTTGATGGCACTGCTAAAGCCAGCATTGCTACTGAATGCACCGCTAAAGCTGGCACCAGTGCTAATGGCACTGCCAAAGCCAGCACTGCTATTAAGTGTACTGCCGAAGCTGGCACTGGTGTTGACAGCATCACCAAAGCCAGCACTGGTGCTGATTGCACCACCAAAGCCAGCACTGCTATTTAGTGCACCACCAAAGCTGGCACTAGTGCTGGGAGAGCCACCAAAGCAGACACTGGTGCTTAGTGTGCCTCCAAAGTCAGAACTGGTACTAGAGGAGCCACCAAAGGAGACACTGGTGCTAAGTATGCTGGTGCTTGCAGAGCCAAAACCAATGCTGGTGCTAGGACAGCCACCAAAGCAGATACTGGTACTGAGTGTGCCTCCAAAACTGGAGCCAGATGTGGGAGAGCCACCAAAGCAGACACTGGTGCTAAGTGTACCTCCAAAGCCAGTGCTGGTGTTAAGTGCACCACTGAAGACAGTGCTTGTGGTGGATGCACTGCCAAAGCTAGTGCTGGTGCTAAGTGCACCACTGAAGCCAGTTGTTATGCTGTTGAGTGTGCCTCCAAAGCTAGAGCTGGCTCCAGCACTGAAACTGCCATTGGTACAAGCTGCACCACCAAAACTAATGCTCGCTCCACCACTGAAACTAGTGCTGGTGTTCGGTGCACCGTCAAAGCTAATGCTTGCTCCACCACTGAAATTGGTGCTAATGTTGGGTGCACCACCAAAGCTGATGCTAGCTCCACCATTGAAACTGGTGCTAGGGCTGGGTGTACCACCAAAGCTAATGCTGGCTGTACTGCTGAAACTAGTGCTGGTACTTGGTGCACCACCAAAGCTAATGCTGGCTCCACCACTGAAACTAGTAATAGTACTGGGTGTACCACCAAAGCTAATGCTGGCTGTGCTATAGAAACTGGCACTGGTATTGGGTGTGCCATCAAAGTTGATACTGGCTCCACCACTGAAACTAGTGCTAGTGCTGGGAGCACTACCAAAACTAATGCTGGCTATGCTGCTGAAGCTGGTGCTGGTACTAGGTGTGCCACCAAAGCTAATGCTGGCTACACTGCTGAAGCTTGCACTAGTGCTGGGTGTATCACCAAAGGTAATACCACCTCCGCCACCAAAGCCACCACTGGAGCTGGGTGCACCATTGAAGCTAATACTAGCACCATCATTGAAGCTATCATTGGTGCTAGATTCTTGGTTGAAGTTGACATTGGTGGTGTCATCTGCATTTTCTTGGGCTCTAGCCTCAATTTCAAATGAAAATCTGTTCCAGGCCTGAGTGTCATCACCTAATTCTTCCCTTGTTAGGCAGTCAATATCCATGTCATCCCAGTTCCAGGGCCCAGCCACAGCTTCCTCTCCAATCCCCATTTGGGCTCTTGCCTCAGCCCTGGCCTCAGCTTCAGCCACAGCTACAGCTGCAGCTTGGACTTCCATCTCCACTGCTTCCCGATACTGAGCAGCCCAGTCCTTGGGGTCTTTCTTCTGTACCTGAATTGGAAATTATATTCATTATAAGAAAAATAACCCTTTTAATTATGTATGAAGCACTTATTAATAGCAATAATTCTAAAAGAAAGTCTAATTGGGACTTTGTCATAGATCAGTCCTCAGATCTAATTTCAGCTCTGGTAACTTACATGTGATGACCTTGGATAAGTCACTTAATGTCACTAAACCCAAATATCTTCATAATACAGGCGGTGGTAAGATGTTTTATATACATGTTACCAGCTCCCCATGATGAATGTAATCACATGTACTACAAACATGTAATAATAAAAATTAAAGAGATAAAGTATGTTATAGCCTGATTGTGTCTCTATGAAATTCATAGGTTGAATATCCAACCCCTAATGTGATTGTATTTGGAGATAGGGCCTTAATGGAAGTACTTACAGTTAAATAAAGTCATAAGAATAAGGATTGACCCAATAGGATTTCAGAGAGTAAGGGCTTCCTGCCCGATGATAACACAGTAAGAAGGCAGTTGTCTATAAGCCAGGAAGACAGCCTTCACCACAACCTATCATCAGAAACCTACCATGGTGGTCCTTGATCTGGGATTCTCAGCATCCAGAACTGTGAAAAAATAAATTTCTGTTTTTTAAGCCAACAAGTGTATGGTATTTTGTTATGGTAGCCTGAGATGATTAACACATTCATGACAGGGCCATTATTCATATATCTCACTGCTGGGCAGTTTGATGCATGACTGTCCCATTGGACAGCTTGTCCCACTGGTGATCGAGGTGATACAATCATGCATGAGATAGTCATGCATGTACAACCAGTGGTTCAAGCCAGTGGGAACATGTTAATACGAGTGTGAAGAATGAATGATATCATGGAAACTATGTATGTATGTCCCGGCATTCTGGGACATTACTAAAGCTTCGTGTGTGTGTGTGTGTGTGTGTGTGTGTGTGTGTGTGTGTGTGAACTACCAGTTGCCCTATACTTGTCTGTCACTACACACAGCCTGCGTCAGCCAAGGTCATTCTATTCCCTTAATATGTCAAGCTCAGGCAGCTTTATTACCTTGCAAGCAAACTTGAGGACTTTCATCTTGCTAGTCTCATGGTAAGAGCGCAGGCCCCAGAAGAACTCATATTCAGGTGGTCTGCTGTTGGGGACCCTCTTGTATTCCAAGTACCTTGGAGAAAAAAAAAATTCCTCCTGACCCAACAGATCTGTTATTTAACCACTAAGCCCCAAATGGCATCCTCCTATAAAACAAATACTAAACAGTTCCTGGAGAATATTTTCCAAGACATTCCAGCCCATACTCATTCTTCGCACATAGTTCATGTTCTTGGCTTTTCACACTGCACCATTTCCCAATGGCTGTGTGAAAAGCAGTTACTTGGAGTACATATATAGGGTATGATGTCACAGGAAGGCCAGTGTATCTTGCCACCTGTGAGGAGTAAACCCAGATTCCTCTTGGATGTGTTTTAAACAGAGGAGCCATTCATATAGCTGTCTGCTCTGAGCACACCCCATCACAAGGGCATGGTTTGATCTGGCCCAGTTCTGCACAGGTCCATCCACAGGAAGTTTAGACAGGACTTAGTAGGACACAAGATGCCCATGCCTAAAGACAGTGTAAGAAAGGCACTGATGGAGCACTTTCTGAACCAAACCAGCATTGCCAGAATACTTCAGGACCAGATAAAGCCTCCAAACATCACTTACTTCTGCTTCACGAACTCGTCTGTGATGAGTTTTCTCACTTCTCCAAAAAGTGAATGCCTCACCCTGGCAATGGGAAAGATAAGCCATGAACACAAGACAGACATGTTCATAACATGGAAGAGACCTAGCACATGGGGAGTCTCGACAAAGTGAAGAACATAGGGAGCACATAGCCTCTAGAAGCAAGCAGTGGAGGCTAGATGGCTCTTTGTCAGGGACTCCTGAAGGTCTTTTTTTTTTTACATCTCAGAACAGAGAACAGGGAAAAAAAGGGCACAGAGTTTAGAACCATTTCCCCATCCACCCAGCCCAGCAATCCCCGCCTGCACCACCAGACCACCAGTCCTGGAACCATTCTCTCTTGTCAAAGGACAACATGGACAGCAAGTGCTGAGAGAGCCCAATCATACCCAGGGTGCAGCCCCAACTTGCGTAGCACCTCCCAGATGACAGCTGCAAGGGGAGGCAAGAGGAGACAGGGACAAAATGAACACATGGAATTCAGATCCTGGCTACCCATTTGGCTTCATGACTAGCCACTCACCTTCACTGGCCTTGTTTCCATTCATAAAGATGACACTCAGAATCACCATGAGGAGACCCAGTTTGGGTGTGTCCTTGGTCCTAAGGGAATAATAGGACAGAAAGAAAGTTTATGTCCAGGAGTCACCCACAAGACATACTAGACAGTTCAGTGGGCTAATCTTTCCTTCATACCTCAGATGTGGGAGAATTCTGCCTAATCTATGCTTCCAGTTCCACATGACCCCACGTAAGGCACTTAAGAGTGATGAGGCACAGTTTCCATTCTACCCAAGCCCTGGGTTGCCAAGATGGAAAAATGACTGTCAATCTGGTACAATGTAAGTACTCAATCAGTGTGAACCCTTTCTCAGAGCCCTCAGCCCTGTGATTTTTCAATGCCCCAGTGATAACACTTGTTATAAATTGGGTAAGTTCCAAGATCCCTTGATAATATCCCTATTTATACAGTAAGGAGATGCAGCTATGGTATGTCTCTTTGATGTGAGCCCATAGTCATTCTGCCAATCTCACTTCAAGTGTCAGCCATGACTTTATTCTTGGTCATTCTTTGCTTTGACTGGTTTATCTCTTAGGGTTGAGTCTAGCTTTCCTAGTTAGATTAGGTAATCCTGCATATTCAAGGATACTATTTTTCCTTTTCTAACTCTCCACAGGTAGTAGGGAGTAAGCACTACACAAATATTTATGTAGAAGCAGGCCTTTCTTGCCCCTTGAGTATAATGACACCACACCTTCCCCTGAGAAACTGTCCTTTAAGAATGTCTCTATCAAGGTTAGGGTAGATGCTCAGTAAGAGATAGGTAATAAGAGGTCTGCTCTCCAGGGAAGCTTCTGGACAGCTAAACTAACAACAGAAATGTCCCACCCCAACCTCCTGCACCCTTCAGTTAATCATGAGGCACCATTAGTGCACATGGGGCTCCAGCCATGTGCAAGGCTATGTCAGGAGCTTTTTAGACCCTGTCTTTGTTAACTCTCTATGAGGTTGTCAGTTGAGAGGTCAGGGGAAGAGTAGTACTACTGATGAAAGCAAAAGTCCCCCTTCCACCCTAACCCTTTCCCGGCTTACGTTCCCAGTATGCCTGCAGAGGACTCCTGAGTACTGATGAGAATATACAAGCTACTCTGCTTATCAATTTCCTTCAGATTGACCCGAAACATCTGCCAAGTAAAAGAACAGCTTGTGAGATCACAAAATTCAGCTTAAACATCAAACAGCTTTCCAGGCATCTTGAAGCTCCCCATGTACCTGGGGGTTTTGCATATGTGAAACATTAATGAGGTAATGCATAAAAAGCTTGTAACTGTCCAGAACACAATGAATATGCAACAAATGTACTAAGGAGATAAATAAATGATCATTTGAAGCACATGACAGAATGTGTCCAGCAGCAGAAAGAAGCCAGGACTAAGTTGGGTGGCTTGGGTCCTAGTTACTCTTTTACCACTGAGATACTGCGTAACCCATGGCTGTTCTAGGACTCTCCCTAGGCCACTGTCTGCCTATCTGCACAGCGATGGAGCTGTACTAGCAGATCTCTGTTGTTCCCCCCACAAAGGACATTGCTCACCTTTGTTCCATTAAAGGACCCATCCCCCAAGGTGCCTCTTTACCTTCTCCAGAGCGTAGCTTGCTCTTTCAATGATCTCTGGGAAATATTCATCATATTCTTGAATGACATCTTTCAGCATTTCTGCAGGAAGTGAGAGGTGGGAGCAGCTGGGCTGAGCAGGGGCCACAGAGCTGTGGCCCTTTTGCCAGCTCTGTGGAGTCAGTGCAACTAGATTAATGAGTGCTGCTAGCAATAGTGAAGTATAAGAAGGGAAGGGATGGAAATATGATAAAACAGAAAGGCCATACAGGTAAAGGGTTACCTCCAGGCCATAGGGAGAGAGGAGAAGGAAGAGCTTGAGGAGGAAGGTTGTTAAGAGACTACCTGAACGCTTGATGGGGATCTTTGTCTGGTCCTTAACCAAGAGGTATTTCACCAACTTATTTGCCTGGGAGGAGTGGAATAGAAGAGGAAATCAATATATTTGCAGAAAATCTGGAAGGACAGAAGAGAAGACAGCAAGAGCAGAAAAGAGACTGGTCAGTATTGGATTCTTACCCTTTCTTGCAAAATGGCCACATCTCGGGGTGGTGGAAGCCTTCGGCCCCATGGGATCCTCCTGTAATTAATGCCACTTCTCTCATCCCCATTCAGATGTTTGCACTTCATCATGATAAAGAAGGAAGGTCCAGAGTCACCAGGTGAAAATGATTGTTGTTTCCTCATCCTGTCCTCCAGAAAGTCCCTTCAACCCTCCCTGTAATGGGTCTTGACCCTACCATTGGCCATTCTGTGTCCTGGGCTTTTCTTTCACTATCTTCCAAACAGGAGTTTCATTCCCCTGCTAGGCAGGAGCAATCCAAGGGCAGAGTCTGGGACTCTTCCTCTTCCTTGGGTACCACTGAATTCTGCTAGCTATAACCCTTGGGCATATCAGATCACTTCTCTGGTAGTCTGCCTTCAAGACTGGAACCTATGGTCTCTAGTTAGTAAGAAATACTTTCAAGATATAAAAGGATAACATGTATAAATGTACCCAACAAGCCTGGCATATGATAAATCCTATGTAAGTACAAGGTAAATTATATATAGGTTGAAGCTAAGTACACAGATGCCCCCCGCCAGCAGTCTATGAAATTCTGGAAACAAACTATATCACATTTTTCTTGACATCTCCCAAAGTCTATCTGAACATAGGCAATAGCTCAAAGTAAAAGGCTCAGTAAAGGTTTAAAGAAGAAATAAAAAACCCAGACAGATAGGAATAGAAAAGCATAAAAGTTCAGGACATTGTCAGAGATCTCACCTTTCTGTTTCTCTTGCCTCGGGTCCTAGCTGTGGGTTCCAGGCTCAGTTGAGCTAGATAGTCATCTGCCAGGGCTTGGACAGCAGTAGCAACCTGAGTCTCCAGGGCATTTATGCTAATGTGAGAGGTGGCCATCTTGGCCTGACTTCCTTGGTCAGTAATTTGGGTTTGGCTTTCAGTTACCTGAGCCTTTGTGGCAGCCTTTCGAGCCCTAGACCCCCTCTTGGCCCGAAGAGTGGCTGCTAGGGCTTGGTTTGTAATCATTTGAGTGGCAGGTGGGACCTCAGAGACCTCAAAGCCAGAATTTGGGCCCTTACTTGCAACCTTCTTGCCCTTGGGTTTTTTGGGCCGGAGAGCTGCTGCTGAAGTCTCAATCTGCCTGGTAGCTGTCTCAGTGACATTTGGAGACTCAAGATGCTCTATGTCAGTATTTGTGGCCTTAGCAGTAGTCCTCTTGGCTTTGGACGCTTTCTTCGTTCTGATGGTGGCTGCTGTGGCCTGGATATTGACTGTCTCATTGGTAATTTGGCCTTGGGTAGAAGCTATAGCCAATGAGATCTCATTAGCACTGCCTATAGCCTTATTAGCAGCCTTCTTAGACTTGGGAGTTTTCTTAGGCTTGGTGGAGGCTATAAAGGCCAGGGAATTGGCTGACTCACTAGCAATTGGAGCCTGGATAGTCTGTGAGATGACTGGCAGGTTTGGGGCCTGCAAAGGTGACTTGAGCTGGGCAGTGACACCCTCATTGCCTGACAGACAACACTGGGAGACTACAGCTGCCTTGGCAGTAATTCTCTTCATCTTGTTTGCTTTCTTAGGTAGAGCAGGACCCGAAGAAGCCTGAATATTGGCTGCCTCAGTAGTAGCTGAACCCTGGCTCATCTGGGCGAAGATTGGTAGGTTTAAAGCTTGCAAAGTTATTTTGGGCTTGGTGGCAATCTCAGTGGCAGGTGGGACTGGAGGGACAGCAGGTGTGGACTTAGCAACAGCCTTAACAGGAGTCTTCTTGGTCTTGCTTTTCTTAGGCCGGTTGGCAACAGGTGGGTCCTTGGTTGCCGCCAACAGGGAATGCATCAGCAAGGCATTGTCCTCTTCTTTGGTCTCAGTCTGTACATCTAGAGGGAAGGGAAGCCCCAGACTCCCAGAGGGAGGCAGAGGGCCCTACATACTTAGGATTATGATTCTCTGGACCATCTTACCTCCCTCCCCACACCCCCTTCCCACGAAGGCCTCCCCTTTTTTTGAACAGTATTTAATTGAAGAAGGTAGAGAAAAGAGAAGTGAGCAGAGGACAGAGTCAAGCAAATTTTCTACTCCTCCCACTCCATCATACAATGTATGACTGAGACAGGTTAGTCTGAGAGTCAAAAGCAGTAAATAAAAAACTCAGGACAGGTCAGATTGCCTAATGAAAATGCACAGAGGCCTCACCTGGAATGCAGGCATCCTATAACCATAGCCATTTCTTCTATCCATCTTCCTGAGAGGCCAAGTAACAGATGAGCCTGAAGGAAACAAGCTTAGTTAGGGGAGAATGACAGGGAGGGGAAGATTCACCAGATATCTTGCCTAATCTGAAAAGCGAGGGTCTCCCCTAACCTTAAAGGGCCCCAAACCTTTCAACTCCTGGGTTCTTGTGCATAGAAACCAGGGCAATCTATTTTCTAAGCACCAGCTCCTTTTGCTCCCAAGATGGCAAGTCAGTTCGGCATCTACACACGCCCCCTACCGCAACCTAGCAGTGCGCATGCGCACCGAACAAGCGCCCCCCCCCCCGCTTTCCCAAATGAATCCTTTCTTCAAGGTCTTCAATGCGCATGCGCTTCACTGGACTGACTAGTCTAACCAACTCTCTCACTTACGCCTCCGGCTCTCAGAGCAACAGGGCATCTAGGTCCCACCCCCGTCCCTCTTGATAACTGCATCACTTCTAGGTCCAACCCTTACCCCAACACCGGCCCCCTCCCTCCTCTCTGCAGTACCGCTTCGCACCGCCCCTTCCCCAACACCGCCCACCCTCTCCTTCGCAGTACAGCCACGCTGTGCCTCTTTCCTATATGCCCCCTCCCTCTGCTCTGCAGTACTTTTCCGCACCTCCCCTTCCCTTAATAAGCCCCCTCCCTCCGCTCTGCGGTACGTCTCTGCACCGCCCCTTCCCCAACACAGCTTCCCCCTTCATTCCACGTCTGCAAGTGCCCGGCCCCGCCCTATCTGCAACATGAATACCTCGTCCCCAAATCCAACGGTATTAACCTTCTCAGTTATTCCCTTTCTCGAACCCTACCAGGTTCTACCTTTTTTCTCAAACCAGAACCAACCGGTTCCAACCCCTTCTCCATTTTGAGCCTGGCTCTTTTCAGCCGCTTAAAAAAGATTCTGTTCCCTCCTTCGTCGGTCCTAATCCCTCTTTTCTGCAGCCCAAACCTTTCTGTAGTCCATACCCGTTCTCCAGCCAGTACGGGATCCCGCTGTCTCTTATCTTTCTCCTGACCTGTGTCTTCCTCCCTTCTTGCTACCGCCTAAATGATTTCTAGATCCTTCCTCCTTATAATCCCAACTAGGTCCGCATCGCTCCTCTCTATTGCCCGAACCGCATCCAGAATTTTCTTTTCTGTGGCTCAAAGAGGATTCCGCCCCCTTCTTCCTCCCATGAGAATCAGGTCCAGGCATCTTTAAACACGATCACTTCGATGCGCTTAGATCCCGAACTCCTAACAGGGTTTCTTCAAACCTTAAAGGAGTAGGAAGTCAGGCACCTCGAAGCCGCAGCACAGAGGCCCTAACAGGATTTTCATGGGTACCTCAACTCACCTCGTCCTCTGGAGTCCAGAATGCGTCCGCTCTCTCCAAGCCTCTCCTTAGGTCTGAGTCAATCCCCCCTCCTTGGCCGGAAGTGGTCCTGCCTCTTTCCGCCTCCGGAGGGGGTCTGGGTCCCTGCCGGTCGGCCTCCTTTCCTTCCCTACTTGTAACTTTCCGTTCTCAACACAGGTTCCTTATACTGTCTATTGCCTCTTCTTCAGCAATCACGCTTCTATTCTCTATTTGGTTTCCCTAGTCTCCATCCTGTATCCCTGTTCCTTCTAGAAGGAATGTACTCCTCCAAGGTCCCACACTAGTCCTTATATCCCCCTCTATTCCAACACTAATTACATGGAGTATTACGCCATGTGTCTGAGGACAGAAGACTAGATCATATTCATTTCTGTCTCTCAAATACAACCATTTAGAGGCTCTAAACATTAAAAGATAGGATGCTCTCACATTAAAAGTTATCAGAATAAAAGCAGTAAATGTAAGAAAGTAAACAAAAGGTTTTTATCCTACAATGACTATATTGATGCTTTTAAACCATATTGGAAAAATATTGGAGGCCAGGTTCCTTCTTTACTGATGTACTATGTAAGTATTTAGGCTGTCTTTTGTGACAGTGCATTGCTGAGTGAGAAAACAATTTATGTCATTCATTTATTCACTCATTCAAAGGACAGTAGAGGTAACTGACACATAAAATAGACTTTAAGTAAAAAACTAGAGAAAAGAAAGTCATTATATAAAGATAAAAAAAATCAATTCATCAGGAAGCTATAACAATTGCAGATAGATAAATAGTGAAAAATGCACCAAATATCAGATCACCTAAATATATGAAGTAAATATTAATGGATCTGAAAGAAGAGATGAGCTACAATGTAATAATAGTAGAATGCTTCAGTACTCAGCTTTCAACAATGCACAGGTCATTCAGAAAGAAAATCAATAAGGAAACATCTAACTTGAGCTATACTTTAGACCAAACAGATCTAACAGGCATCTACAGAACATGCCATCCAGAACCTGCAGAATACACATTCTTCTCAAGAGCAAATAGAACATTCTACAGGACAGGTCACTAGTTGTGCCACAAACAAGTCTTAACAAATTTAAGAAGACTGAAATTATGTCAAGCATCTTTTCCAACCATGATAGAATTAAACTGGAAATCCATTTAACTAGAGGAATTTTAAAAAATTCACAAACACATAGCAATTAAAGGACATACAAACAACAATTAGGTCAAAAAATTAAAAGGAAAATTAAAATATCCTGAGGCAAACAAACACATCTAATATACCAAAACTCATAGCCTGCAGCAAAAGCAATTCTAAAAAGAAAGTGTATAGCAATATACGGTTTTATCAAAAAGAAGAAAGATCCCAAATAACCTAATTGCATATCTCAAGAAACTAAAAACAGAAGTAAAAAAAAATAAAACATCAAAGAAAAAAATAAATGAAATAGAGACTAGAAAAACAATATAAAAGAACAATAAAACTGAGATTTGATTCATTGAAATTATTTTAAAAAACAACAAACATCTAGATCAACTAAAAAGTGAGAGGATTTAAAATCAGAAATAAAAATAGACATTATAATCACTAGCACAGAAATATAAAAAATTATATGAAAATACTAAGAACAACTATAAGCTAAGAAATTGGAAACAAAGAAGAAATGGATACAGCCCTAGGTGCATGCCACCTACCCAGGCTGAGTCTGAAAAACAGAAAATTTGAACAAACTAATAACAAAGAAGTGTAATGAATCAGTAATAAAAAGTCTCCCACCAAAGAAGCATCCAGTTTACGACTATTTCACTGATTAATTCTAGCAAACCTTTAAAGAGCTAATATCAGTCCTTTCCAACCTCTAAAAAATTGAAGAGGAGGAAGCATTTCTAGACTCATTTTACAAGGGCAACATTACACTGATACCAAAGTCAGACAAGGACATTACAAAAGAAAATTATTGGCCCAAATCTCTGATGACATAGATGCAAATATCCTCAAAACACACTTACAAACTAAATGCAACGTCACATCAAAAAGACTATACAATTTGACCAAATTGGATTTATCTCTGGAATGAAAGGATGATTTACCATATACAAATCACTAGGTGCAATGTACTGCATTAACAGAATGAGGGTAAAAATCATACGAACATCCCATAGGTACAGAAAAGTCATTTGACAAAATTTCAACAATGATACATGACAAAAAATGCTTAACAAATTAGGTGTAGAAGAAATGTACTTCAATGTAATAAAGGCTATATGTGACTGGTTCACAACTAACATCATACTAAAAGTGGACAGCTTTTCTGCTAAGATCATGAATAAGAAAAGTTGTCTATTCTATTCACTCACTTCCATTCAATTTAGTATTGGAAGTTCAAGCCAGAACAATTAAACAAGAGAAAAAATAAAAGGCTTCCAAGTTAAAAAGGAAGAAGTTAAGCTGTCCCTGATTATAGTTAAAACACTTATATTCTTAAAATTTTTAAGTAAGTAGATTTGAAGTATTCTCAACAAAAAATGAGTATATGAGTTGATAAATATGGCAAATAGGTTGATTTAGCCATTCCACAATGTATACATATATCAAAGTATACTTTTGTGCACCATAAATGTGTACAATAACTACTTGTCAATTAAAAATAAAAACAAAACTTATTTTCTCAGGATTCTATGGAAGTCTATGAGCAGGAGTCTTCATGTATGCCAATTCTGGCAAAAAAAAACAAAAGAGAAAGAGGGAACAATTATACCAATTGAATCGCCTGTATATCAGGATGAAGCACTGATGTTTTATAAGACGATAGCATAGGAAACAATTAGAAAATATAAGAGCATAAGAGGGCATTGGCTACTTTAGGAATCTTCCAAAATTTTGCTGCATAGAAGAAATCAACTGACTTTGAGACTGACCAGAATGAAAATGAATAAGCATGTATTATGCAAATGCAATTACTAGACAATAAGGGACCATTTTCTCTATCAAAATAGTGAAAGTTAAAAAAAACAAAAATATAAAAAATTGACAATAGCATAGTATTAGCAAGAGCATCAAACTTTAGCCACTCTCATTCAGTATTCATGAAGGTATGCATACTTTTGTCCAACTATGATTTCCAATAAAATGAAAAGTAAATATAACCTACCAACCCAAAATTAGAATAATATGTAGTATTCCAGAGAAACATGTATTTAAGAGCTACAAAAACTCAATATTTATTGAGAAATAATATGTAATAGAACAAAATTAGAAAACTCCAAATTCAAAGAAATTTTATAACTAAATTATGGCATATTAATTTAATGGGATAATATAGAATAATTAAAATGAGCATCAAAATTGATATTTATCAACTAATATTTTCAGTCTGATGCCATTTATATGTAATTTGAAAACATGCAAAATTATGCTGTACAGTAATTATGGGTGTATACACATATCATAATACTATAATATATGAACAGGGAGAGAATGGAAAATGGATTTTAAAAAGGGTTCCACAGATATATTTTGAATAAACTATGTGCTTAAAAAAATAAGAATAAAGCAGACCTTGGTAGTATTAAGCTGATAGAATCAGAAAACATATTCAGTGATAACCTACTCATCTTTTAGAGATGAGTGTCTAAACTGAAATCCAAAACCCACTTCTTTATTGCCAAGTGCCAACACTGCAGTTAAACCTGAATACTCAGGTATTTGTTTGAAAAAACAATTCATACATTAACATCTTTTGTCTTAAAAGAAAAACAAATAATACATGTGCCATAGGTTCACCACCACCAATAGGTTATTAAATATTTTAAATATAGGACTCAGTGGTGCCACCACCAACCTCACAAGTTCATGTTCCTGAGTTTGATCCCCAGTAAAAAAAAAAAAAAAAACAAAAAACAAAAAACAAAGCCAAACAAAATTTAAGTATCCCTCTGAAAACAGACCTTATAAAATGTTATTATTTGATAGATAACTAAAGTGTATTCACAAATATTTTATTAAGGTCTTTAAATTAATACATCTTAAATATTTCATAAGAGAATTTAAGATTATAGTCAAAGACCACTGTTATGGCTTCTGTTTACATGTTCCCCCAAAGCCTCATGCTTTTGCAAAGGTAGCTGAATCCAGAGTGTGTGATTAATTCATGGTGGGGCTAGACTTGAGGGCACTAGGATTAAAGATGTAAGTGCTACCTGCCCTAAGAAGTCTGGATAAAAATAAATGGGGCTGACAGAGCCTATTAAGGCCCCTTGTTGCTTTTGCTGTCTTCTGCCACCATGAACTGTTGCCTCTCTGCCACCCTGACTTGGAGCCAGCTGGTTATGACTAAAACCTCTATAACTATAAGCTAAATAAAACTTTCCCCCTTTAACTTTGGGTGTCAGGTATTTTGTCTCAGCAATGAAAGAAAAGTAACTAATACAACCATTATAATGATCTGAGTACATGGAGATATATATTATGTTGACAAACATTTTTATTTAATGTTGTATAAATGTCATGTATATGTACCAAATACTCACAAGGAATGTAAATTTTATATATCATAAACATAAACTAAAGATAGTAATAATAATAATGAAATGGGAAAAGGAAAGTTAGAATCAGAGGAGGTGGTTGGGGAGGAAAAATGGAATAAAAAGGAATCAAGATGTATTATATACATGTAGCTACACCCTAAGATAAGTGTAAACTTAATGTACTGCCAATGTGTCCTAGTAAAATATAAAAAAAAACTCAGAAAATTACTATTTAAAAGGGTGTGGATAAATTGGAAAAAAGTCAATATCTCCTATATTTATCTTTAAGTCCAATACCATTCTAGCTAAAATCCTCATATGAAGTTTTTGAGGGCACAACTGGACAAAGATATAGATAGATAAAGTTATATATAAACAGAGTGATAATGATACACAGATAGCTAAGACAACTTTGAAAAAGAAAGGCAAAGTCAAAACATTTTCTACCAAATAGAAAGACATATTACAAATATATAATTGTCTTTAAAGTGTGCTAAAATACAGTAGTGTATCATTGGAACAAGTAGATAACCCAGAAACAGATCTGTATTTTGTGAGTATTTAACAAATCGTAGAGATAAATCAGTGGAGGAGTCATAGACTACGTAGGACGTGGTGCCAGGAATACTGCCTTATGCATATATAGAAAATAAACTATTATCTTAACCTCTTACTCTACATGAAGTATTTTTTAAGTTTCAAACACTCAAGAATATGGACAAATCTAAGAGAAAGATATCTGTCTAATAAGACATATATATCTGTGATTTTGAGGTGGGAAGGATTTGTTAAACAGACCCACAAGGCAAAGGCTATAATGATAAAAGTAGATTAGAATTACAACTAAATTAAATATTTTCAGAGGCAATTGAATTACTTTATCTAAGTAACTAAATTCATGACAGTAGGAAAAAATTGTAATGTTTATAACTAAAAAATGGCTGATACCTAGAATGCATAAGTAAATCTTGACACTACACAAAATAGTACAAAATCCCACTTTTAATGGAAAAACCAAACAGAAAATGAGCTCAAACTATTAATACGCATTTTACAAAATGGTATAAACTAATATGTCATAAAGTTAGGAAAATAATGAAATAAAATTAAATACAATAAGACAAAATGCGGAAATTGTGCAAGTATATGGAAATTAAACAACATTCTCTTGGCTGACCAATGGATCAATGAAGAAGTTAAAAGAGAAACTTAAAACTTCCTCTAAACAAATAAAAATGGGAAAACAATATTCCCAAATCTACGGGGTATAACAGACAATATGAAAAGAGAAGTTTATAACAATAAACACATCAAAAAAGTAGCAATACTTCACCTAAACAACCCAACAGTGCAAATCAAGGAACTATAAAGTAAGAAAATACCAAACCCCAAATTAGTAGATCAGAGCAGAAATAACTGAAATTAAGACTGAAAAGCCCACAAAAAATTAATCAGTTTTTATATAAACACAAACAAGATCAACAAGCCTTTAGCTAAAGCAACTAAGAAATGAAGACTCAGATAAATAAAAATCAGCAATAAAAAGAAAATATTATTATTGATACTACAGAAACACAAAGCATCATTAGATACTATTATTAACAACTACACACCAACAAATTGGAAAACCTATTAAAAATGGATAACTTCCTAGAGAAATATAATCTATCGAGATTGAACTAAGAAGAACAAGAAATGAATTTGAATTAATAATGAGAAATGAAATTGAATCAGTAATCAAAAGTCTCCCAAGAAAGAAAAACCAAGGCCTGGCTGGCTTCACTGCAGAATTCTACCAAACTTTTAAACAAGAGATAACAACAATTCTCAAACTATTCAAAACACATGAAAAGTAGAATGTTTTCAAGCTCATTACATAATATCAGAATTACACTGATACCAAAACTAGAAAAGAACACAATGTAAAAGAAAATTATGGACCAATATCCCTGATGAACATGCACGAAAAAATATCAACATTTAAAAAATCCTTAGCAAATCATATTTAATAACACATAAAATATTATACAAACACAATAGCATATAAAAACTTAATCATAAAGAAGTAGAAAACCTAAACAGACCAATAACAAGTAACAAGATTGAATCAGTAATAAAAAGCCTCCCATTGGGCCAGGGATTTAGCTCAGTGGCTCTGCTGCCTGCTTTGCAAGCACAAGGACCCTAGTTCGATCCCCAGTACAAAAAAAAAAAAACAAACAAAAAAAAAACACAAATTCTCCTTAAATTATTACAAAAAAATAGAAAAATATTTCTTTCAAACACTTTCTACAAGACCAACATAATCCTGATGCCAAATAATTAGGATTATAAAAAAGTAAAGAAAACTACAAGCCAATGTGCTTGATGATTATAAAGAAATCCTCAACAAAATAGATGTAAATCAAATTCAGCATCACATTACAAAGTTTATTTAACAAAACCAAATGGGATTCATCCCAGAGATGGAAGAATGTTTCAATATCCATACATCAATAAATATGATACATTATGTCAACTTCATGAAGGAAAAAAGAGGCCATTTCAGTAGATGCAAAAAAAAATCATCTGATAAAATTCAACTACCTTTCAACATAAAACCCATCAATGAATTAGGTATTAAAAGAGCACACAGCAACATAAGGCTGTTTACAACAAACCCACATATAACGTCATAATGAAATAGGAAAGGTTGAAAGCATTTTTTCTATTTCTGAAATAAGATAGAACATGAACTTTCACCACTCTCATTCAATACAGCACTGGAAGTCTTAGTCAGACCAATTAAGTAGCAATGAGTAAAGCACATCCAAATAGTAAAGTAGGAAATAAAACTAATTTTATTTGCAGGGAACCTGATCATATTTAGAAAAAAAATACCCCACAAAAATTATTAATGAAAAAACAAATTAAGAAAATTTGACTAATACAAGAAAAATATAAAAAATTAGTAGCATTTTATACCAAATAATGAACTAGTTGAAAAAGAAATCAAGAAAACAATCTCATTCACAATAGCTACAAAAACATAATAAAATACTATGAATACATTTAACTAAACAGCTGAAAGAAATGTATAATGAAAACTATAAAACGCTGATGAAACAAAGCAGAAAAATGGAGAGAAAACTCATATTCATTGATTGAAAGAATATTGTTAAAATATGCATACTATTTAAAGAAGTCTATGAATGCAATCACAATAAAAATACCAATGTTGTGCTTAAAAAAAATCACTCTTAAAATTCTAATGAAGAGCTGGGGATTTAGCTCAGTAGTTCTGCTGCCTATCTCACAAGTGCAAGGTCCAGAGTTCAACCCCTGGTACAAAAAAATATTCTAATGAAACCTTAAAATACCTGAAGAGCCAAAGCAATCTAAAATAAAACTTACAAATCAGGAGGTATCAAAATACATAATTTAAAAAGTGATAGTAACCATTGCATGGTACAGATATAGAAACAGACACGTGGGCACAGGAACAGAATAAAAAAACCTTAGAAAAATTCAAATATTTACTAGCAAATTATTTTTAATGAAAGTACCATGAATATATACGTTTTAAATAAAGGACAATCTCTTCTATAAATGGTGTGAGGAAAAATGGATATTCCAATATAAAAGAATGGAATTAGACTCTTAATTCACATTATGTAAAAAGCGAACTGAAGGCCCAGGGATTAATTCAGTTGCAATGTACCTGCCTGGTAAGAGTAAGGACTGAGTTCGATCCTCAGTACCAAAAAAAAAAAAAAAAAAAAAAAAAAAAAAAGGCCAACAAAATAGATCAAAGATTTGAATGTAAAACCTAGTACTGTGAAACTATTAGAAGAAAACCTATAGGAAATTATTCATGATGTTTATATGTGCAAAGATATTTTTATAGACCTCAAAAGCACAGACAACAAAATCAATACTAGACCAAAGGAAATTAGCTCAAACTAAAGATCTCCATAGCAAAGGAAACAATCAGTGAAAGTGCAGCCTAAGGAATAGAAGAAAATGTTTGACAACTATGTATCACACAAGAGATTAATATTCAGATTGTATAAGTAATTTAAACAACTCAGCATCAAAACAAAAACAAGAAAACCAAAGCAGCAAATAATTCAATTTCTAAAGGGGAAAATGATTTTAATAGATTTTTTTAAAGAAGGCATACAAATGGCCAAGAAATATATGAAAAATACTCAGCATCTATAATTCTAGTTAAAAGAAAATCAAAACTACAGTAAGATATCACCCACCCAGTGTAAGTCACTATTATCAAAAGGATAAAAGAAAAACATTGGTGAGGATGTGGAAAAAAGGGGATCCTTATATACTGTGGATGGGAATGTAAATTAGTAGAGCACTTATGGAAAACAGAATGGGGGTTGCTCAAAAAAAATTAGAATACCATGTAATTCAGCAATCCAATTCCTGGGTATATATGCAAAGAACAAAAAAATCAGTGTATCAAAGAGACATCTGCACTCCTATGTTTATTGCAGCACTAGTCACAATAGCCTAGACATGGGATCAGCCAAAGTGTCTATCAGCATATGAATGGATTAAAAAAAGAAAATTTAGCATATATTAAAAAAAGGAATAATAGCAATAAAAAGAATGAAGCACAGAAAAACAAATGCTTCATGTTATCACTTGTGTGTGTAAGTGAAACAGTTGAATTTTAAAATTTGAGAGCAGAGGGGCTGGGGATTTAGCTCAGTGGTGCTGCCGCCTTCCTCACAAACACAAGGACCTGAGTTCAATCCCCAGTACCAAAAATAAATAAATAAAATAAAAACAGAGCAGAATAGTGGTCACCAGAAATTGAGACAAGTAGAAGAGAGGGAAGAAGAAAGTAAGGTTAATGGGTACAGGAGTGCAGTTGAGTAAAGGAATAATTTCTAATGTTCCATGGCACAAAGGGTAACTAATTCATATTTATTTATTTTGCTTCAGGGACTGATTTACTACTACAATTCATTTCACCCTATATGATAATTGAGGTTGGTCCTGGTGGCCTTTACTAAGGAGACTTTCACACCAACATGGTTTCCCTTCTAATACGAGGGGTGAAGGAGAAGTTGTGATTTAAAAGTTTTTGTAATATGATCATGAAAAGGAAAACTGATATGAGAAAAAGTGTTAGAACTTCTTTTCAAACTATCACACAATAGCAGTTACTCCTAATGAGAAGCATAAGTTTGGCAATATTATGAACTTGGTATAATCTATAATTATATTGAGATATGTTTCACATGCCCTCTATGTAAATTAAAAAATAACATGTTAGTCTTGAAGTTGTTTGAAGGAACAGATAAACTTTCTACAAAATGCATATGGAAATATTGTTGCAGGAAAAATAAATCAAACAGTACAAAATGTAATACAAAGCCAAAAGTTTCATTTTACCCCAGTAATGCTTGAGGTGAAATCCATGCCCTTGTGCATCCCAAGCAAGTGCTCTGCCACTACCCAAACTGTCATCCCCCAAACTGTCATTTTTTTTTCTACAGAAAACATAGATGGGATACAGTTAACAAATAAGAAATATATAGTACCTACTGAGCATGTTGGAGCATGCCTGTAACCTCAGCTAATCCAGTGGTTGAGGCAGGAAGATCAAAAGATCAAGGCCAAAATGAGCAACAGTGAGAATTTCTCAAAATAAAAATAAAAATGTTTAAGAATGTAGCTTATTGGCAGAACTCTTCCCAAATATATTATGGCAATTCCTCAATTCAATCTCAAGTACTGGAAAAAAAGAGAGAAAAAGAACTTGCCACATGAAGTCATTACAAAAACCCAACTTCATTAAGTAAATAGAGAAACAAATGTTTTTACATACTGTCCTCATAAGGTTTCTCTTCATGTGTCTCCTTTCATTTTCTTGTAAGAGTGATGGAACATCTGAATTCTTCACTACATTTCTTACATAGATAAGATTTCTCTCGAGCATGGACTTGTGTGTGTACTTGAAGGGAGATGTAACATAGGAATGTTTTTATGCATGGCTTACAGTTATGAGAATTCCTTCATATTTTTAAGTGCATGAGAGTGATTGAAGGCTTACCTCATTCCTTATATACATGGAGTTTCTCACAGTGTAAATTTTTTCATGTATTTGAAGAGTACTAGAAGAAATAAAGGCTTTCCCATGACATACATACATAAGATTTCTTTCCAGTATAATTTTTTTCATGTGTCTGGAACTTACTAGAACATCTAAAGGCTTTTCTACATTGCTTACATTCATGGGTTTTCACTCGTTTATGTCCTTTCAAGCTTCTGATAAGGGGATAAGTAAAGAATTTTCTCTTATCCCACTGGAGATAAGTAAAGAATTTTCTCTCTCCCTTGTATTTACGTGGCTTCTTTCCATATCCTTGATTCCCATATGGTTTGTGTGCTGTGTTAGCTCAGAGGGGCACATTTGGGGATGAACAACATGCCCTTCACATAGATTTTTGTCCAGTCTTACTCTTTAAAGTATGCTAGAGAATCTCAAGATCTGGAGATCTAAAGATTCCTCAACATTCACTATTTTCTTCTTTATGTTCACTCTCCACAAATTTGACTTTGTAAATTTCTCCCAGAATTTTTGTACTCAATTTCAATAGTTCAGTCTCCACATTTCTATCCTAAAGAGTCAAGGATTTTGAAGGTTTCACGTATCACAAATCTGTAGAGATTCTTCTAGGAAGTATACAACAAAGCTCATTTCTCTTGGGTAAATTTCATAGCCACATCCTCAAAGGTCACTGACTCCATTTCTGGTCAGGGATCTCTGGGTCTTTCTGACAGTGATTCAGGCCTGTGTGGGCAACACCATGATAATGACTTCCTCAGTTGGACTCCAATCATGGCTGCCAGAATTAAAGACCGATTAATTTAATGTTTAAAAACTGCTCCTAGAGGGAATTTTCATGTTCCCAATACAAATGAATGACAACTGTTACAAGTGCTAAATATATGCCAATTACACTGAACTGATCATTAAATGTTATATATACTTAATGGAAAACCACACTGTACTCCATAAGTATGTACAATCATTATGCATGAATTAAAAGGTTTTAAATTATTTTGTAAAAAGGAAAAACTCAAGCTTAAAGTTAAAAGATAAATCATATAACATACAATTCACTAATTTAATGTGTATAATCCAATACTTGTAGTATGATTGCAGAGTTGTGAAACAATCACAACAATTTTAGAACATTTTTAAATGTTCTAAAAATGTTCTAAAACATTTTTAAATGTTCTAAAAATGTTCTAAAAAATAAACTCCATTACCATTAGTTATCTTCTCTATACCCAAAACTATTCTCCCCCTGTGAATCCCAAGCCTCAGATAACCACTTGTCTACTTTCTATATCTGTAAATCTGTCTATTTTGGACAAATTTTAAAATTTCTATTTTTTTTTCCTCATTGAGTTTATTGGTACATTTTAGGTATACAGCACAGTTACATTCATCATTGGGATCTTGTACTTTTACATGACAGGTTGGTTCTCATTATTGGTACATTTTAGGTATACAGCACAGTTACATTCATCATTGGGATCTTGTACTTTTACATGACAGGTCTTGGTTCTCATTTTTTCCCCATACCTCTGACCTCCCCCCACCCCCTTCTCCCTTACCTATCTACAAAAACTTTGTTTCCATTTTTTCATTAAAATTTCTATTATTTAATTTCATGTATATATACTTTAACATCTCCCCATATTCCTCCTTCTCCCTTCACCACTCCAGCTTCTGGTAACCACAATTTTACATTTTCCTTCTATTAAATTATCTATCTTAGATTCAGTATAAGAGAGAGATAAGAGTATTTGTTTTTATGTGCCTGATATATTTCATTTAGCATAATGTTTTGCAGATTCACCCATGTTGTCATAAATGAGAGGATTTTTTAAAAAATGGCTTAACTGTGTTCCACTGTGTGTAAAGACCACACTATCAATTCATCTGTTGATGAACACATAGATTGATCCACCCATATATTGACTATTGTGAAAAGTGTTGCAATAAACATCAGAGTGCAGATGTCTTTTAATATTACTGATTTCCTTTCCTTCCCTAGAGGGGGGATTACTGGTACATATGACAGCACTATTTTTAAATTTTTGAGAAGTGCCCATTCTGTTTTCCATGATTGCTGTACTAATTTAAATTCCATTAAAAGTATGACATTGTTCTCCTTTCTCCACATCCTCAGCAATGCTCATCTTTTATCTTTTGATAATAAAACATTCTAAAAGGTATGAGGTGATATCTCATTGTGGTCTGGATTTGCATTTCCTTGATAATTAGTGATTTTGAACATTTATTTCATGTGCATATCAATCATTTTTATGACTTTTTTTGAGAAGGGTCTATTTTGGTCTTTTGTCTATTTTGAATGGAGTTGGTTTGTTTGCTTTCTTGCTTTCTTGTTTGAGTTCGTTATATATTTTGAAAATTAACTACATTCAGATGGATAGTTGACAAATATTTTCCCCCACTCCATAAATTGGTTTTTTATCTGTTGAGAGCTTTGTTTTACTGTAAACAAAAGAAGTGTTTTAGTATGATGTAGTCCCATTTGTCTATTTTTTAATTTGTTTTTGTTTTGACATCATATTCAAAAAAAATTTTGCCCAGATCATTACCATGACATTTTCTTCCATTTGTTGTCTTCTGGTATTTATATTGTTTCAAGAATTTCACTTAAATCTTTGATCCATTTTTAAGTAGAATTTTTATGTAGTGATAAAGTAGGGTCCTTTTTCATTCCTCCATATATGAATATCTAATTTTCCCAACACCATTTATTAAAGAGAATGTTTTTTCTCCACTGTGTGTTTCTGGTGCCTGTGTCAAAAATCGGTTGATTATAAATTCATGCATATGTTTTGGGGCCTTCTTTTATTGTGTTTGATTTCAGTTTTTATTTATTAGTACACAGTACACAATGATTACATTTCTTGTGGGAAGTTGGTACATGCATATAACACATTTAAATTATTTTGTCATGCCTATTCCATCTTCTCCCTTCCCCTCCCTCCATTTCTTGATCCTCTTCTCATTTGAAAAGTTAAAAACATCATATTATGGTGATATATGAATACCCATGTTTATAGCATTGCAATTCATAACAGGTAAATCTTGAAAGTGGCCTGTATGTCTATCAACAGATGAGTGGATAAAAAAAATCTAGTAATTATCCACAATGGAATATTACTGTGCCTAAAGAAGGATAAACTTCAGTTATTTGTAGGAAAATGAGGCTTTATTATGGTTTTGCATTTCCTTGTGCCCTGGTGATGCTGACCAATTTTCATATTCCTGTTGGTCATTTCTATATTTTGTTTAGAAGCATGTCTAAACAGCTCAATTGGTCATCTTTTAATCAGGTTATTGGAGATTTTACTATTGATAGTGGAAGTTCCTTAAATATGTAGGACATAAATCCCTTATAAAATATATGGCTTACAAATATTTTCTGTCATTATGCAAATTTTCTTTTTCTACAATCTAATCAATAGATTGTTTTGGTTTTTTGCTGTGCATAACCTTTTTATCATGACATGTAAAAACTTTGTGTTCATTTTTGTTTCTCTTTTCTGTGCTTTAGGTGGCATATTAATAAAATAGTTGCCAAGATCAATGTCTTGAAATTTTTGCTATAAATTTTCTTCTAGTAGTTTACAGTTTCTGGCCTTATATTTAAGTCTGTACTCTATATTAAATTGTTTTTGTGAAAAATATAAGATGGAGATCCAGTTTCATCTTTTAAAATCTGAATATTCATTTTTGGCCACACCTTTTGTTGTAAATTAACCTTATCCTATTGTATATCCTGTCAGTGATCATAATATATGATTGAATGTATTTCTGAGAGCTCTATTTTGTTCTGTTGGTATATATGTTTATTTTTATGCAGGCACAATACTGCTTTGATGATTGTAGCTGGGTAGAATGTTTTAAGACCAGGAAGCTTTATGCCTCCAGATTTATTCTTTCTCAAATTTGATTTTGCTATTTATGATCTTTTGTGCTTCTATGGAAATTTAAGATTTTTTCCTGTTTTCAACAAATGTCATTTTGGGATTTTGATCAGTGATTGCAGTGAATCTCTATATTCCTGTGGGTAGCGACATTTTAATGATGATAAGCACTCCAATCCATTAATACAATATGTCTATTTGTGTCTCATCTACAAATACCATCTACAAGTGGGAACAATTTTATTTCTTCCTTTCTCATTTATATGACTTGGGTACTTCTTGCCTCAGGACTTTCAGAACAACGTTGAATAAAAGTAACGAGTGAATATCCTTATCTTGTTTCTGTGCTTAGAGGAAAAGTTTTCCCTATATGCCCATTAAGAATGATGTTAGCTGTGGGCTTTTCATATATGGCATGTATACTGTTAAGGTATTTTCTTTATTTTTCAAATTTGTGAGAAATTTTAAAATATACAGTTTTATTTTTAATAGAAATAGCAATTTTGAAAATTATGGGGTACAGTTTGACATTTCATTTCATGAATACATCAAATCAGTATAATTGCACGTCTATTATTACCTCAGACATATAATATTATCTATAATGAGAATATTAAAAACTTACTAGCTATTTTGAAATATTAGACTATTTGTCAACCACAGTTAATCTAATTGCTATAGAACATTAAAAGTCAGCCCCCGTACTAATTATACCCCATTACCCACTATCTTCTCTCCTTCCTCCCACCATTTTCCAATTCTTGTGATCATTATTCTAATCTCTATTTCTTTGAGATCACCTTTTAATTCTCTAAATATAAGTAACAACCAATTTTTCTTTTTTTACCTGAGTTAGTTCCTTAATGCCCCTAAGTACATTTATGTCGCTGCAAATGATAAAATTTCATTCTTTTATGGCCAAATATTATTCCATTGTGCATGTATGCCACATTTTTCTTTATCCATTCATCTGTCGATAGACATTTAAGTTGATACCATGTCTTTGACTATTGTTAGTAATGCTGCAATAAGCATGGAAAAGTGGTTTCTCTTTGATATACTGATTTCATTTCCTTTGGATATCTAACCAGTAGTTGGATTACTAGATCATATTGTAGCTATATTCTTAGTTTAAAAAAAAACTACAAAATATTTTGTATAATAGTTGCACTAATTTACATTCCCACCATCCTTCACAGCATTTGTTATCTTCTGTTTTTTTGATGATAGTTGCTCTAATTGAGATAATATCTCAGTTTGGTTTTGATTTGCATTTCCCTCATGATTAATAATGCTAAGCATTTTATGTAATTTTGGCCATTTATATATCCTCTTTTGAGATATATTATTCAGGTACTTAAATCATTTTATAATTGGATTATTTGTTTTTATGTTGTTGAGTTTCTTACATATTCTGGAAATTATCCCTCATCATATGAATAGTTTGAGCATATTTTCTTCCATTCTGTAGTTTTCTTTTCATGCTCTTGTTTCCTTTGCTGCAGAGATTTTAACATGTTTTTATCTTTTCTTTTCTCTTCTTTTTTATTCCTTCTTTCCTTCCTAACTTCCTTCCTTCCCTCCTTCCTTCCTTCCTTCCTTCCTTTGCTCTTCTTCAGTGCAAAGGATTAAACCCAAGGCCTCTTTCAAGCCACACAAGCATTCTACAACCTAATTACACCCCCAGGACCAAGAAGAGTTTTAGGTTGAGGTAATCTCTTTGTATATTTTTTATTTTGTTGCCTATAATTTTAGGGTCTGTATTAGTCAGCTTACCTATTGCCGCAGTACAGTACCCTACACCCACAATTTAAAAGAAAAGCTTAATTTGCCTCATGATTTTGGGGATTCAGTCCATGGTTACCTAATTCCAAGGGAGAAACATCATGTCTGAAGGGCATGCAAAGCAAAAAAGCTTAGTCCATTGTGGTTGAGAAGCAGAACAGAGGAACAGTGCCAGAGAGGAATGGGTGAAGGATGACAGACAGTACTTAATAGTACACTTTCATTTTCCCCAAGGGGAAAAAATGAGAACCCAAACCTGTCAATGTAGAGGTACAAGATCCCAACAATGAATGTAACTGTACTGTATCCCTAAAATGTACCAATAAACTCAATTAAAGCTGAAAAAAATAGTACACCTTCATGACCCACACAGAAGCACCCACATGTATGTTTTATTATTCTGCTAGATGTTTCTTAATCAATGCAGCTGACATATTAAGATTAGTGGTCACAATCCACCTTTTGTCAATTTTACATGCAAACACATCCCTTATACCATAGTTAATCACCAAATAAATGCAAGTTCATGATTCCAGCTAATATAAGACAACTATCCTGCATGCAACTGATAAAGCAATAATCGTTTCAACAAAGTCTCAGAAGTTCCATGATTTTTCAAATGTCCAAGTCTTTTCTAAGTTTCAAGACACACTCTGACTCTTTATAAAAATCAGAACAAGTTACAAAATTCTAAATTATAATAGCACAGGGTAAATATTACCATTCCAAAGGGATAAGAAGGGAATTGAAAATAATTAGAGCAAAGCAAGACAATAACCCAATAGGGAAAATTAACTCCTATTACTTCACATCTGGCACCCAGGACATATGGTAAATGTGAGTTCCAAAGGGCTTGGGAAGACCTACCCCTATGAGGGGTAGAGTAAGAGTAAAGGGCTTTTGCAGCCTACCGGACCTTTCTCATGGCCTGGATCTGCTCACACTGAAGTTTTCCTCAGCAGACATTCCATGTTCTTGGCATCTCTGATATCCTGGAGTCTCCACAGCACCTTCAACTTTATTCTCAGATTCATGCATTACCCTCTTCAGGGGCTCCTTGCCTGACATCCCAGGCCTTCCCTTTAAATCTAGATAGAAGCCCCGCTTACACAACTTTCCATTTTGCATGGTGGTAAGACCAACATCCCATGGATGATGACAAGGTTGGCTGTCAGTTTGAGCAGTAGTGAGGTTCCTTGGCACCTTGGCTGCAACAGCCTCTGACTGCCTGGAAGTCTGAGCACAATGAAATTAGTTCCAGGAAACCAATTTCCTTGGAGGCCCTTCTTGAATGGGGATCCTAGGATCTTCCTTCCCAAATGAAAGATTTATACTTTGCAACACTAAGCATGTGATGGTTGGGTCTTGCTGATTCCTGAGATGACCTGAAGACATCTTCCTTCTTGTCCCTGTACAAAGTACTTGATTTCTTTTTAATGGTACTAATCTTTTCACTAGCCACCATTTCTTTGGCTCTAATTTTACATGTGACTTCTTTTCAGCCAAATGTAATTTATTCAGACTTTTCTGTTCTTCTTTTTGCCCTTTATTCTCACACTAAATCTTGTTAGAAGTAGTCAGCACTATCCATAGCACAGCCTGAATATTGGGCAGGCTTGAAATTTCCACCATCAGATTTATTAGCCTACTATCATTAGTCTCAGCCTTACAAAGACAGTACATGAGCAAAATGTAGACAAATTTTCTGGCCTCTAGCCCAACTGCCAATGGAGTCCATGTTCCCAATTAAAACTTTCTGAGGTTAATCTTTATCATCAGCATTCCTATCAGAATTTTGCTCTTTTGAGCTCTAATATCATTCATCAAACTCTGCTTTTATTATTCTATGGCTACTGTAGCTTGAATCTCAAAACCTTTCCAAACTCCTCCAACAAAACAGTACTAAAAGACTTGTAAACCATATGTTTGGGTACAGTCACAGCAACAACTCCTCTGGTATTTTGTGCATTAATTAACTTTATTGTTGCTGAGAAACAATACTCAGTGCTCATCACTTAAAGAAGAAGTTTAATTTGCTCATTGTTTCAGTCTGTGATAGGCTTACTCTAAGAGAGAGCCATCATGGCAGAACAAAGCTGCTTAGTTCCTGGTAACCAGGAAGAATAGAAAGGGAAGATTGCCAAAGTGAAAGAAGTGGGGAACCAGAAATAGACCCCAATGCCATACCTACACAAGATGGCCAGACACACCTAGAAGTGTGTTCCACCATTACTAGAGTAGATCCCAAAGCCAATCAAGTTGAAACTCAACCCTAACTGCCACAAAATTTTACAGAAATATACATATAGAAAATTACACAAAATCACGTGTACAATTTATTTATTTGTTTATATATGTATTTATTTTTTGGTACTAGGGATCAAACTCAGGACCTTGCACTTGCAAGGCAGGCAGCAGAACCACTTAGCTAAATCACCAGCCCTCTGTGTACAATTTATTGAATTTTCAGAAATTGAATACACCCATGAAACTACTACTCAGGCAAAAAAGTGAACATTATCCCCAACCTAGTGAGACTTCTTATTCTCTCTTCTAGTCGCATACCTTTATCCTAGAGTGACCACTATCCTTATGTCTAACAGCATAGATTAACCTTGCCTCATTTTGAACTTTATAAAAATGAAATAATGTAATTTGTACTTTTGTGACTTCTTTCATTTAATCTTATGTTAGTGAGGGTTTTAATACTTTTTGTCTATTGAATTGGTCAATCATTTTCATTGCTATGTACTATTCAATTATGTGAATATAGCACACTTTATACACACATTCAACTGTTAGTGGATATTTGAATTTCTCTCTGATATTCCAAAACAATGCTACTATGATACACTTTTTTATTATGGTGTTCTCTGGAGGACACGTGAAAACATTTCTTTTGCATGGTTAGAATTGCTGGTTCATAAAGAGTGAAAATGTTTCTTCTTATTATTATTCTCTTATTATCTTATATCAAATATTTTGCAATCCTTAAACAAGGTCTCACAATATCCCTGTGAGGTAGATGGGTTTCTCTGCTCCAATATGTAACTTTTAGACCTTATTTTCTTATGTCTAATCTACAGACATGCCTAGAAATCTCAGATTGAAGTTTCTGGGGAACTGAAGGGCTGGAGATATGCTACATTTCACCAAGATGTAAACATATAATTCTAGCATTCCAGGACTAGGACATACAAATGCCGACAGTAACTACAGAAATTACTGATAGAATATAATATGAAAAGGAACCAGTTTCAATATGGGAGGGGCCTTTAATCTTTTAACACTGTGAACACAACAATCAAGACAATGGAAAACTTAAAAAATTCTTATTAAGAATATACGAGACAAGACAGTGCTAAGATAACAGGGTGACTGATTTGGTCAATAAATCGAATAAGATACTTTTGGATTTACATGTTATTATTTACCTAGACAATGAAAGGAAGAGTAGTCAAATGTGCATTCCTCAAAGTAGTTGTCTCACACACCAAAAAGAATAAACATCTAAAAGGGGGACAGATAACTGCAACATGAACTGTGGGATACCCCTATGCTAAGAAGCCAAATATAGACTTCAGCTAAGTGGTTTATACTCTGTAGCTCTATTGTTATAAGGGGTGAGACTGAAGGCTTTGTGTCCTTTCAAAACCAAGGAGCTAATAAAGAACCTTTTCCATGACAGCCTGACAGGGAGATAGTCAAATAGGAGAAGGCCTCTGACAGCTTCTTATAGTCCTTTCATCATCTTGATTTCTGGGACAATTAAGGTATTCAACTAAGAATCAGATAATCCATGTTTAAAGATTTTGTTTGTATGACTTATGTGGATAAATGCAAGATACTCAATTAAATTTGTCCTGAATGGTGGGAGAATAATATCTACCCTCATGAAATATATTGAAAGATTTTATGTTTTAAAATTAGTTATTCTGGAGTTACTCCAATAAAAAAAAATTATAGACATGGAAAGGAGATTGGAAAAACTACAAATTTAGGAGAAATTATGAATTCTGGGTAAGATTATCAATCTTCCTGATTTTCCTAGGAGGGTTCATGGGATGTAGGGCTTTCAGCAGTACAAAACAAGCAAGTACCTGGAAAATTGGGGTAATCAGTTATCCAAATATACAGATGATTTTGCTCGCTCTGGAATCTAACCTCTGTCACCAAAATCAATTCAACTTTGATCCTAAGAAAGTTACATACAACAGCATATCAAACGATCATTCACCACGATTAAGTTGAATTATGCCAGATATGTAAGTATGCTTAAACACACACAAATCAATAAATATACTACATCATATCAATATAGTGGAGGATAAAAATTATATGATCAACTTACTAGATGGTAAAATTCAATATCCTTTCATAATAAAAAACCTGAACAAATTATATATAGAAGGATTGTATCTCAACATATTAAAGGCTACATAGGACAAGCTCATGGCCATCACCATACTGAATGGTGAAAAAAGTGAAAGTGTTACCTCTAAGACTGAAACATGACAAAGGTTTCCACTCTCTCTGCTCTTATTCAGCTTGGTACTGGAAGTTAAAGTAAGCAAAAGAAAGAAATAAAAAAAAATCACACAAATCAGAAGGTCAAATATGTGCCCGGGTATTTCACTTTTTGCAGCTGTTTCAAATGGAATTATTTTCATGATTTCTTTCTCAACTATCTCATTATTGAAGTGTGAAAATGCTACTGATATCTGTGTGACGGTTTTGTATATCCTGAGACACCTGAGACATTATTGAATTTTCTAACCATTTTTAATAGCTTTTTGGTAGACTATAGGTTTTTCTATGTACAGTTTCATGCGATCTGCAAACAGGGATAATTTGACTTCCCTTCTGCCCATACAAGAATTTCAACTGAAAACAGAGAAAATGATCTGAACAAGCACTTCTCAAAAAGAGAAATATAGTCAACATATATATGAAAAAATGCTTAATATCATTAGTCATCAGGGAAATACAAATCAAAACCACAACAATATATCATCTCATCCCCCAAAAAATGGCCCTTTTATTTTAAAAAGGCTAAAGAAGATGTGGAGAAAAAGATACTCTCATACACTATTGGTAATAATGTAAAATAGTCCAAACATTATGGATAATAGTATGCCCAGAGCTGCACAGGGACACAAGGATCCCAGCGAGGGCCCTGCCCTGAAAAGAGCTGCACAGGGGAACAAGCAACAGCCATAGGCCCACCAGATTCCATCAGTAAGTGCATGCAGATCCCAATGAGAAGCCCATGCAGACCAGAGCTGAGAGAGTGTGACCAGGTCCCAGCCAGGGCCCTGCCCAGACAACAGAAGCTTGGGCCCACAGGCCCCAGCCAAAGGCCTTCCTGGAAAAGAGCTGCACAGGTGAAGAAGCAACAGCTAGAGGCCCACCCAAATACCATTGGCAAGTGTAGTAGACCCCAGGCAGAAGATCACTCAGACACCAGCGACTCCAGTGCATGACCCCCAAACAAAGGCCCTCCCAGAAAACAGCTATGGGGGGCAGTCCCCAGCCAGCGGCATGCCCAGATACCACCCCACACGTGCACAGGCCCAAGCCAAGACCCCATTGAGACAACAGGGTGGCACAGGGACCCAGAAGGCCACCACGCTGAACAAAGGAATTGGTACAGTGGTGAGCAACAGAGCAAAGGCCTCTCAGTGGCTTGCTGAGAAATGAAGACCACGGAGTGAGCAAAAAGTCACCTCAACAAAGGCTCAGCCAGCTGCATCTGTTGAAATGAGAAGACACATAAACAATTCTAAAAATCAGACTTCCAGATCACCAAAGGTAACCCCAAAGGGAAACGAGATGAACAATCTGATACTCTACCACCTGGAGTCCCTAAACATGCAACAAAAGAGGACCTGGAAAAAAAGAAATCTAAAATAATTTCTCAGATAAAAACAGAGAATGTGACCATATGTAATACATGATCAATAAATCTAGAGCAGACACAGATAAAAAAAAATTAGAGGAGCTGAGGAACATGATGGAAGCCCAGCACAGAAAACAAATGGAATCCATAAAACAGATGCAAGGAGATTAAAATCTCCATTTATAGTTTATGCAGCAGAATGAGCCAATAACAGCAAAAGTCAACAAATGGGATCATATAATATTAAAAATTTTCTGCACAGCAAAGGAAATAACCAACAGAATGAAGAGACAACCTGAAGAATGAGAAAATAATTTTGCCACTTATTCCTTGGTCAGAGGTTGAATACATAGAATATATAATAAAGTTTTAAAAAGACCCCTCACTTGTTCAAGAATTTAATTGAATTCTAGTATTTCATTATTTTTTGTCTCATTGATCTATTTGTGACTGTGGGGTATTGTGGTCTCCCACTTCAACTGTACTAGTGTTTATATGATTTTTAATGTCCATATTTGTTTTACATAGTTGGGCACACTAGTATATGGTGCATATATATTAATGATTGTCATATCTGGATTGTTCCCTTTACAAGACATTTCTCAGACAAAGAAGTTGAAATAGCAAATAAACATATGAAAAAAATGTTCAACATCATTGGTCATTCGAGAGATGCAAATGAAAACAACACTGAGATTTTACTTCATCCCAAAAAGAATGGCTGTTATCAAGAAATCAACCAATAACAAATGCTGGTGGGGCTGTGGGGAAAAAAGAACACTGATCCACTACTGGTGACAGTGTAGATTGGTGCAGTCATTGTGAAAATCAGCATGGAGACACCTCAAATAACTAGGATTGGAGGTTCCATTGGACCAAGCTATACCCCTGCTGGGAATCTTCCCAAAAGAATTAAAAGAATCATACTACAGTGATGTGTGTGCATCCATGTTCATAACAGCACAGTTTGTGATAGCTAAAATTTGGAGGTAGTCCAATTGCCCATCAACAGGAGACTGGATAAGGAAAATTTGGGATTTTAAAAACAAAATGGAGTACTACTCAGCCATAAAGAATGAGAAACTAGAGACATTTATAGCTAAATGGATGCACACTGATGAGATACTCTTAAGTGAAATAAATTGGACACATATGTGTAAATATGGAAAAGTTTCTCTAGTGTGAGAAACTGAAAGAGTAAATAAGGACTAAAAGGTATAATAGATAATGTGAAATAGGAAGAAAAGGTGCAAAGTGGAAGGGGAGGGAGGGGTAGGGGAAAAGACAGAAGGGAATGGAATTAATATGAGAAAAGAGAAAAAGGAAATAAAATCTTTGTAGATAGGGAGGGGTGGAGGGGTTGAAGGGATGGCAGCAGAATGACCAAAAAATAACCAATATAAATTATGTAAAAGAACACATTTCCAATGATGAACATCATTATATTGTATACCTTAAATGTATCAAGAAAATTAATTTTTAAAAAAGACCCTGGAAATAAAAGATCCAATCAAAAGGTAGGCAACTTAAATGAATAAACACTTCTCAGAAGAAAAGTACAAATGGCCAATACATACATTAAAAAATATTCAACATTTGTAGCCATTAGCGAAATGCAAATTAAAACAACAATGAGATTCCATCTTACTCTAGAAATAATGGCTATCAACAAGAAATCAAGTAATGACAAATGCTGAAGAGGCTGCAGGAAAAAAGGAACATTTCTGCTTTATTGGTGGGAAGTAAATTGGTGAAACTATTACGGAAATCAGTATGGAGATTCCTTAAAAAACTAAAAATAGAACTTCCATTCTACCGAACTAGTCCCCCTCTATGTATTGTTCTACATTAAAGACATTTTCTTTATCCATTCATCTGTGTTATGTACATGTACAAATTCCCCAAAACAAATGTAATCCTCGTGTTCTGCAAACATGTACTAATAAAAAAGCAAAAATACATTCTATTACAGTGATACATACATACTCATATTTATAGAAGCACAATTCATAATAGCTCATTCTTAGAAGCAGCCTATATGTCCATCAACAGATAAATGAAAGAAGAAAATGTGGTATTTATATACAATGGAGTACTACTCTGCCATAAAAAGTGTAAACTTGAGTTTGTAGGAAAATGGATGCACCTTCAGATCATAATGAAATAAATGAGACACAAAAGCTTAAATATCACATGGTGTCTCTTGTATGAGAAACCCAAAACAGAAATAAAGAACAAAATAAAAGATAATAGGAAATAGGTAGATCTTTTGTAAAGGGAGGAGGACAAAGAGATGACAGGACAGAGAAGGGAGGGAAGGGAAAGGGGATGAAATAATAATTAAGATGTGATTTATATCACCATTTATCTCCCCCATGTTAAATGTAATCATTATGTATTGAAAACATGTACCAATAAAAATAAATATCAAAATAAAACAACATTAGGAAAGATGATGTGAAGACATCTCAGGAATCAGCAAGAATACACTCTTCATAGGCTTAAGGATGCAAAACTGTAGATCTTTCATTTGAGAAGAGAGCACCTGCTCAACAAGGGCTGTCCAGGTAATTGGTTCCCTGGGATTCATTTCACCATGCTTAACCATCTAAGTGCTCCATTTCCACCACAGCCAAGGTACAATGGTGCTCGGCTACTCCTTCATCTGGCAACAGACCATGACATCATCCATAAAGTGCAGGTCTTTCAGGTATGCAGAATTAAAGAGTAGTAGTGCCGTGGGGCTTTCTACTTCAATTTCAAAGGAAAGCATTGAAAGGAGCCTCTGAGAAAGCAGTGCATTTGGCTGTGGGAGTGAAGCTGAAGGTTCAGTGGAGACCTGCAGGAAGTTGGAGATGTGAGGGATGTGGAAAGTGTGTATTTTGCATAATGAGATGGACACGATCCTTTTGGGGGCCAGAGGTGGAATGTGATTATCTGTTAACTCACCCTCATTTTACATCTGGAGAGCATGGAGTTTGGCCCATGAGGAGAGTCTGGAAGGTCCCTCAGGATCAGTGTAAGCTCAGCCAAGGGATGTCTGGGCTTGCTGAGGATCTGTGCTCTTCTGAAGACTGAAGCTCTGCCTTGCCCAAGAAAACTGGCTCATTCTCTTCTCTGCCCTCAGGCATTCTATGACTGCACAACTGGACCCTCCCTCCTCCTCCTTCAGAAGGAAACAATAGGGAAAAGCCTCTGCCATCACACTCGGTAGCTTTGCATATAGCCACATTGGTCATATAAGCAAAGACCTCATCTATAGCTAAGAGTTTTAGTTGAGTGCCTTGTGATCTTCTAGAACATGAGATGATGGGAGGTCTGTAGGAGCTGTTATGGGCCATTTTTCCACACCTCACTATCTCCCCTAAGATGATTCCTCATTTTTTTCCTGGATTTTGAGGAGGTATGGGGCTTCCTGCATTGCTCCATTCAGAAGAGAGTCACAAATATAAAAGCACCTAGATGAAATCTAGAATTGGCTTCTCATTCTCAGCACTGGGGTTTCCCATACTTTGTGTTGTAGTGATCTATTTGCTTTTGTTTTGCTATTATTTTTTGGTGTGTGGAACAAGAACTGTGAGGAGGTGGCAATTTTGACTAGTCTTTCTTTTTGCTATGAAAATAATAAATAATCTGAAAGTAGACATAGCTCATTGGGATGATAAACATATATTCTTTTCCTCTATTTTCAGTCCAATTTTAGCAATACTTTCCATAGACCTGGGAAATCCCCCAAACAGCCTAAATGTATTCCAGTTCCTTATTATCCCCTCTTATCATTTGCTCCTGGTAAGGAGAGCTTCTGGTAAAATTGTTCTTCTACCTGGAATCTTTCTGATGCTGAGCCATGGTCTCAACCTCTCTTGGGACCCCACTCTTATGCCTGAAAACTCACAAGCAAGCCTCTGCTTGGCAACTTCTCAGTCATTCCAAATCTTGAACTATCTCCTGCACTCCTTTTTTCCTACTGCAATACATAGCTCTTATCTAGACATATCCCTATTTGAAAGATATTCTACCTTTACTATATCTGGGTCAGGAAGTCCCAAATAAAATAAGAAAACAGCCATAAATTCTTGGCTTTTGACTTCGAAAATCAAAAATCTCCCCAAATTGTTAAATGAACAGTCAGAGTCACTTTTTCTTTTAAGATTAGATTAAATACCCACAATGTAAAGAGAGGAAGAAGTCTCAATGACATATCAAAGAAAGCTAAATATTACTACAGACTCAAAAGAGAACCTACAGCTTGCTAATACCTAGGCTGATTATAAAACTCATGGATTGGTCAGAATGCCAGAAAGGAAAATGAAATATTATTTTCCATTCCTGGTATAGAGAATGGGCGCCTGACAAAGTTCCATATTGCCCTACTGCAATGTTGAACAGTAGAGTGATTCTAAATAACAATAATATACTGTATATTTCAAAAAGCTAGTAGAAAATATTTTGAAAATTTTCATCATAAAATGATAATTTTTTTAGAAAATAGATGTTTAATCTGATTAAACATTATATAATACATGCACATATTAGAACATTATATAGTATCCTGCTAATATGTTCATTTTTATGGTTTATTTTTAGCCTTCTTAAAAAGGGAGAGAAAAGGAAAAGAAAAGGTCAATGCCCCAGGAAGGTGAGAAGCTGTCCCCTACTTCTCCTCTTGCTGCAAATGCCTTTCTGACTGAATGCCACAGTCCTGTCCAAATCCTACAGCCAGTTCCTGCTCTGCCCAGCCTGATGGACCCTCCCCTGCCCACAGCTCCCAGTACCAGCAGTCTGTCTTTCACTTGCAACTGTACCCTGCCTCACTTCTCATCCAACCTAGGCAGGTCCTTGGGAGAATGTAATGCCCTAAGGTCAACCAAAAGCCAAAGTCTCCTCCCAGAGAGGTAGAGTGGCATATGTTAGGACAGACGCAGACACAGATATGGCCTTGATATCCTTCCATCTTCCTTCTATTATGTGAAATAGCAGTCTTGTAAAGGTATTTTCTGAGGTAGAATTTCATCTGTTTTTTTCCCCCTCTGCCTCCAACTCCCAGCATCACATATGTGAATAAAACTTTTAGTGTCTAATGATATCACTGATGAATTACTGATCCCGGATTTTTGCTAAACTGGCCACAAAATCAACTCCTCGGGAATTTTAGTCCAAGACAAATGTCCATTTAGAAATGTCTCTGTGCCTCCGTCTTTCCAGAAAATGGAGACGCGGGTATTCTGCTCTCCCTCCTCCCCGCTACAGCTGTTGTGAAGTTTCAGACCAAACTGAGCCTTCATACATTTATGGCACTTACCCGCATACATTCCCCAGGCTTCTTTCTTATTTCGTTTTGTTTTTGGTTTTTTGTTTTTGTTTTTGTTTTTTTTCTTGAGACGGGGTCTCAGTATGTAGTTGAGACTGTCCTGGAACTTGCTATATAGCCCAGGCTGGTCTCGAACTCACAGTGATCCTCCTGCCTCAGCTTCCCGAGTGCTGGGATTACAGGCATGTGCCACCATGCCCTGCATCCCAGGCTTCTTTCTTTACAGAAATCTTTGTTGTATTATCCCTACAGAATTGCTTTCTACATTCTGCTTTTAACTCTTATCGAAAAGGGGTCAGAGGGAGTTGCCATTTATAATTTAAGACTTAAGAACATTCATTCATGATATTCTTTCTGAAAAACACAGAGAAATAAGAATTAGATTTAGCTCATTACCTGGAAAAATCCCAGAAAGTTAAAAAATTTTGGAACAACTGGTTTGAAGATACCAGATATCATCAGGTAACAAAGGACAAGTTCCCCTAAAAAACAAGAAACAAAAGAGAAAATGCCTGTAATTGTGCAAGCCCATTATCTACTTTAGGTACAGTGAAGTAGAACTCAGGTGAACTTCATAGGATTTCCAGAGATGAGAAGATGCAGGTATGGGAGACCAAAACAGATGGAATTAATAGTAGTCAGTAACTAGTAAGGAGACAGGATTACTGCACAGAGATCTTCGGTGGATTCTACTCAACTATTCAGTTGAATGCAAATTAGTGCACACATGGGGGAAACTATTAAAGACCGAGGTAAGAACTACCTCAAAGGTTAAAGGAAAGAATATTTGACATTAACTGAGTAGTCACTGTGTGACTGTTTCCATCAACCAGAATGGAAAGCCTCATAACTCGTGGGACATTGGTTAGAGCACAGAGAAGAAACTTGTGTCAGTATTAGGGAATAATTAGCTCCAGATTTATTGAGAACTGCTCCATTTTTGCTGAATAAAACATATAGGCAATACTCAAAAAGTTTAAACATTTCCTATTATCTTTGTCCAAGAGAAATGTTCAAAGACGTTTACAGGACTAAAAGATCATCACTGGATGAGATAACTTCACAATGCCTCAGATCTCTTCAAAATTGTCAGGTGCATGAGGAACATATTACAGCTTTGGGACAATTTTGTTTTAACTTTTTTTTGGCACTGGGAGTCGAACACAGGTCCTTGTACTTGTGAGGTAGGCAGCAGAACCACTGAGCTAAATCCTCGGCCCTTTGGGACAGTTTTGAATGGCCCAATATGCAAGTAATCTGAATTCATACAGGGTGGAAGAGAGGCAGACTCAGGGAAAAATTGTGAAAGAGTAATATCCTCCAATTTTCTAAACCTGATGAAAATATAAAGGCACAGATTTAAGAATCACACAAACTGGAGCGGCTAGTGAGGAGCGGAGTGGCATGGAGAGGGGCTGCTGCCCCAAACCCACCTCTGGGCCTCACAGCAATGAACAGAGCCATGCAGGCACCTGCAGCACCACCCTAGTGCTCCCCCCACCCTCATCGCCTCTGGCAATACCAGTACCTGGATCCAAACCAAAGAGGCACAGGGGATCATAAATGCCATTGTCCTGAGTGCCAGAAGATACAGCAGAAGTGAACAAAAGGAAGAGGGCCTCTCTCAGGCTCCGTGATGAAAATTGAAGCCCAGTGAAAAAGTGAGAATCTCTGCAATAAAGGCACACCAGACAAATGTAGTTGGTAAGTTGGAGGGATCACCACCTTCCATGGGAACCTGGTCTATCTTCAGGGCAAGGGCAGGTGGAACCTGAAGTAGAACCTTGGAGAGTTTAACCCTGCAGGATGTCAGGGAGCTCATCTAGGGCCTTGCAGCCAGAAATCAGATGGAATCTCAGGAGTGTGCTGCTGGCTAGCTGAGACTAACTGGCTTAGGTCTGCACACAGCTGCCCATGTTGTCTATTGTGACAGCAGAGACATACCCTGAAGGAGGCCCTTCATTTTTAGTTTTTATTTTAAAAATTGTTTTATTTTCCTCTTATTTTTAAATTTAAATTTTTATTTTTCTAATCTTTTCAAATTCTTCTTTATTTCTTTCTCTTTTTCTTTTCTTTCTCTCCCTCTCCCACATTGTTCTTCCTTTCCCTTTTTGTACCTGTTCCTGACCTAATTTGGATTTCTTCTTTCTTTTTCTTTTCTTCTCTCTTTTTCCTTCTTTCAATTGTCATTAGTTTTGGGGGGTGTTGTTTGTTTGTGTTTTGTTTGTACCAGGGATTGAACTTGAAGCCTTGTGCTTGCAAGGCAGGTGGCAGAACCACTGAGCTAATTCTCTGGCACAAAACTCAGACTTTTAATATTTTTTGGTACCAGAAATTGAACTTAGGACCTTGTGCTTGTGAGGCAAGTACCAGAACCACTGAGCTAAATCCCTGGCTTCAGTTGTCATTAGTTTTAAAGGAAAGTGAATACAGTTTCTAGCTTCCCTATTGCTGTGAGGTTGTTCTATTCTTGTCTTTGTTCTCTCATTTTGTCTTTCCCTCTTGCCTTCACCATTTTCCTAGAGTTTGGGTGATCTTACTCTGTCCTCTGGTCTTACTTCTAACCTTTCCCTATCCTTCTATCTATCTATCCCTCTCTCCCCAACTCCTTCTAAATCCCCAACCTGAAGGGTAAAGTTGCTCTATTGAAGAGTTTATTCACTATAAACATATTTTGGTCTGGTTCTTGATTTTGATTTAGCCATTCACATGGTTAAAGGTGATAGATTAATAACTACCACAAATTATAATTTTCCAAGCTGAGCTTGATGCTTTTGTGTTGCTCATTGTATCACTTGGGCTAAAGTGTTGTGATTGATCTAATCAGTTGTCCTTCCTGGTATAATGAAAATGAGATTGCCTCAGAGTCATTACAGACTCAAAAAATAGAGGCCAGCTATATCTGGAAGATGCCTCTGAGAAGCACTCATTCCATAAAGGTGTAAAATACAAGTAACAAAGATACCTATAATAAGACATATTGAAGTATGAACCCAGTAACTAAACCAAAACAGCATCAACAATAAAAGTACAAATGAGAAGACATTTAAGCAAGGCACAAATCCAGACTTCCAGCTCACCAAAGGAAAATTCTGGGGGAAATGAGGTAGAAAAGTCTAATAATCAACCACCTAAACACCCTGAACTGATAGCACAGGAAGTAACAAAACAGATCAATGAGGCTCTAGAAATTTTCAAAACAGAAGTAATTTCCTATATAACAAGATAAATGGTGAGCAGAATGAAAGACATGATTACAGACCTAGAACAGACACAGATTTAAAGAATGGATCAGTTCAGAACCATGATAGAAGCCATGAATGCCCAGGATAGTAAAGAAATGGAAACAATGAATGCCCAACATAGGAAAAAAATGAAATCCATGAAACAGATTCAAACAGATGTCCAGGATATTAAAAACTCTATTGACAGTATATATAGCAGAATGGGCCAATCAGAAGATAGAATAAGAATATATATATAGAAGACAGGATGGTGGTCAGTGACAATGAAGAGAGAGCTTTTAAAAATAGTAAGGGACCATGTGAAATCCATCCAACAGCACCTAGATGATGCAAAGAAGAATAATATAAGACTGATAGGAGTCCATGAAAAAGCAGTAGAAAGTAAAATTGACCTTAAAAAATGTTCACAGAGTTAATGACTGAAAACTTCCCAAACAGAGGGGAAGAATTTGACATACAGATAAGTAAGGCATATAGAATTCCAAATAGCCATGATACAAAAATCTATACCTAGACATATAATACCCAAGATCCTGTAAACCAAACAGAAGAACAAAATACTACAAGGAGTTACAGAAAAGAAACAAATCACATGCAAAAGAAAGCCAATCAGAATCAAAGCAGACTTTTCAACCCAAACCCTCAAGTCAAGGACAGCCTGGAGTGAAGAATTTCAAGCCCTAAAAGAAAATAACATCCAACCTAGACTGATGTATCTTGCAAAACTATCTATCAAAATTGATAGGGTACATCAGTTGGAAACTGAATAAAGAAGATGTGGTTTTTTAATAAAATGGAATACTACTCAGCCATAAAGAATGAGAAACTGGATTCATTCATAGGAAAATGGATACATATTGAGGATATACTACTAAGTGAAATAAATAAGTCACACATGTGTAAATACCGAATAGTTTCTCTGGTATGAAAACTATAATGGCATATAAGATCCTAATGATATAATTGACCATGTGAAATAGGAAGAAAGGTGCTAAAGGTGTAGGGAAAATGGGAAGGGTAGGGGAAAGGTAATAAGGGAAAATAAAAAATATGACAAAATGAAAAAATGGAAATAAAGTGTTTGTAAATGGGGAGGGGAGGAGGGGGTGGGGGGAGGGCAGGGATAAGGTGAAAAAATGAGAACCAAGACCTGTCATGTAAAGGTACAAGATCCCAATAATGAATGTAATTGTACTGTATACCTTAAATGTACCAATAAACTCAATAAAAGGGAAAAAATAAAAAAAAATAGATGGAGTAATAACACACTTCCATGACAATGAATACCTACCTGAAAAACTTCATGAATACCAAACCAGCACTCCAAACAATTCTAAACAATATCCTAGAAAAAGTCAATGAAGGCGCAACAGAACAAACCCATCAGAAAAGGCAAGAAAATAAAGGAAGAAGGGGAAAAGTTAAAAAGTGGCAACAACAGGAAAATAACATGACAAGGATAAGTCAATACATATTAGTTAGAACCACCAACGCGAATGGCCTCGATTCACCAATCAAAAGAAATAAACTCTCAGAAGGGATTAAGAAGCAAAATCCAACAGCATGCTTCATACATCCTTCATTTTGTCCCTTATTTACACATTTGGGTTTTTCACACAAGAGAAACAATGTGGTATTTAAACTTGTGTTTCTGACTTACTTTGCTTAAAATGATGATCTTGAGATATATCCATATACATAAAAATGTCTCAAGTTTTTCCATCTTTGTGGAAGAGTACTACAGCATTGTATATAAATACCATATTTACTTATCTATTCATCCGTTGATGGGCAAATGGGCTGTATCCAAGATTTTAACTATTATAAATTGTGGTGCTATAAACATGAGAATGGACTTATCACTGTGGTATGATGCTTTTAGCACTTTAGGAAAGATACCTAGAAGGGGAAAAATTGAGTACAACTGAACTTCTACCTTTAGATTTTTTAGGAATCTCCATACTAATTTCCATGGTGGTTGTACCAGGTTACACTCCCATCATCAATTGAGAAGGGTTCTCCTTTCCCCACAGCCTCTCCAGAATTTATTATTGGTGGATACCTTGGTGTTAGTCATTCTTTCTGGAGTGAAATGGAATCTCAGTGTTTTAATTTGCATTTCTCAAATGACCAGTGATGTTGCATTTTTATATATTTATTTGCTATTTCTACTTCTTCATCTGAGGAGTGTCTATTCTCTTCAAATGCCAATTTTTGGATTGGGTCTTTAAATTTGGGGGGATGATTTTTTTTAGTGAGTTCATTATATTTTGTAGATATTAGTCCTCTGTTTGAGGAGTAGCTGGAAATTTTTTCCCCTTTCTGAAGATTATTTCTTCACTGTGTTTTCTTTTGCTGTGCAAAACCTTTTTAATATGATGTGATCCCATTTGTTGATTCTTTGTAATGTTTCATGTGCAGTCAAGATTTTGTTCATGAAATCTTTGCCTGCATCAATGTCTTTAAGAGTTTTACCTATTCTATCTTCCAGAAGATTAAGCATGTTTTAATATTTATGTTTTTCATCCATTTTTATTTTAGTTTAGCTCATGGCGAGTGATATGGGTCTAGGCTCAATCTTCGGCATGTGGAAAGTAAGTTTTCCCAGCACCATTTATTAAAGAGGCTATCTTTCATCCAGTGAAAGTGTTTGACCATTTTGTAAAATATAAAGTAGTTGAGTGTACTTGGAGGTGTTTCTTCCTCTTCTCCTCTGGTCTGATGTTTATTTGTTTCTTTGTTTAGACAATACCATGGGTTTTTTGTTTGTTTAATTACTGTAGCTTTGCAGTATACCTTAAAATCAGGTATTATGATGTCCTCAGCCTTGGCCTTGTTGCCCAGAATTGATTTAGCTATTCTAGTTATCTTCTGGTTCCATATGAATTTTAGATTGTGTTCTCAATATCTATGAAGAATGTTATTGTTATTTTGATTGGAATTACATTAAATCTGTATAACAGTTTAGGAAGTATAGCCATTTTCACTATAGTGGTTTTGCCTATGCAAAAACAAGGAATTTCTTTCCATTTTTTGATACACTCTTTGATCTCCTTTTTCAGAGTACTGTACTTTTCAATGTAGTGGTCTTTCAGTTTCTTGGTTAGATTTATTCCTAAATGTTTCATTTTTCTTGATGCTATTGTGTAACATATTATTTCCCTAATTTCTCTCTTGGTAAGTTTGCTATTTGTGTACAGAAATCCTATTGGTTTTTGAGTGTTGACATTTATCCTCCTGGGAAGACCAATTGATCATAAGAACTATGTCACAATCAGCAATAACAATAACATGAAGAACAAACTGGATAAAGCCAAACTATAATAACTAACACTTTAAATATAGGTACACAATCTACAGTTATAGAACAAAATCTAAGATAGATCAGATAATTATATGCAGTAAATATCCACTCACTAGAGCAATTTTAGCAACTTTCACCATACAGCAGTATTCAGCCATAGTATTATATAGGTAACTACCTACTGATTGATAAGGGTAAGTAGTACAGTTAGGGAAGCATGAAGAAAAAAGAAAAAGATGAAAAATTAAGCAATGGAAGATGTAAAGAAGGTGATAAGATTGATGTAAAATTTCTATAAAGAGTAAAGTGAAATTAGTAGCATTGCATAACAGTAATGGAGAAACCCACCTAGGGAAAGGATAAATAATAGAGTGGAGATTAAGCTAGAAGAAAATAAGAAAAAAATATTAAGAAGTAAGCTGAAAAAGAGAAAGTGAGAAAGGAGGGGAGAGAAAAATATATCCAAACAAATAAAACAAAGTAACATTAAAAATGGAGGCAAATATCCAAATTTCAACAAAAGAAAAAAATAGTTAATTTTTTTAAAGTACCAATAGAGGAAAAAGAAAAAAAATGGGCTAAAAAAGTGAGAGGAGGGGGGATGTTCCTATGTATTTTCAGAAGTGTTTTTTTAAGAAGTGTTTTATTCCAGAGTCAATAGTGTTTGATTAGGGCAGTCTGAGGCTTCAATAGTCCTGTGATGCTGTGATGCTCAAGGGCAAGATTACATCAGCTGAAGACATCCTGGTTCTTTGAGAACTGAGTAGTAACAAAGAAAGATAATGTTTTCCACCTGGGAAGGAACAAATTCTTTATCAGTGTAACTCATCACACTTACTGTTGTAAGAACATTTTGCTCATCTCACCATTTTAATCAACATAAGTTCCTCATTGACCTAAGATCCTCATCATCATAGGATTATTGCCAACCTCTGAGTCATCTGATACTTCCTCTGATTACAAGATCCACATCCATTTAGGATTGCCACCCTCTGAGTCATCTGATACTCCCTATGAATTCAATAAATAGTGATGAGGTCGGAGTGTCTTTATTTTTGTTCCACCCCATATACTTTGAAACTATGCAAGTCTTGTCTTTTTTCCTTAACTCTTGCAACCCTCCTTTCTCCTGTTTGTGGCAGCTGCTCAAACTAGGAAATTGCAAGAAGGTAAGTATGGGGCCTTGGATTCTGAGGCTCCTGTGGTAGATTTCTCCTGATTAAGGACCAACACTGGGTACCTAATATATATTCCAGTGTGTATGGGGCCAACTCCAGACACTATGTAAAGGCTTGTGCCACTTCAGGGCAACCAGAGAAGACCCAGGTGTGCCCAAGACTAAATGGGGAGATTCTGGCAGGCTCCATAAGGATGCAGGGTGCTGAGTGGTATCTCAGGGGTGTACAGAGCACAGGGCAAGTCAGCAGACCTTTAGTTCTTGTTGCCAACCAGGCAGAGGATTGGCCTAATGTCCTGGGTAGGGATTTTGCCCAGTCTCTGGTGATATGCAGGGTGGTGATTCTGCTGTGCCCAGTGCATCTCATGCTGAATGGGTGCCCATAGGGGTCTGGCACATCAGGCAGACTTATTCAAGATTGGAGCTCTTTGTGGAAACCCAGGCTGCTCAAAACTGGCAACATCCATCACATAGAGTCCCTGGTTGGTCTACAAGTGGTGCAGGTGCATGGGAGCTGGGTATGAACTCAAGCAAGCCTGGAGTACTGGGTATGGACACCAAGGCCAGTGTTAGCACTGTATGCCTGATGAATGTGCTAGTTGGGATAAACGTGAAGCACTCAACAGTGATTCGGTCTTAACTAGGGTCCTATAATGATGATTCCAGAAACAGGCAGTGACCACTTATTTATTCTCTCGGTGTCTGAGATAAAGTGGATGGAAAGGGAACTTCTTCTGCCCCAATCCCTTGCCTCTGGTGTGTTCTAACACTGGCAATAATGCTGCCAGAGTGAAGCCTGCTCAGTGTTTGGAGAGAGGATGATGGGATGAAGGTGCTCATAAAGCCCCACTCTATTCTGTGGGGTTAGACTCTGCAGTGCTGCTTGGATCCCTCCAGCTACGTTGGAAATTCTCAAAATGGATATTCCTGGGGTGTGCAAGAGTGGGGGTTCAGCAGACCAGCCATTGTGAGCCTCTTCCCCTCTTTTTAACTCCTATGCATGTTTTATTTGATCTACAAGTGTCTTCTTTCAAATTGATTCTTTGCATCAGTGTGTATGTCCCTCTCCTTCTTAAATTACCCGTGTTTCTTTCTTTTTTTTTCTTTTTTATTGAGTTTATTGGTACAATCTAGGTCTACAATACAGTTACATTCATTACTAGGATCCTGTACCTTCACATGACAGGTCTTGGTTCTCATTTTTTCCCCTTGTCCCTGCCCTCCCTTCACCCCCTCCTCCTATCCCCATTAACAAACTTTATTTCCATTTTTTCATTTTCTCATATTTTTTCCATTCCCTTATTTCCTTGCCCCTACCCAAGTTACCTGTGTTTTTAAGTTGATGTTCTATAGGTCTTTCTAACCTGGCTCCTCCATTACTCAGCCATGTTGGATCCTCCCCAACATCTTGAACCACTGGAGAGATGCAAATCAAAACTGTGATTTCATCTCATTCCAATCAGAATGTCTGTCATGAAATAATTTATACATACACACAAAAACACCAATAAATACTGGCAAATATGTAAAAAGGAACATTTCTACATTATTGGTGTGAATATAAATTAGTGTCACCACTAGAGAAATTAGTATATCAGTCTTCCAAAAAAACTAAAAATAGAACTACCATATGATCCTACTATATCATTCCTTGCTGTATATGCAAAAGAATTGAACTCAACATATTATAAGGATATCAACAAACCCATGTTAATAGCAGCACAATTAGCAATAGCCAAGACACAAAACCAGCCTAGGTGCTAATCAGTGATAAATGGATATCATACAATGGAGTACTGTTCAGCCAAGCATAATAAAATTATATCATTTTCAGGAAAATGGAGATTACCATGTGAAGCAAAATATGCTTAGTCATTTTTCTGAGGTGAGATGATATCCCACTGTGGTTCCAATCTACATTTTCCTTATACCTAATGATATCAAGCCTTTTTCATGCATGTCCTGTCCATTTGTATTTCTTCTATCAAGAAATATAAGTTCAGGTCATTTGTCTACTTTTGAATTGGATTATTTAGGGTTTTGATAATTTTTAAGTTAATTATATATTCTAGATATCAACCTTTTGTCAGATGTATAGTTTGTAACTACTCTCTATTATTCTGTAGGGCTCTCTGCATTCTTTGATTGGCAATGAAATTTGTAATATGACGCAAAAACCATGAGTAACCAATGAAAAGAATAGGTAAATAACTTCATTAAACATTTGTGATTCAATAATATTATCAAGAAAGGGAAAAGGCAACCCATACAACTTGAAAAATTATTTTCAAATCATGTATGTGATATGGAATTTTCATCCAAATATATAAAGGAAATTTACAACTCAATACAAATGGACAAATAGCCCAATTACAAATTGAACAAAGGTCTTGAACAGATATTTCTCCAAATAATACACAGAAATGGCTAATAAGTATATAATAAGATGCTTAATATCATTACTTACTAGGTATATGTAAATTATAACCACAAACCACACACCTATTAGGATAGCGCAAATTTAAAAATCTCATCATACTACATGTTAGCAAGGATATAGGGAGACTGAAACTTTCACACACTGTTGATTGAAATGTAAAATGGTATAATGACTATTACGTTTTATGTGTCAATATGCCAAGGTTTCAATTTTATGTTATTCAAATGTTATCCACTGAAACACAAATCTAGGTGTTTCTGTGCAGCTATTTTGACAACAAAGATAGAATCAGTTTAAATAATGTAGATAATCTAGAAAGTGGATAATCTAGAAGAGCCTGATTCAATTCCTTGAAAGGTCTTAAGGACAGAACTGAGACTTCTCAGCAGGAGAAATTCTTCCTGTCAAATTAGTTTTAGCTTCTTTCAGGGAATTCTAACTTGCACTTCTCAATGGATAAACTTACAAATTTAATATTTACTAAGCAAACTCTAAAAACCAAGTCAACAAGGTACTTATAAAGTCTTTAATATACTTATCATACTGGTTGTGTTTCTCTGTTGGAATCATGACTGATACAAGGACTTTGAAAACATATTTGGAAATCTTTTTAAGGGTAAAATGTGTATTTATTGTATGATGAAACCACCACAAAGCTAGCTATTTATCCATAAAAAAGCATATATTTATACAAAGAATTGTACATAAATGTCAATAGTGGTTTGGTTTGTAGAAATAAAAACCTGGACTTAACACTAATGTGCGTCAACACATAAATGGAAAAACAAATTGCATATCAAAAAATGGAACTCAGCAACCTAAAGAATTAACTATTAACACACACCATAGCATGGAATGCTTTTAAAATAATTTTGCTGAATGTTACCAGACTACTCAAGAGTACATATTCCACATAAATAGTACATTCCATTTATACAAATTTCTAAGAAAAGAAAACTATAATGACAGAAATCACATGAGCAGCTGCTTGAAACAGGAAGAAGGTGTAGTGGGGAAAGGCTGAAAGGAAGTAGTATTACAAGTGAAATTAAAGAAAGTTCTAGAGCTGGGGATTTAGCTCCGTGTTTCCACCGCCTGTCTTGAAAGCGCAAGGACCTGAGTTTGATCCCTGGTACCAAAAAAGAAAGAAAGAAAGTTCTAGAGCCAATGGCTATGTCCACTATCTTGAGCGTGAAGATGGTTTCTTGTATAATACATATCTAGATATATATCAGATTGCACACTTAAATATGTGTACTTTATTATATGTCAATTTCATCTTTATAGAGCTGTTAAAAATGAATGTAGGCAATTTGGATTCAGATGGCTTAAAAGGTCCAGGATACTGCAGCCATGTGTGACACTGGACAAATTATTCCTACTTTGTTTTGCAGTACTAAGAATTGAATCAATGATTTTCATAATAAGCCATATCCCCCTTTGTTTGATTTTGGTTTTTATTTGCCCAGGCTGGACGTATACTTCTGATCCTTCTGCCTCAGCCTCACAGAGTACTAGGATTACAGAAATGCACCACCATGCCTGGCTCGTGTGTGCACATGTGTGTGTGTGTGTGTGTGTGTGTGTGTTATGGGGGACTGAACCCTAAAAGCTATATCTCAAGCCCTTTTTATTATTTTTTTTTTAATTTTGAGGCAAGGACTTACTAAATTGTCCAGGTTCTCCTTGAACTTGTGGTCCTCCTGCCCCAGCCTTTTCAAGTAGCTGTCAGTCTCCTCATATGTAACACTGTGATAGTAACAGATGTTTTCTTTTTTTAACAGCTGTTTTCTTAAACATGGTGACTGTAGAGATTAAATGAAACCATTTTTGTAAAGTATTTGTACAGTGTCTGTTTCTTAAGAAGTGTTCAATACATATCTGCTAGCATAATCATTTAATGCTGTTTTTCTTTTGATGTAACCAAATGATTTGAAGATATCCTTGTAAATTCTCACAAAGTTCCTTTGGTATCTCTCCTACTTTGTAGAAAAAAATTAATTTAAGCTAGTTTTGTGACTCTATGAAAGCCACAATATGAATAAAAAAGCCAGAATTTGAACCCCATTCTGTATGATCTCTTTCCAATATATCACACTCTTGAGGTCTAATGTATAAATGACCTGCAATCCAAAATAGCTTTATAATTATAATGGAATCATTTTTATGAATAACTCATCTTTCAAAGAGATGGATAAGCTAGTTTAATTGTACCACTATTAGGCTGGCATAAATTTTACCTGAGCACTTCATTAAAAGTAAAAATTTACAAGTGCAAGGTCCTGAGTTCAATCCCCAGTACAAAAAAAGTAAAGATTTACAAATACAGTAAACCCAGATTACTTGAAACTGGCTAAACATTTTGATACACTGTTCACAGTATGAATTATGAATCCTGATTCACCAATATAGCATCCAAAATTTAAATTTTTGGCTCAGATAGAAAAAGAAATCTTTAAAACACTTCTGCCATGCTTTGAATGTTTGTGTTCTCCAAAAATTTGTATGTTGACACCCTTACCTTCAAAATAATGTGATTAGGGCCTTTGGGAAAATGATTCAGTCACAAGCAGAGGCTTCATATATGGGACTATTTATAAAAGATAGCCAAGAAAGCTGCTTTTATAGTTTAAATCTAGTGTGTTCCCCAAATGCTCATATAATCAGAGTTTGGGGATTTATGGAGATGATTAAATTATGGGGGTGCTACAACTACATTGCTGTTGTTAGGAAGTGGGACCAGGTTAGAAAAGGTGGCTCACTGTGGGCATGACCTGGAAAGGTGTATCTCCCCCATGGCTCCTCTCCTCTCCTCCCCCGCCCCCGCTTCCTGGCTGCCATGAAGTAAGCAGTTATCCACACCACCAGGCCCTTCCACTATGCCATTACTGTCTTCCAGTGAAACTGAGCCAAATTAAACCTCTCCTCCATTCAGTTGTCATGTCAAGTATTGTGTATCAGTGATGAGAATGTGACTAAGACAGATTATGGTACTGAGAATGGGATCATTGCTTTGAATATTTCTAACCAAGTAATTCAGAAGCTTTTGGAACTGGTTTGCAGAAGGAGTTTGGAAAGGTTTGAAGACGTCAGCTAGAGCAACCCTAAAATGCTGTAATCCAAGCTTGATGAGAGATTCTGGTTGGAGTTTAGAAGACCAGAATGTCAATATAAATGCAGACAGTAAATATCTGACTCAGCTGTATACCTATCAACAGATGATTAGATAAAGAAATTGTGGTATCTACTCATAATGCAATTCTACTTGGCTATGAAGGACAAATTTAAGACATTTGTAGGAAAATGGGTGCACCTAAAATATATAATGTTAAGTGAAATAAATCAGATATAGAAGATTGAATGCCATTTGGTATCTCTCATTTGAGTAAGGCACAGTACAAATTAAGAGAAAAAGGAAGAATAGAAGGTGTTAATAATGGCTTATATCTATATGTCCCCACAAAGGCTCATGCAGTTACAGGAGGGGCTTTTCAGAGGTGGCTGGATCTAGGGTGTGTGATGCTGGGGTCAAGGATGTAATGCTGGAACTGATTTATGGTGCAATACTAGAATTAAGGCTGCACACCTTGGATGTGAGTGCTACTTGCCTATTATGGCTCATGTTTAGATGTACCCCCAAAGCCTCATAATGTTCTAAAGGTAGTTGAATCTAGAGTCTGTGATTAATTCATGGTGGGGCTAGGCCTGAGGGCACTAGGATTAAGGGAGTGAGTGCTGCCCACTCTAAGTAGTCTGAATAAGATAAAAGGGGCAGAAAGACGCTTTTAGTTCTCTTATTGCTTTTTATTGTTTTGGCCACCACGAACTGGTGCCCCTCTGCCACCCTGCCCTGCAGCTAGCCAATTATGGATCGAAACCTCTACAAGTTGTAAGCCAAATAAATCTTTTCCCCTTCATCTTTGAATGTTGTGTATTTTGTCTCAACAATGAAAGAAGTGACTAAGAAAGAAGGAGACAAGAGGATGGATCACTTCCAGATGAGAAGAGGTTCAGTGGACCAAGGATGAGGGCCAGGGACAAAGGATAGGGAAGTAAGTAGAGTGAAGATACGCCATGTACAGGATCCTAATAACCTCAATGAATGTGAATATTATATGCCATAAACATAAACTAAGATTAATAATATTGACAAGAATGAAAAGTGGGAAAGGAGAATTAGAGAAGGAAGAAAGAAGGAGGGAGGGAAGGACATTTTTTTTTCAAAAAGAAACAAGTGGTATTATGTAAATGTATGGACTCCCCAAGAAGATTGTAAAGTGCATATACTGCAAACATGCACTAATAAAAAAAATCAGGCTCAGGAAATTTCTGTTCAGAACAGAGTCCGTTGACAGTTAGACCAGAGACCAGTATGTTTTTCTCTGCCATGAAATTTTCCTACACTTTCCCCATATCCAGAAACGTTGGGGAGAGCCTTAGATTAAAGAAAGCAAAATAATCTGCTGGAAGCAAATTCAAGGCACCTCAATTTCCAGGCTGTGATATGGGTACTTCTGGCAACTTTAGCCAAATTTACAGTGGAAATCTGGAATAAAAAATCCATTTGAAAAGTTTAGAATTTCACCAGAAAGGAAATACCAATGAAGTTGAGGCCTTAAGAGGGCATGATTGATGAAAAGATTAGCACTAAAAAGAAGCTAAGTATTTTCCTTCAGGACAATAATAAAAATGGCTTTAGGGCATCTCAAGAATTGGCCAGAATGCTACTCTTCATAGGCTCAAAAGTGAGAAATTTGTTTCTCTTCAATTACATATCCCTTCATCCCTTCTCCCACTAGCACAAATATTTTCTCAAACCCACTCAACCTAGCATTTTATTCCTGGTATAAAAATAATTCCAAGAAACTCCAATCATCTCTATTTTTACCTAATCATATTTCTCTTCTCTTCTTTTTTTCTGAATCACGTCTTCCTTTTAATTTTTATTTTTCTTTCTTCCCTCCCTCCATGTTCCATTGAACAACAATATAGTTCAGTCTATACAGGGCCATGAGAAAAGAATAAATATTTAAAACAAGTTTTAATGCTCATGTCTGATGGATGGTTGGATCTGTGGAAATATATATAATCAGCAGAGAAACTTTTCTTGCAATACAGTGACTGGCTTTGATTTTAATAAACTGAGATTGTCAAACAGATAGATAAATATCAAAGCACAAAGCTATTATCACATCAGTAGCAAGCAGACACTAACTACAGAGATCTCCATACTAGCAAGAAAAACTTTCTACTGTAATTGATTATCAATCCTCAGCACAAAAAATAAAAACAAAAGGTAACATGATGTCTTCAAAAACTTCCAAGTCCTCCAAATCTGATCCCAGGGGCATTGATGGGGAGGAAATTCTTTAAACCCCCAAATGGATGAATTATGAAAAATGATAAAAGAAGAAACAACAAAACAGATCTATAAGGGGTTCAGAAACCTCAAAAATGATATAACTAATGATATAACGAATTTAGTTAGGAAAATGATAAATAAGCTTAAAGAAGATAGATAAAAATTAAAAACTAGCAGGGTTTACTAAAGAGATTAAAAACATAAATGGCCAATTAAGAAAAAAACAGAAGCTATGAAAAAGTTCTAGAGAAAATACACATTATAAAAAATTTATTAAAAGGTAGAAGCAAGGGCCAGGGATTTAGCTCAGCAGTTTGGTGCCCTGCCTTGCAAGGGCAAGGACCCGAGTTCAATCCCCGGTAGTACCAAAAAAAAAAAAAAAAAAAAAAAAAAAAAA
>NW_022900951.1:47837236-47880320 GCF_012274545.1 Fukomys damarensis | reverse complement strand
AAAAAAAAAAAAAAAAAAAAAAAAAAAAAAGTAGAAGCAAATGTGAGCAATGAGAGGAAACAGGGTCAGAACTAGAAGATAGGGCTGATTAAGATGACCATATGCTCTGAGATACATTAAAAACAAGACAGTAGGAAAAATGGATACAGCAGCTGCTAGATGACAAAAATAAGAACAACCTAAGATTAAATGGAAAGTCATATGACAGTATTGAAGAAAGTCATATGACAGTATGGATGATATAAAAAATCCTGTTCATAAAAATAATAACAGAAAACTTTATGAGTATAGGAAAAGAATTCAACATGCAGGTAAGTGAAGTATACAGAACCCCAAATACCCATGACTAGAAAAAAAACTCTACACAACACATTAAAGTCAAAAATCTCAGAAGTCCAATACAAGGACAGAATCTTAAAAGCTGTTAGAGAAAAGTAACAATTTACTAATAAAGGTAAACACTGGAATTATAGGAGATTTCTGAACCCAAACATTAAAGTCCAGGAGAGCTTGGATTGAAGTGTTTCAATTCCTAAAACAAAACAACTTTTAACCCAGACTAATATATGCTGCAAAATTATCCTTCAAAAGTGATGGAGAAATGAGGCCTTTTCATGACAAAAAGACTTTAAGAAATTTATGACCACCACACCTGAACTACAAAAATATTCTCAAGTATAACTAACACAGAGATAATAAGGCCAATACCAAAAAAACTCAATGAAATAAATACACCAACCAGGATTAGAAGTTAAACAAAGGGGAAAAATAAAGAAATTAGCAATGGAAAAATAACAATAAGAAAAAGTCAATGTCCTTTAGTAATAACTCTCAGTGTAAATGGTCTCATTTCCCCAGTCAAAAGACAGAGATTGGCCAATTGGATTAAAAATAGTATGCTGTATATAAGAGATATGTCATTAAATAAATTTATATAGTAAATATAGACTAAAAAAATCAAAGAATAGAAAACAATATGCCATGCAAGAGGAACACAAAAGCACAGAGAAGTAAAATTCTATTTTTAGGTGAAGTGGACTTCAAGTCAAAACTCATCAGAACAGGCAAAGGTCACTGCATATTGCTTAATGGAGCCATTCAACAACAACAGTAACAATGAGAGAGACAGAGAGACAGAAAGAGACAGAGACAGGCAGAGAGAGAGAGAGAGAAAGAGAGAGTGAGTACTGGTGCATACTATTAGACATAAAAGATCAAATAAACATCAAAACATACATAGTGGGTGGACTCAGTATCTCACTATCACAAATAGATCAGCTAGACAAAAAAATCAACAAAGAAATATCAGAGCAGAAGCACACATTCCAAGAACTGGACTACTTAGGTATCTAGAGAGTGTTCAACCCAACAACAACATAATACACATTCTTTTCAGCAGCACATAAAACTTTCTCCAAAATAGTCCTTTTTGGCATGATTACCTTGTGTTATTGTATGTGGATGCACTTAGTTTTCTTTTTATTTTTATAGGTATTCACAGCTAAGAGTTTGCCTTGGGTGTCAGAGGACACTTTGCACTTTGACTTTTCAGCAATGTTGAAACTATTAAAGCTTTGGCAACTCTTAGTGATTGACTAAATACATTTTACATATGAGATGGACATGACTCCTTCAGGTGCCAGGGCAGAATGTCATGGTTTAGATCTAGCATGTGCTCCCTAAGTCTCATGTGTTCGAGGGTAGACCTTTTGGAAATTAATTTGATTATGGATTCACTGCAGTTGACTTGCTGTTAGAAGCTGGAACTTGACTGTGGGGCACAACCTCAAAGGGTGTATTTCCCTCCTCAACACCTCTTGTATTTCTCTTCTTTCTGGCCACCATGATATAAACAGCTTTCTTCTTTGTCATGCTATTTCACAATGCCATTTGTACCTTAGAGCCACCTGACATGAAATGAAACCACTGAAACTGTGAACCAAATATACCTCTCAACCTTTAAGTTGTAGGGGACAGGTATTGTGGTCCAGTGATTAGAAAGTGACTAGGACAGGTGCCTTTAGTCTTTCATCATGTGACTACAAAGCAAAAATGCCTCATTTATGAAGAAGCAATTGAGCCCCTCTAACTCTCTCTGGTCACCCTAACTACTGACACTTTACACTTGGGTACATGTGTCTAACCTGAGGACTGCATGCTGCATGTGGCCCTGAAGAGCTAGTAACACAGTCTCGCAATATAACAAACTTTTAACATTATTATGTGATTTTTAGTGATATATTTAATGACTCAAATGGTTTTCAATTGTAGACTGTGTAGTTGACAATGGAATGTAGGGGAAGGTACAATTCAGTTTTAACTCTACTTTTTGTACTCATGACATATAGAGTTGAATTTAAACCCATGTGTGTCACATATTACATTACTTGTGTGGCTTGGTGGGCAAAATGCAACAATTATTGATAATAGTATGTCAAACTAAGTGCATGTGTATGTGCTTGTGAAAAATAGGCATTTATTCATTCTTAATTATTAAACTTGGACTTGTGCTATTTTAAAAAATACTTTAATATAATTAAATAAGATAAAACATTTTAAAAGCAAAATTTGTTATTTGTATGCATTAACTATATTATACATTTTATGAGGCTCAAGACCACTCCTCTCATTTGAGCCAAGGCAAACCAAAATGTTGGATACTCATGGTATACAGCAGTGATCCTCATCCACTTTGGCACCAGAAACCAGTTTCATGGAAGACAATTTTTTCTCTGGGGGGTAGATTAGGATGATTCAATAACATTACATTTATTGTGGACTATTTTTATATCATTATTACATCCCAATATATAATGAAATAATTACATGACTCAGTGGGAGCCCTGAGCTTGTTTTCCTGCACCGATTATCCCATTTGGGGGTGATGAGAGGCAATGATTCTCAAGTGTTTACTCTGTAATCTCATTTTGGCTGTTATGCAGGAAACTCTGCTTCACAAAAGTTGAAATGTAGGAAATGGCAGAAGGCTTTAGAGTGCTTTTGTGGAATTCTCATGATATTCCTCTTTGGCTTTAATCCACAATGTATGATGATTTAAAATTATCTCAAACATACTTTTAAGGCCACCTTCCATTTGTGATCTCAAAGCAGTTGATTCTCATCTAGCAGGGACAAAATCAGTTCAACTAGTTTATGGATGCAGCCCTTCCCAGTTCAGTAATCTTTTGTGGTTGGGAAATTATGTTCAAACTCTTTTGAAAGTTTAGCTCACTGATCATGCATCAACTGAGAGAAAGAAGGCCTGGGATCAATCTCTTTCAAAATCTCTACTAATGTTTAAAGCATGTCAATAAGTCACCCATTGCTCCCATAATTGTAATTTTGCTTCAAATCTGGCCACTTTATCTGCCAACTTGGATATAGTAGTCACTCTCTCCTAAAGTGACAGATTGAGTTATTGAACAGGTTGCATATATCACATGAGCAAGCAAGTTTTGTGGCCCATTCTATGTCACTGAAATGTGCTGCCAGTGGTGTGGTTGTTTTGATAAAAGTAAAATCAGGAGTGAGTCTTCCATCTCAAAAAAACTGGGCAGTGAACTGCCTTTAGAAAGCTATTTCATTTTGGTGTATAGGAGAATGTGTGTACTTCATCTATCTCCTCACAGAGCTGCTCGAATAGATATTACTTAAAAGCATGTACTTTCATGTGGTTGAAATTTTAATCACATCCTGCAAAACATTATGTTCAGGTGACATCTTTTGGCCAGCCAATATTTCTCTATGAATGACACAGGGCATAGATTCACATTCAGAAGTGAAAATTTTGACCCAAGTAGTGAAACAGAAAGCTGCCCAGTCATAACAAAGAATCCACTGTAGGTGTATACTGAAACAAAATTACTAATTTAGTTTTCTTGACATGTAATTATTCAAATATTTCAGTAGTTCTCCAGCTGTGGTATTGAGTGACAACAAAAGTGTACATATGGCATCCTTATGAACATCCTCCTGAAAATAATATTACACATCAAGCACTGTTGCATTATTGACAACATCAATAGCCTCATTGACCTGGATTCCATGCCATGACTTATTAAACCTAACAATTGTGCATCATTATCATCTGCTCTTTCATCAATTTATCTTATGGTATTAGATGAAAGAGGGGAATAGTGAGAGACACAGCCACATGAAGCTTGCCTGGGTCCATAGCTCCACCACTCCAGGCCTAGCCAGAGGAACCCTGAGAGGCACAGCTGCACAGCTGCCTGCAGCAATGCCCCCCCCCAAGTGTCTCTTGCTTCCTGGCTGGGCTGGTACCTGGATTCATACCACAGAGGCACAGGGTCTCATAAAGGCCATTGTTCTGAGCTCTAGCCTCAACTTTGATTTAATTCACACAGTTTAAGGTGATAGAGTAATAACTACCACAAATTGCCATTTTTCTAAGCTGTGCTTCACGCTATTGTGCTGCTGATTGTATTACTAGGGCTATGGTGTTGTGATTGATTTACTCAGTTGTAGTTCCTGGTATGTCCTTGGTCTCTCTTGAGGGAGACCAGAGACCCCAGGGAGCAGGGACAAGGGGGAAGAAATGAGAACCAAGAGCTGTTATGTAAAGGTACAAGATCCCAATAATGAATGTAACTGTACTGTATACCTAAAATGTATCAATAAACTCAATTTTTTTAAAAAAGAAAGAAAGTGAGACAGCCTGGGGATCCAACAGCACTTTATTTCTTTTTCTATGCTTTTCTTTTGGCTGTGAAATCAGATTTTTATACATTTCAAGATAGTCTGTCCTCACTCATCTGTGATCTTTAGTTTACATTTTAACTCCTACAGAAACAGCACTGGCATTTTTGCATGACTCCAGCTTCTGTCTACCAAGTCGCACATCAAAGAGTACACACCCTATCCTTATCAGACAGTACTGAGAAAGCAAGGCGACATTGTTTAACTGCAGAGCCCACCAGTTTACCACAAACAGACCAGCTGTGCTTTGTAAACCATTTCTTTCTCACTATCTGTAGAGTCATCAGGTCACAGGTCTTTGTGTTTGACAATGTTTACTGAGAGAACTAGGGAAGCATGTTTTTCTCTGCCAGTGATGTTTTATAGAAGAATTTCCTATCAACTATTGCTAAACTATAATTCCCATCACCAATTCCCACAATTTCCCTTTTTCATTTTATTTAAGCTACCATCTTGTTTTTGGAAGATTGAGAAGACCAGGGTGTAGATTTATGTAACGCCAAGAGAGTAGTCATCTGGGTCAGGTTAATCTGATGGCTGATTCTTTTGCAAATCAATTTATAAACCACAAAAATGATTATTAAAATAATTATTATTGATATAGTAGATGAGGAGACATTAGTCAATATTGATTGAAACCATCCATAGGAGTCTAATTCAGATAAAGCATCTATTATTTGTTTAACAAAAGAAGTAGAGACTTTAGGAGGCCCTTTTGTAAAAAAGTATTTTGAATTTTTTTAGACAAATGATCAATCAATGCAGTTATATTGGCATGAGGTGTATTGAGGGTTTGATCAATATAGGCCAAAATGAAGCATTATATTTAATGGGTATTACATAAAAATTTGTAATATTGTAATCACACATTAAATGCTGTCTTAGTTGTAATTCACCAACTGCATGTAGTAGCCATGATACTTCTGATCAAATCTGAAAAATCTGTTGGTGTATTACCATATCAATTTTTGTAGGGGTTTCCCATAATATAGAAGCATTATGATGCCAATTTTCTACAAATGATGCAGCAGTACTTGCAAGAGCAATAAGACCAATAATTCTAGCAATTACCCATTCAATAAAACTTTTTCATCTATGGATCATACGTTGAAACATAATATGAAATGAATGATCAGAGCTAGCAGCATACCATTTTCTTTCCAAATCCAGTGGGAGCCATAATGTTAAATGTAATTGGAGAAGCATAATGATATTTTCAGACAAATTAATCTTTTCCTTAAGACAAGTATATAATTTGTAATTTTGACATTGTATTAAATTATTATCTTTATATGTCCATTTTCCTATTCCAAATAAGTATGGATAAGGTACACAAGCAGTCAAAGGAAGTTCTCTCTTATAAATGTTCCAAAAAGTTCCATTAATTCAATTATTTAACCATGGTTGTAGATTCCATGACCATCCACTGGGCCAATATTGGCTGTGAGAATTGGCCCATAATATTAGTGTTAATCCAGGAAAAGGACAATATATTTTATTTTCATGGATCAAACTGACTAAAGAAGGTCCCCATCCTTCATCAATAACATACAATGGAAGCATGCCATAACTATTATTACTAATAAACGATATTAAAGCAGAGGTTTTATTTAAAAAATCCAATGGAAACACCAGTATTACAATTTTTTTTCTAGCCAAGTTTTATCTAGTCATGATGGAAAAAGTTCCTCTTTATTAAGCAAACTAATATTATTACATCCTAATACAAGAGATCCATTAAGCCCCTCATTCTATAAATTGAAATGTGATGATAAAAAATCTTTCCTATAGTACTGTGACAATTTTTCCATCCAAAATAAGACAAATGTGATGAAGTTAAGGGCAATGGATCACAAACCCGAATTTGAGGTGAATATTCAACTATATAAGTAACAACTTTTAACTTAATTCATTTCATTTTTAGGAAATCTGTTTTTATATGGTTATTTGGGGGAAGTCTTGCTAAATTCTAGTAAAACCAATAGGTCATTGGAGAGCATTGAAATTTTCAAAACATACTGGCAAGATATAAAAATCTACTGTTATATTTGCAATACAATCTTCTTCAATTGGATTTAAGTGAGTTCCAGCTGAATAGGGAGGAGTCCAAATAGTGCCATAGGCTTGGGATCGGTCCAATCTATAGCTGTGATGAATCCTGTGGTACTTAGATGGGCCCAGAACACATATTCTGAAGCACTCATACTTACCTGAGCCATAATTGAAGTTAAGATAGAGATCATGACCAGAAAAAGAAACACTGAATATTTGGTGGAAACTGTATGGCCTGAACCTGCCATTTGCTCAATTAACCAGATTGGAGAGCATATTCCAATCAAGGAAAGTTGGAGTATGTCCCATTTCCCATTCCATCTTCTGAATTCTGAGTCTGATTTTTCTCTCTGGGAGCCAGATTTGGGTTTCTCCTCCATCTGTGGAGACACAAGCATATCCCTTCCCTCTTTCAAGTATTTGATCTGGTATCCAATTAATATTATCTAATTTGACCCAGACTGGTTGAGGTGGTCCTAAGTCAATTTCTTTCTTTAAAATGTTTTTCAGCTCGGCATTCAATATCTCCTTGTGGCAAATTTTAAAAATTTAATGTGAATAAAGTAATGTATAAAAGCAGATGTGGTGTTCATATTAGTTGTTACATAAATTTCTTGTAAGTTATGTTTTGGTTTTGAACTAAGGGATCAATTTCCATTTTCCCATATTCCCCTTTTTTATTTTATTTTATTGTAATTTTAAAGTATGATCAGCTCATTTTACAAGTGCTTGTCCCTGAGAATTATAAGGAATGCCAGTAACATGTTTAATATGATTTATTCTTGGAAACATTTTTAAATTTTGAACTAGTATATGCAGGTCCATTGTCTCTTTTTATAGATCCAGGAACCCCCATTACAGCAAAGAATTCTAATAAATGAGCAATAACATGTTTAACTGATTTTCCTGTGTGAGCAGAAGCCCATATAAATCTGGAATAAGTATCAATGTATACATGTAAATAACATAATCTACCAAATGGAGGATAATGAGTAACATCCATTTGCCAAGTTTGATCAGGTTTTAAGCTCCTTGAATTAATTCCCATTGGTCCTTGTTTTAGACATAATGCATAACAGATCGGACATGATCTAATAATTTTATTGGCCTGGGAATATGGGATTTTATATCTTTGATGTAATCTTCCTGCATTATTATAAAAAGTATCATGTTCCTGTTGAGCATTATTAAAATAAATTGAATCTTTTCTATTACTTGCCAATTTATCTGCTTGATCATTGCCAAAAGTTAAAGGTCCAGGCAGATTGGAATGTGCCCTTATATGAGAGATATAAATATGCTATTGTCATTTTTTGATTAAGGTTTGAATTTCTTTCGTTAGAAATTGGATTATGGATGAAGAGGTACATATAACAGCAGTTTCTATTTCATTGATCAAATCAATCACATACATGGAGTCTGCAACAATATTAATAGATATATCAGGCTTCCACTGTAACGGAGCTAAGACAGCAAGCAATTCATTTTGTTGTGCCATTTGATATGGGGTTGATATAACATTTTGTCCTTTTGCTCTTTAGGTGACCACATAGCGGCTTGTTTATTTATTTTATTTTTTAGTTCCATCTATAAAATAAGTTTCTGCTTTTTTAAGGGATTCAGTAACAATAATTTTATTAATAACCCATTCTGTCATAGTAAGAAAATTCTACATTTTTCCTTTAGGATAATGGAACACAGTATTTCCAAAATAATCTGCTAATGCAATTTGTAAGGTATCTGTTTTTGTTGTTTCTTCAAATTGTTCTTTGGTAAATGGTAGAATAACATTATCTGGTTCCTATCCTAACACTTGTTTGCTCTGGATTCTTCCCCCTAAAATTAATTTACCAATCACATTAACATAGGAATTAATAGAAGAAGAATATTTATGTTTAGAATGTATCCATTCTAGAATTCCTTGATCTTGAATCAAAACTGCGTAGGATATAATTTAGTAGGAAGAAGAATAAGCCCTATAGCCACTTCCAGATCAAATCTTGTTAACATATTACTTTTAAAAACTTGTTCTACCAATTGTAATTCTTTTTCAACTTCTGGAGTAAGAGTTCTTGGGCTATTTAAGTTTGGATCTCCTTTTTCATCCTCTTGTGTGCTCTGAAGAATCTTTAAACTTGATATGAGGCATAGGTTGATCAAGAGGCCCTTTAAGATCTTGTTGCATGGGTATAGTTTTATTAGACAATTTTGCTTCTTGGGCTGAGGGACAAGTGTCTTTGATCTCTCTCTCTCTCTCTCTCTCTCTCTCTCTCTCTCTCTCTCTCTCTCTCCATGGGAATTAATGGGGAAGGAGCCGAAGATAAAGTTGGAGGGAGAGGTAAAGGAGCCAAAGGACTTGAGATCCACTCATCATCAGATTTGTCATCTTTATTCTGGGGTGTAATCCGAACTAAATCCTTTGCTGAATTCATTTCATCTTCCTCAATTAACCCTTGTTCTTTAGGCCATTTTAGCTTGGCTGGATAATTCAGCTAGAGCTGTTAGGCCTTCAGCACAATGAAGAACAAGCTGTATGGCAATAGTAGTTCCCCAAAATTTATCATAAATATTTACTCCCTCATAATAGGGTTTTCTAACTCTAGCAAGTACCTTATTCCAAATTCCTTCTGATCTGCCTTCCTTAAATTCTGCTAGATTATAAAATCCATTAGGTATAGTTAAACACTTTTTAAGATTCTCTTTATGGACTCTAAATACAAATCTCCTTAATAAAATTTTAAGGTTTGAAATGGCTTCACCAAACTGTTAGAACCCCTGTCCCATTGTTACCCAGAAAATTTCTGAGTCTTCCCTGACTCACAGAATGTCAATCACTCCCTTATTTTCATTTTACCTCCACTGAGAGGGTTCATGGTCCCTGTTCTGGCACCACTTGTCCTTGGTCTCTCTCTTGAGGGAGACCAGAGAAACCAGGGAGCGCTGATTTTAAAGAAAGAAAAGGAGACAACCTGGGGATCCAACAGCACTTTATTCCTTATTCTAAGCTGATCAACAATCCTTTGCTTCTGAAATCAGGTTTTCATGCATTTCAAAACAGGCAGTCTGTCCTCACTCATCTGTGATCTTTAGTTTACATTTTAACTCCTACAGAAACAGCACTGGCATTTTTGCATGACTCCAGCTTCTGTCTACCAAGTCGCACATCAAAGAGTACACACCCTATCCTTATCAGATAGTACTGAGAAAGCAAGGCGACATTGTTTAACTGCAGAGCCCACCAGTTTACCACAAACAGACCAGCTGTGCTTTGTAAACCATTTCTTTCTCACTATCTGTAGAGTCATCAGGTCACAGGTCTTTGTGTTTGACAATGTTTACTGAGAGAACTAGGGAAGCATGTTTTTCTCTGCCAGTGATGTTTTACAGAAGAATTTCCTATCAACTATTGCTAAACAATAATTCCGTTCACCAATTCCCACACTTGTATAATGAAAATAAGATTTCCTCAGAGTCATTAGAGACACAAAACCTAAAACAACCTATAACAGGTAGATTGAAATATTAACACAGGAATTAAGCCAAGGATAGTATCAACAACAAAAATAGAAATGAGAAGACATTCAAGCAAGGCACAAGCACAAAGGCTACCTGTTCATCAAAGGCAAATTCTGAAGAAAATGAGCTGGAAAAGTCTGATAATCAACCACCTGGACGTCCTGAACTGATAATTCAGGAAATAACAAAACAGATCAGTCAGGCTGTAGAAAAATTCAAAAGAGAAATAATTTCCCAAATGACTACAGAGATGGTGAGAAGAATGAAAGATATTAGATACTCTAGAAAAGAAACAGATAAAAAAATACATGAGCGCAGGACAATAATAGAAACCATGAGTGCACAACATAGGAAAGAAATGGAAACCAAGAATGTCCTACATAGGAGAAAAATGAATCCGTGAAGCAGATTCAAACAGATATCCAGGAGATTAAAAACTCTTTTGAAAGTATACATAACAGATTGAGTCAATCTGAAGACTGGATATCAGATATACAAGAAAGAATTGTGGTCAAGGATCATGAAAAGAGGGATCTCTTTAAAAAAGAAAGGGAACATGAGAAATCAATCCAACAACTCCTAGATGATGCAAAAAATAACATAACACAGATATAAGTCCCTGAAAAAGGAGAACATACAAGTGACATTAAAAAAAAACTGTTCACAGAATTAATGACAGAAAATTTCCTAAACAGAAAAAAAGAATTTGACATACACATAAGTGAGGCACATAGGACTCAAAATATCCATGATCACAAAAAAATGTACACCTAGACATATAATAATCAAGATCACAGAAACCAAACAGAAGAACAAAATGCTACATGTGGTTAGAGAAAAGAAACAAATCACTTGCAAGGGAAAGCCCATCAGAATCACAGCAGACTTTTCAACACAAACTCTCAAGTCAAGGAGAACCTGGAGTGAGGTATTTCAAGCCCTAAAAGAAAACAACCTCAAACCTAAACTGATGAGTCCTGCAAAACTATCTTTCAAAAGTGATGGGGAAATAGGATACTTCCATGACAAAGAACACCTGAGAAACTTCATGAATAATAATCCAGCACTCCAAACAATCCTAAATATTATCCTAGAAAAAGACAATGAAGATCACAACTCCATGAGGCCCAACAGACCAAATGCAGCAGGGAAGGCAAGAAATTAAAGAGAGAGGGAAGGGAAATTAAAAAGAGCCAACAACAGGAAAATAACATGACAAGGGTAAGTCAATAGATATCAGCTATAACCATCATTGATAATTGCCTCAATTCATGAATCAAAAGAAATCAACTGGCCAAATGGATTAAGAAGCAAAATACAACTATATGCTGTATACAAAAAATGCACCTATTTCAAAAAGAAACTCATAGACTGAAAGTAAAAGGATAGAAAACAATTCTCCATGCAACAGGAGCCCAGAAAAAAAGCAGGGGTAGCCATCTTATTTGCAGAAAAAGTAGATTTCAAACCAAAACTAATTAAGAGAGACAAAGAAGGTCTACATCCTTGTAAAGGGAACAATCCAAGAGGAAAAGAGGACAATCATGAATATATATGCACTAAATATTAATGCCCCCAACTATACAAAACAAATATTAATGGACATGAAAAAACAAATAAGCACTAATAAAATTGGAGTGGGGGACCTAAATACCCCACTATCACAAGTAAATAGATCATCTGGACAAATAAATCAACCAGGCTTTTAAACAAATGGACTTAATAGACATGTACAGAGTGTTCCATCCACAAAATCAGAATATACATTCTTTTGGACTGCACATGGGTCATTCTCCAAAATAGACCACATACTAACTCATAGAACTGGTTTAAGTGAATGCGAAGAATTTGAAGTTATCCCATGTATATTATCATATCATAATGCTGGAGATAAATAGTAAAAGAAACCATAACATCTTCACAAACACATGGAAATTGAACAACTCTCTCCTTAACAATCAATGGGTCACAGAGGAAATTATTCAGCTTTTACAAATAAATGATAATTCCAATAAAATGTACAGCAATCTATGGGACACAATGAAAGCAGGTCTATGAGGGAAATTCATAGCAGTGAATGCCCACACTAGAAAAACAGGATTAGCACAAATAGACAACCTAATGATGAATCTTAAGTTTCTAGAAGAATAAGAGCAAGACCAATGCAAATCTTATACAAGAGAGGAAATTATAAAGATCAGAGCAGAAATCCATGCAATGGAGACTAAGAATGATACAAAAAAAATCAATGAATCAAAGAGCGATTTTTTGAAAGAATAAATAAAATCGATAAACTCTCAGCCAACCCTATCAAAAAAAAAAAAAGAAAGAAAGAAAGAAAAGGCTCATATTAAAGCAATTAGGCCTGAAAAAGGTGAAGTCACAACAGATCCAGCAGAAATCCAGAGGTCATCAATACCTACTTTGAGAACCTGTACCCTAATAGAAAAAACAGAATAAATGGACAGATATCTAGATACATGTGAATTACCAAAGTTAAACAAAGAAGACAAAAAAATTCTAAACACCCCAATTACAATCAGTGAAACTGAAAATGTAATTAAAAGTTTACCAACAAAGAAAAGCCCAGGTCCTGGTGGCTTTACTGTGGAATTCTTCAAAATAGAGAACAACTAACGCCACTACTTTTGAAACTTTTCAGTGAAATTGAAAGGAAAGAGGTACTTCCAAATTCATTCCTAGAAGCAAATGTTACTTTGCTTCCAAAACCAGGAAAAGACCCAACCAAAAAAGAGAACTACAGGCTAATCTCACTTATGCTCATAGATGCAAAAATCCTCATTGAGATACTGGCTAACAGAATACAGAGGGTCATCAAGAAGATCATACACTCTGACTGAGTCAGATTTATCTAAGAGATGCAAGGATGGTTCAACATATGTTAATCAATAAATGTGATACACTATATTAACAGAGTCAAAGAAAAAACTATAAGATCATCTCAATGGATGCAGAAAAAGCATTTGACAAAATTCAACACCCATTCATGATAAAAAACCATACAGAAAAATGGAGTAGATGGCATTTATCTCAAGTTTATAACTGTTATCAATGTAAAACCAACAGCTAACATCATAGTAAATGATCAAAAACTGAGAACCTTCACTCTAAAATCAGGAACAATATAAGGATGCCCACTGCCTCCACTCCTGTTCAATATAGTTTTGGAAACATTAGCCACAGCAATTAGACAGGAGAAAGAAATTAAAGCAATAAAGATAGAAAAGGAAGAAGTTAAACTGTCATTATTTGCTGATGAAGTGATATTCTACAGATAAGACCCAAAACACTCTGACAAAAGACTTCTAGACTTAATTGACACATTCAGTAGAGTAGGTGGATACATGCACAACACTAAAAAACAATAGCCTTCTTGTATACAAATAAAAGAATCACTGAGAGAGAAATAATGGATACAATTAATTTCACAATAACATACAAATAAAAAATATCTAGGAAACAATCCAATGAAGGAGACAAAAGACCTCTACATTGAGAACTGCAACACACTGGAAAAAAAAAGAGATCAAATAGGATATAAGAAAATGGAAAAACATCCCTTGTTCCTGGGTAAGAAGAACCAATAGAGTGAATATGGCCATACTTCCAAAACTGCTGTACATATTCAATGCAATCCAGATTGAAAACCCAACAGTATATTTCACTGAACTAAAGGAAATAATCCAAAAATTCATTTAGAACCAGAAGAGACCCAGAATAGCAAAAGCAATTCTAGGCAATAGAGACATGGCAGGGCTATCACAATTACCAACTTGAAACTATACTGTGAAGCCACTGTGATAAAAACATGATACTGGCAAAGAAACAGATCTGAGGATCAGTGGAGTAGATTAGAAGATGCAGAAACAACTCCAGATGTACTCAGCTACCTCATCTTTGACAAAGGAGTCAAACATCTTCACTGGAGAAAAGATAGCCTCTTTAGTAAATGCTGCTTGAAAAATTAGATTTCCACTTGAAAAAGATTAATAATAGACCCCTATCTTTCACCATGCACTAAACTAAAATCCAAGTGGATTAAAGATTAAAATATTAAATTAGAAACACTAAACTTCCTGGAAGATAAGTTAGGCAGAACTCTTTAGGACATTGACATAGGACAAGACTTTATGAAGAAACCCTCAACAGCATGAGAATTTCCACAAAGAATAAACAACTGGGATCTCATCTTTTTTAAGAGCCTCTACACTGCAAGAGAAACCACTAACAGAACTAAGAGACAACCTACGATATGGGAAAAAAATTTACCAGCTGTTCTTCAGACAAGGGTCTACTATGCAGAATATATAAAGAATTCCAAAAATCCAGAACCCTCAAATTTATAAATCTGATTCAAAAATGGGCATCTCAAATGAACAGACTTTTCTGAAACAAAACAGTAAAAGCAGCAAATAAACATATGAAAAATGTTCAACATCACTGGTCATTCTAGAGATGCAGATGAAAACAACACTGAGATTCCACCTCACCCCAGAAAGAATGGCTGCTATCAAGAAATCAACCAAAAGCAAATGTTGGTAGGGTTGTGGGGAGAAAGGAACCCTTCTTCATTTTTGGTGGGAGTGCAGAAAGATGCAACCACTGTGGAAATCAATATGGAGATATTTCAAACAACTAGGATTGGAATTTCCATTTGACCCAGCTACTCCTTTGCTGGGCATCTTCCCAAAAGAATTAAAAGAATCACACCACAGTGATATATGCTCATCCATGTTTATAGTGGCACAGTTTGTAATAGCTAAAACTTGGAAAGAGCCTAATTGCCCATCAGTTGGAGACTGGATAAAGAAGACCTGGTCCTTTTTAAAAATAAAATGGAGTATACTCAGCAATAAAGTATGAGAAACTAGAGATATTTATTGCTAAATGGATGCACATTGAGGACATCCTCTTAAGTGAAATTAATAGGACACACATGTATAAATACCAAATAGTTTCCCTGGTGTGATAAACCAAAAGTGAAAATCAGAATCATAATGTATAACTGGTATTTTGTAATAGGAAAAAGTGTCAAACGTGTAGGGGAAGTGGGAAGGGTAGGGAAAACCTAAGAAGGGAAATGAAAAAATAAGAGAAAAGGAAAACAGTGGAAACAAAGTCTCTGTAAACAGGGAAGGTAAAGAGGGTGAAGGGGGGTAGGGGAAGTGGAGAAAAAAAAGAACCAAGATATATCATGTATAATATCCCAATGATGAATGTAACTGTACTGTATACCTAAAATGTATCAAAAGAAAAAAGGAGAGAAAAAAGGAAGAGGGGCATATGTCACTTTTGAATCCTCTTCTAAAAATTTCTTCACAAATTTCTGAAGCAGCAGGCAAGATCATTCTTCACCAATAGCAAAGGGCTTTAGCAATCTGGTTAGCCACTCAGAATGATGTTCTCAGTATAGATAGAATTGATGAAATGATGGCCTTTGATAATTCCTTCTTTTCTGTGTGTTCATATATTCTTCCTTTGAAAAAGTCCTAAGGCTTATGTTTCAATGCAGGATGATTGGTTTCCATGTGATGAAACAGTTTTGAAGGTTTCATAGCATCATTGGATAGATGATCACCACATAGTATACAAAGTGGTCTTGGAGAACATGAATCACCTGTTACAGTTAACCCATACTTTAAATAGAACTCTTTCCTTATGTACAGCCTTCTTTTTGCAGGTAGTTGTTAAAATCTTCTGACATCTCATCATTAGGTCTTTCTCCTCCTTTTCAAAGAAGCTCCCCAGTGATCACTCATTTTCTACTCATTTTGGCTACCTTTAGCTTGTGGTCTTACCAAAATTGTCACTGAGATAAATGCACAGTGCAAGAAACAGGTGAATTCTAGTAAATAAAGTAATGGTCAGGCTATGCATGTTCTAAAATAAGTTTCAGATTGTGACTTGAAGTCTGCCATGAAATGCAGTTGCATAATTGAAATATATCAACTCACTTGCCACTCTAAAGCCTGCCACCAAATGCCGTTTAATTTTGACTAGCCACTTTGATATGATTTTGACATGAGTCTGCAAGCAATTGATTTATTACGGATTCTATGCAGTCAAACTTGTCTGTTAATATTAGTCGGTACTCATAGCAATTCCTCACTGCCCCAGCTATATCTCCAATCATCAGATGTTAAACTTTCTTAAGGAGCATACAACTCAGATCCCTCAGACTTCTGTGAGACTCTAATTCTTCCACTGATCTGAAAGTACGTGGAGCTTTTGGTAATAATATACACCATTATGGTTTAAATCTAGAATATCTCCTAGAAGTATCATGTGTTCAGGGATCGAAGTTGTTTGGATCATGTGGATGTTATATTCATTAGAGGATTAAGCTCCAAATGAATTCATAACTGGAAGTCCTGTAAGGAGGTGAAGGCTCATCAGCAAAGGTGGTTCACTGGGGGGAATAATCTGAAAGGGGATATCTCTGCCTGAGACTCCTTTCACTCTCTGCTTCCTGGCTGACATGGGATAAGTAATATACTCACCCCACACCCTTTCTGCCTTGCAGTCAGCAGACTACAAATAGATCGTGAGTCAAAATAAGCCTTTTCTCCTTTTTGAAAAATTAATTTTATTGATCCATTTTAGGTATACAAAATAATAACTTCATCATTGAAAAATTGTATCTTTAAATAATCTATCTTGTTTTTTATTTTTTAACCATTCCCCTGCCCTCTCTTCTACTCATTCAACTCTCCATATTTACAAAGACTTTTTGTTCCATTTTTTTCATTTTCTTATAATAATTCCATTCGATTCTCTCTTTTCCCCTACCCGTCCCACTTCCGCATCCCCTTGGTAACTTCCTATTTCACATTATCTATCATACCTTTTAGTCCTTATCTACACTTTCAGTTTCTCACATCATAGAAGAATTTACACATGTGTGGCCACTATAAACATGGATGCACATATATTGCTGTGGTGATACTTTTCATTCTTTTGGGGAGATACCCATCAGAGGAGTAGCTGGGTCAAATGTGACTTCCAATCCTCATTCTTTAAGGTATCTCCATGCTGATTTCCACAGTTGTTGCACCAGTCTACACTCCAATCAGTTCAGCAGGGTTCCTCTTTCCCTACAGCCCTGCCAGCATTTGTTTTAGGTTGATTTCATAACAGCTATTCTTTCTGGGGCGAGGTGCCATTTCAGTGTTGTTTTCATTAGGGTCTCTCAAATAACTTGGGATTTTGAACATTTTTTCATATATTTATCTGCTGTTTCTATTTCTTTGTCTGACAAATGTCTGTTCATTTCAAATGCCCACTTTTGGATTGGGTCTTTAAATTTGGGTGGTCTGATTTTTGTAAATTCTTTATATATTCTAGGTAGGAGACCTTTGTCTGAGGAACAGCTGGTAAATATTTTTTCTCACATTGTGGAATGTCTCTTCACTCTGTTGGTGGTTTCTCTTGCTGTGCAGAAGCTTTTTAATAAGAAGAGATCCACTTATTGATTCTTTGTCCTAGTTCATGTGCAACTGAGGTTTTGCTCATAAAATCTTTTTCCTGGACCAATGTCTTCAAGAGTTCTACCTAATCTCTCTTACAACCATTTTACTGTTTCTGTTTTAATATTTTAATCTTTAATCCATTTCAGTTTTAGTTTAGTGCATGGGGAGAAATATAGATCTAGTTTTAATCTTTGGCAAGTTGAAACCCAAATTTTTCCAGCACCATTGATTAAAGAAGCTATCATTCCTCCACTAAGGGTGTTTGGCTCCTTTGCTGAAGATGAGGTGGCTATGTGTGTTTGCAGACATTTCTGCATCAATCAGTTCCACTGATCCTCATGTCTGTTTCTTTCTAGTACTATGCTGTTTTTATCACAGTAGCCTTGTATTATAGTTTCAAGTTGGGGATTGTGATACCCCCTACCTTGTTTGGGAGTACTGCTTCCCTTTCAATTTTATTGAAGAGTTTAAAGAGTAGTGACAATAGTTCCTCTCCAAATGTCTTGTAGAATTTAGGAGTGAAGCTATCAGGGCCCAGGCTTTTCTTAGTTGGTAAGGTTTTTTGTTTTTGCTTGTCTGTCTGTCTGTTTGTTTGTTTGTTTTGTCAAGCCAAAATAGTCTTTATTCAAATTTAATGGAAATTTAATTACATTTTCAAATGTGTTGATTCACATTGGATTATTTAGAAATTTTAGGTATTCTTCATTCAACTTTGGTAATTTATACCTATCTATGAATCTGTCCACTTCTTCTGTATTTTCCATCTTATTGGAGAATAAGTTCTCAAAGTAGGTATTGATGATCCTCTGAATTTCTGCTGTGTCTGTTGTAATTTAAACTTTTTCATTCCTAATTGCATGGATTTGGGCCTTTTCTTTCCTTTTATTGATAAGGTTGCCAGGGTTGTGTCAATTTTGTTTATTCTTTTGAAGGACCAACTCTTGCTTCATTTTTTTCATTGAATTTATTGGTACTTTAAAATATACAGTACAGTTACATTCATCATTAGTATCTTGTACCTTTACATGAAAGATCTTGGTTCTCACTTTTTTACCCATACCCCTACCCTACCTTTACCCCCTCCACCCTTCCCTATTTGCAAGGGCTTTGCTTCCATTTTTTTCTCTCCTCATTTTTCTTTTCCCTTCTTTCCTTTCCCTTATGTTTCCCACTTCTCCTACATGGATAGCCTTTCGAGTCCTATTTCACCTTATCAGTTATACAATTTGGATCTTATTTACACTTCTAGTTTTTTCACACCAGAGAAACTATTTTGTATTAACACATCTCTTATTTATTTAACTTAAGAGCATGGCCTCAATATGCATCCATTTTCCTATGAATGACTCTAGTTTCTCATGCTTTATAGCTGAGTAGTACTCCATTTTATTTTTTAAAAACCACATCTTTATCCAGTCTCCAGTTGATGGGCAACTGGACTGTTTCTAAGTTTTAGCTATTACAAACTGTACCACTATAAACATGGGTAAGCATATATCACTGTGGTGTGTTTCTTTTGAAGGTACACCCATTAGATGGGTACCTGGATCAAATGGAACCTCTAATCCTATTTCTTTGAGATATCTCCATATTGATTTCCACAGTGGTTGCACCAGTGTGCACTCCCAACTACAATGAAGAAGGGTTCCTTTCTCCCCACAACTGTGCCAACATTTGTTATTGATTGATTTCTTGATAGCAGACATTCTTTCTGGGGTGAGGTGGAATCTCATGTTGTTTTCATCTGCATCTTTCAAATGATTACTGATGCTGAATATTTTTTTCATGTATTTATTGGCTGCTTTTACTTCCTTTTCATAGAAATGCCTGTTCATTTCAGATACCCATTTTTGAACCTCATCTTTCTATTTGGAGGAGTCTGATTTTTTTAAAGTTCTTTATATATTCTAGATAGTAGAGCTTGTCTGAGGAACAGCTGGTAAAAATATTTTCCCACATTGTAGGTTGTCTCCTATCTCTGTTGGTGGTTTATTTTGCAGTGCAGAAGCTTTTTAATAAGATGAGATCCCAGGTGTTGATTCTTTGTGCTAGTCCCCATGCTACTGAGGATGTTTTCATAGTCTTTTCCCATGCCAATGTCTTCAAGTCTTCTGCCTAACATCCTCCAACAAGTTTAGTGCTTTTTTTTAATATTTAGATCTTAAATCTCCATGGATTTTAGTTTAGTGCATAGTGAGAAATAAGGGTCTAGAGTTAATCTTTGGCAGGTTGAAATCCAGTTTTTCCAAAACAATTTATTACAAAGTCTATCTTTCCTCCAGTGAGGATGTTTGGCTCCTTTGTCAAAGATGAGGTAGCTGAATACATCTGGGTTGTTTTTGTATCTTCCAGTCTGTTCCACTGATCCTCAGATCTGTTTCTTTAACAGTATCATGCTGTTTTTATCACAGTGGCTTTGTAGTATAGTTTCAAGTTGGGGATTGTGATACCCTCTGTCACATCTCTGTTGCCTAGAATTGCTTTTGCTATTCTGGGTCTCTTCTGGTTCGAAATGAATTTTTGGATTATTTTCTCTTATTCTGTGAAGTAGACTGTTGGAATTTCAATCGGTATAACATTGAATCTGTACAGCAGTTTTGGTAGTATGACCATTTTCACTATATTGATTCTTCCTACCCAGGAGCAGGGGATATCTTTCCATTTTCTTATGTCCTCTTTGATCACTCTTTTTTTCAGAGTGCTGTAGTTTTCAGTGTAGAGATCCTTTGCTTCCTTCATGAGATTTCTAGATACTTTATTTTGTTGCATGATATTGTGAAAGGAATTGTTTCCCTAATTTCTCTCTCAGTGAGTCTGCTATTTGTGTGCAAGAAGGCTACTGATTTTTGAGTGTTGACCTTGTATCCAGCTACTCTGCTGAAAGTGTTGATTAAGTCTACTAGCCTTTTGGCAGAGCTTTTTAGGTCTCCTATGTAGAGTATCATATCATCATGGAATAATGGCAGTTTAACTTCTTCCTTTCCTATCTTTATTGCTTTAATTTCTTTCTCTTCTCTAATTGCTGTGGCTAATGTTTTCAGAACTATATTGAACAGGAGTGGCGACAGTGGACATTCTTGTTTTGTTACTGATTTTAATGTCAAGGTTTTCATTTTTGCCCATTTAATATGATGTTGGTTGTTGGTTTTTCACAGATAATCTTTACCAAGTTGAGATAAAGACCATATATTCCAATTTTTGCAGGGTTTTTATCATGAATGGGTGTTGAATTTTGTCAAATACTTTTTCTGCATCTATTGAGAAGATCATATGGTTTTTGTCCTTGATTCTGTTAACATAGTGTATTACATTTATTTATTTATATATGTTGAACCATCCTTGCAACCCTGGAATAAATCCAACTTGGTCAGGGTGTATGATCTTGTTGAAGACCCTCTGTATTCTGTTTGCCAGTATCTTATTGAGGATTTTTGCATCTATGTTCATTAAGGAGATTATCCTGTAGTTCTCTTCTTTGGTTGGGTCTTTCCATGGTTTGAGAATCAAAGTAAGATTTGCTTCCAGGAATGAATTTTGAAGTATTGCTTCCCTTCAAATTCATTGAGCAGTTTAAAGAGTAGTGGCAGTAGTTCTTCTCAAAATGTCTTCTAAAATTCAGCAGTGAACCCATCAGGACCTGTGCTTTTCTTTGCTGGTAGACTTTTAATTACATTTTCAGTTTCACTGATTGTAATTGGGGTGTTTAGAATTTTTTATCTTCTTCATTCAACGTTGGCAATTCATAAATATCTAAAAATCTGACCATTTCTTCTGCGCTTTCCATTTTATTAGAGTACAGGTTCTCAAAGTATGTATTGATGGTCCTCTGGATTTTGGCTGGATCTGTTGTGACTTCACCTTTTTTCATTCCTAATTGAATATATCTGAGCCTTTTCTTTCCTTTTTTCGACAAGGTTGGCTAAGAGTTTATCGGTTTTATTTACTTTTTCAAAAAACCAACTCTTTGATTCATTGATTTTTTTGTATCATTTTCTTAGTTTCCATTGCATTGATTTCTGCTCTGATCTTTATAATATCCTTCTTTGTATGAGCTTTGTGTTTTTCTTGCTCTTCTTTTTCTAGAATCCTAAGATTCATCATTAGGTTGTTTATTTGAGCTCAGTCTGTTTTCCTACTGTGGGCATTCACTGCTATGAATTTTTCACATAGAACTGCTTTCATTGTGTCCCATAGATTCCTATATGTTGTATTGGCATTATTATTTATTTGTAAAAACTGACTAATTTCTTCTTTAATTTCCTCTGTGACCTGTTGCTTATTCAGGAGGGTGTTGTTCAATTTCCACGTTTGTGAATTTCTTATCATTTCTTATGCTATTGATCTCTAGCTTATTTGCACTATAATCTGATAACATACATGGCATAACCTTGATTCCTTTGCATTTATTTAAACCTGTTTATGAGCTAGTATGTGGTCTATTTTGGAGAATGACCCATGTGCATCTGAAAAGAATTCAGATTCTGATATTTGGGGGTGGAAATCTCTATAGATGTCTATTAAGTCCATATGTTCAAAAGCTTTGTTCATTTCTCGTATTTCATTGTTGATTTTTTGTCTAGATGATCTATTTGTGAAAATGGGGTATTTAGGTCCCCCACCACAATTGTATTAATGCTTATTTGGTTTTTTATGTCTATTAATATTTGTTTTATATAGTTGGGGGCATTAATATTTGCTGCATATATATTTATAATTGTCATCTCTTCCTCTTGAATTGTTCCCTTTACAAGTTTGTAGTGGCCTTCTTTGTCTCTCTTAATCAGCTTTCATGTGAAATTTATTTTGTCTGTGAATAAGTTAGCTACCCCTGTTTTTTTCTGGGCTCCTGTCACATGGAGAACTATTTACCATCCTTTTACTTTCAGTCTATGAATTTCGTTTTGAACTAGGTGTTTTTCTTGTATACAATATATTGTTGGATTTTGCTTCTTATTCCATTCTGCTAGTCTGTTTCTTTTGATTGGTGAATTGAGGCCATTAACATTGACGGTTATAACTGATATGTATTCACATCATTGTCATGTTATTGTCCTGTTGTTGGCTCTTTTTAATTTTTCCCCCTCTCCCTTTAGCACCTTACCTTGCCTGCTGAATTTCATCTGTTGGGACTCATGGAGTTGTGATCTTCATTGTCTTTTTCTAGGATATTGTTTAGAATTGTTTGGCATGCTGGTTTATGATTCATGAAGTTTCTCAGTTCATTGTTCTTTGTTATGGAAGTACCTTATTTCTGCATCAGTTTTGAAAGAGAGTTTTGCAGGACACATCAGTCTAGGTTGGAGTTTGTTTTCTTTTAGGGTTTGAAATACTTCACTCCAGGTTCTCCTTGACTTGAGGGTTTGTGTTGAAAAGTCTGCTGTGATTCTGATGGGATTTCCTTTGCAAGTGATTTGTTTCTTTTCTCTAACTGCTTATAATATTTTGTTTTTTCTGTTGGTTTTCTGTGATCTTGATTATTATGTGTCCAGGTATAGATTTTTTATCATGGATAATTGGAGTCCTATATTCCTCACTTATGTCTATGTCACATTCTTCCCCTCTGTTTCAGAAGTTTTCTGTCATTAATTCTATGAAAAGCTTTTTCATGTCATTTGTACTTTCTCCTACTTTTTCATGGACTTTTATCAGTCTTATATTACTCTTCTTTGGATCATCTAGGAGTTGGGTTGATTTCTCATGATCACTTCCTTCATAAAGAGATCTATCTTGGGTCTGGGGATTTAGCTCAGCAGTTCGGTGGCCTGCCTTGCAAGCACAAGGACCCGAGTTCAATCCCCGGTACCAAAAAAAAAAATAAATAAATAAAAAAAAAAAGAGATCTATCTTTTCATGGTCACTGACTGCAATCCCATCTTCTATATCTGAAATTCTGTCTCCACATTTATTCATTCTGCTGCAAGAGGTTTTAATCTAGATATCTCTTTGAATCTGTTTCACAGGTTCCATTTCTTTCCTATGTTGAGCATTCTTGGTTTCCATTTCTTTCCTAGGCTAGGCATTCATGGCTTCTATCATGGTCCTGAGCTCCTCTATTTTTTTTATCTGTTTCTGTTCTAGAGTCTCTAATGCTGTCTTTCAGTGTGCTTAGCATCTCTATAGTTATCTGGGAAATTATCTCCATTTTGAATTTTTCTAGAGCCCAATTGATCTATTTTTGTTTCTTCCTGTGCTATGAGTTCAGGGTGTAATGCTGGTTGATTGTCAGACTTTTCCACCTCTTTTCCCCTAGAATTTCCTGTTGGTGACCTGGACGCCTGTATTTGTGATTTGCATAAGTGTTTTCTCATTTTTTTTTTCTTGTTGGGCTTTCTTGATTTATTTCCTTGGTTAGTAATTTGATCTTCCCAATATAATTTCTCTTTAGGTTTTGAGTCTCTGTTGACTCAGAGAAACTCTCATTTTCATAATATCAAAAAGGACAACTAATTAAATCAATCACAACACAACCCTTTAACACAACTGATGCAATCAGCAACACAATAGCATCAAGTACAGCTAAGAAATTGACCATTTGTGGTAGTTATTAATATGTCACCTTTAACCATGTAAATTAAATAAAAACAGAAGACCAGCCCAAAATATGTTTGCAGTGAATAAACTCTTCAATATAGTAACTTTACCCGTCAGCATGGGGACTTAGAAGGAGATGGGAGGAGAGGAATGAATAGGTAAAAGAATAGGAGAAGGTTTCAAGTGAAACCAGAGGACTCAGGATGATGATGCAAACTCTAGGAAACTGTGGAAGACCAGAGGGAAAGACAAAGTGCAAAAACAAAGACAAGACTAGAACAACTTAACAGTAATAGGGAAGCTTTAATTTATGCTCACTCTTCTTTGAAATTAATGACAATCAAACAAAGGAAAAAGAGAGAAGAAAAGAAAAAGAAAGAAGAAATCCAAATTAGGGCAGGAACTGGAAGACAATGGGAGATAAAGAATAATGTGGGTGAGCAAGTGACTGAGTGGGAAAGAGAAGAATGAAAAAAAGAAGAATTTGAAGAGTGGGAAAGAATAAAATTTTAAAATAAAAATTAAAAATAAGAGGCAAAGAAAGGAAAAGGATTGAAGAGCCTCCTTCAGGGTATATCTCTGCTATCACAATAGACAATGTGGGCAGCAATATACAAAACTAAATCAATTAGTCTCAGCTATCCAATGCCAGACCCCTGATATTTAGGCTGAATTCTGCTTGTAAGGCCCAAGTTGAAGTCCCTGACCTCCTGCAGGGTTGAACTCTGCAAAGTTATACTGCTGGTTCCAGCTGCCCTTCCCCTGAAGATAGTTCAAGTTCTGATGGAAGGTAGTGATCCCTCCAATTTACCAACTTTGGATGTCTCATGTGCTTTTATTGCAGTTGCTCACTTCTGTTCTATCTTCTGGAGCTCTGTACAATGGACTTTATAACCACTTGTGCCTATGCAGTGTGGATCCAGGTACCAGCACAACCAGGAGGCCTGAGATAATGGCCTAAATATCTGTTAAGTTCATTTATTGAAGAGTTTATTTGAGTTCTAGTATTTCAATGATTATTTTTTGTCTAATGGATCTACATTTGTGACAGTGAGGTATTGAGGTGCCCCCACTACTATTGTCTTAGTGCTTATTTATTTTTTCACATCTGTTAGTGTTTGTTTTATATAGCTCAGTTCACTAGCTCTTGGTGTGTATATATTTATGCTTGTCATCTCTTCCTCTTGAATTGTTCCTTTACAAGGATGTAGTGTCCTTTTTTGTCTCTCTTAATCAGTGTTGGCTTGAAATCTACTTGTTCTGCAAAGAGGATCTCCTGGTTTGGGGGAGTATTCCTGTCACATGGAGTATTGTTTTCCACCCTTTAACTTTTGCTGTGTGGTTTTCTTTTTAAATTAAGTGCATTGCTTCTATGCAGCATATTGATGTTTCTTGCTCCTTGACCCTTTCTGCCAGTCTATTTCTTTTGATTGGTAAATTGAGACTATTAACATCACTGGTTATAACTGATATATATTGGATTATCATTCTCATGACATTTTCTTTCGTTGGATTCTCCCCCTTTGATTTTAATGTCTTGTCATGTTTGATGGATTCATTCTGCTGTGCTTCCTGGGGTTGTGATCCTCATGTCTTTTCCTAGGATATTATTTAAAATGTTTTGGAGTTCTTGTTTGGTATTCAGAAAGTTCTTCAGATGCTCTTTGTCATCAAAGTATCTTATTTCTCAGTAGATTTTGAAAGATAGCTTTCTAAGGTACATCAATCTGGGTTGGAGATTGTTTTCCTTTAGGGCTTGAAATACACCACTCCAAGCCCTTCTTGCCTTGAGGGTTTGTGTTGAGAAGTCTCCTGTGATTCTGATGGGCTTCCTCTGTATGGGATTTGTTTCTTTTCTCAAGTTCTTTTCCCCTACTTTCAAATTTTTCTGCCATTATGTCTATGGACAGTTTTTTTTAAAATGTCATCTTGATAAGGAAAACTTTTATAAATAGCAAAAACCTATAAAGTGTTACAATGTAAAGTGACTTCTGCTGTCTCTAACAGCAGTTTGTTTTGTTTAGCTCAAAACTAATAGGCACCAAAGGCACTAATTGCTGAATGAGGTATTTGGTCTTACCCTGATATAATAGGACACATCAAGGTCTTGAGCTCCCAGAGAGACTGAAGCCACCTAATTGTAAAAGTGTCAAGATAAAAAAGACCATTGACAACATTTGCTCCTGTGACCCTAAACACTCCCTTCCTATGGGCTAGAATAGATAACTAGGTGAATCTTAAAGGCAAACTCCCCAACAGCAAAGAACTGTTAAGTCTGGGTTGAAAAGATTATTCTCTAACCATGATTTGAACTGTGAGAATGAAATGTAACCACACAAATGAAGTGAAGGCTGTGAAACCCTATAAAAGGAGGAGTTGTAACCCAGTGCATCATTGATCCAGGCACAGCTTATGTGTGATCGACCTTTATTGATGAGTATATTTGTTATTTTACTTCCATTCTGCTGCCTCTCTGTGTGTCACTTACTGATTCCTTCCATAACATTCTGACTCTCTCCTGTTTCTTCATTGACTCTAGTCAGTCTTATGTTATTCTTCTTTGCATCATCTAGCAGCTACTGGATTGATTTATTATGGTCCCTTGCTATTTTTAATATTTCTTTTCTTTTCCTGGTCACTAATCACAATCCTATCTTCTATAGCTGAAATTCTGTTCTTGCATTGGCTCCTTGTGGTATGTAAACTTTCAGTGGAGTTTTTAATCTCCTGGAAATCTGTTTTATGTATTCCATTTGTTTCCTATGTTGGGATTCCAACATGTTACTCAGCTCCTCTATTTTTTAAAATCTGTGTCTGCTCTAGATTTATTAATCATGTCTTGCACTGTGGGCACAAATTCAGTTGTTATCTGAGAAATTATTTCTGATTTTATTCTTTCTAGATCCTCTTTTGTTGCCAACTCAGGGAGTCCAAGTGGCTGAGTACCAGATTGTTTAATCTCATTTCCCTTTGGGGTTGCCTTAGGTGATGTGGAAGCTTGGTTTTGAGACTTGCTTCCATGTCTTCTCATTTCAACAGATTCAACCATTGTTGAGGCATCTTTTTGCTCACCCAGTGGTCTTCAATTCTCAGTAACGCACTGAGAGGTTTCTACACTGGTGATCAACAGTACACCAATTCCCAGGTTCAGAATGGTGGCTTTCTGGGTCCCTGAGCCAACCTCTTGTCTGACTGAGCTTCTGGCTTGTTATCTAGGTGTACCTCTGGCTAAGCCCCTATGTAGCTCTTGTCAGGGAGGGCCTTTGGCTGGGGGCTGTGCACCCCAGTCCCTGATGCCTGAGCAAGTTTCTGGCTAGGATCTCCATGCACTTACTGATGGTATCAGGCAGACCTCTGGCTGATGCTCATGTGACTGTGAAGCTCTTTTCCAGGTGAGGCTTTGGCTTGGACCTGTGTGCTCAAGTGGCTCAGGGTGGGGCCCTTGCTAGACCTACCTGCAGCTGTGCTACTATGGTCCACTCCGTTGCTCATTGGATCTGCACACACTTACTGATGGTATTCAGGCAGAACTCTGGCTATTGACTGTGTGCCTGTGCAGCTGTTTTCTGGGTGGGCATTTAACTTGGGCCTTTGTGCCCAAGCTGCTGGGGTTGGGGCAGGCCCTGGCTGGATCTGACTGCAGCCACATTGCTCTGGTCCATACTGTTGCTCCTTTAAATTTTCATTGTTGGACATTTTGTTCCTATGACAAGGAAAGTGACTAAGACTGATTTTTGTCCCAGAGAAGTGAAGTTGTCGCTGAGGATTGTGGGAAGTTTGGGTAACTTTGGAGAAGCCCTAGGATACTATAAACTGAACTTGAGGGGAGATTGTAGTAAGAGTTCAAGAGAAAAGAATACTGATAGAAATGCAGATAATAAAGGAAAAGTTCAGGTTATTTTTATTGTGAGCATGGAATCTATTGGCAGCTGTCCTAGAGGAGATGTATGTAAGATTCTGGTAGCAAATTTGATATTTGTCCTGAGACTTTGCAGGAGACTGAGAATAAGGACAATGGACTAGTTAATCTGGTGGAAAATTTTCAATACATCACAATATTCAGACTATAGCATGGGTACTTCTGCTTGCCTTAAGCTAAATGTACAATGAAAATCAAGAAAAAATGGCAGAGTTAAATCATTTAAAAATGTGATGTTTCAGTTTTATCAAAAGGAAGATTCTGTAAAGTTGGGGCAAAGGAGAGAATAATTGCTGCAAAATTAGCATTTAAAAGAGGATAAATAATTCATATCAAGATAATAAGAAAAATGGTTTGAGGCTATCTAAGGAATAAGGAAGACCCCACCCTCCACAGGCTTAAGGATAAAAAACTGCAAATCTATCATTTGTGAAGAGAGCCCCTGGGCCCCCTGTTTGAGAAGGACACCTTATGTAATTGGTTTTCCAGGTTCATTTGGTGCAGCCACAATCCAAGGGGGCCTGGCTCCTGCTTGAGGTGGCAGCCCTTCTTGGACAGCATGTATGTGGTGCTTGTTTTTTCAGGCATGAAGAATACAAAAGTTGTGGGGCCTTAGAAGCTTACACCCAGATTTCATAAGAAGACCTTGCAGTCCAGATAAGGAGCCACTAAGAGCGCAATGTGTAAAGTTGTGAGAGTAAAGCCAATAATGCATTAATGACCTTAGGAAATTGGATGTCAAGAACATCGATTGTCTACTGAAGAAGACTGTATACAGTAAGTAGTGTCACCTCACAAGAGGCAATGTGGGCTGCAAATGCTGTAATGCTGGAGCTGCCCAAGTCATTTGGAGTTCATATTTTGCAAAAGCTTGCCCTATTTGCTGGACATGAAACTGTAGGATTTAATGATTGTCCTACAATATTTCAGTATTGTTTTGATCCCATTACTTTCTATCCTATTTCTCTCTTTTGGAATGGGAAAGTTTATCCTGTGATATTGTATATTACAAGTATTTAAATTTCTTTTATTTTCATAAGAGCTCAAAGCAAAGAGTTTGCCTTGAATTTAAGAGGAGACTTTGAACTTAAAATTTCAGCAGTGCTGGAACTAGCAAAACTTTGATGACTCTCAGAGAGAGACTAAATACATTTTGCATAAAGATATGGACATGATTCTTGGTGGCCAAGGGTGGAATCTTATTGTTTAGATCTGGGATATCCCAAAGAAGTATCACATATTCAAAGTTATAGATTTTAGAAGATGACTGGATCGTGGGAGCATTGTATTTATCACTGCCCAATTCAATGTTAAGAGGAATATTAATGATCAATGTCTCCTCCAAACTGCCAGAACTTTTATTGTTATGATTAATCAGTGGATTAATCCACTGATGAGTCATTAGCTGAATCTGCTATTAGGATGTGAACCTGGTGAGAAGTAGGTCTCTAGGGGCATGATATGGAAGGATATATCTCTCTCCCTGTTTTTCCCATTGCTCTGCCTCCTGCCACCATGGATTGAGCACTTTTTCCTCTGCCATGTACCTCTGTCATTCTGTTTCTTCCTTGGACTGAAATCTTGACCCAAAATTAAACTGTCCTCCTTTAAATTGTGGTTGTCTAGTATTGCATCTCAGTGATAATGAAAGTAGACATGAGTGATGGGGGGCAAGTGTAAATACAAATAAATCATCACTTGCTTACCCACTACTAAACTCCTGCTGTGTGGCCTAGTTCCTAACAAGTGGATCAATACAGTCCTTGGCCCAGGGTTTGAGGATCCCTGATCTACATGTGCACTGTATTTCTAAGATATGATGTTTGATAGGTTGGATATATTAAATGCATTTTTAACTTACAGTCTGCTCAACTTATGACAGGTTTGTGAGAATGTAACCACATCATAAGTTGAGAAGCAATAAAAATACTGAAAAGTTTTGAAGCTAGACAAAATTGATACTATAGCCCAAAAAGACAAGTAAATGTACAAGAATAGCTAGAAAAATATTGGTTAAAAAAAAGTTATAAGGCAGAGGCTGTAGTTCAGTGTTAGAGCACTTGCCTAAAATGTGTGAGGCCCTGAGTTCAATACCAGCACTGCAAAAAAATTACACCAAGTATACATGTATCAAAACATCTCATTATCATATTAATATATAGATAACAGTGGCTTACACTTGTAGTCCTGTATACTCAAGAGGGGTACTGAGTCAGAAAGATCACATGAGCCTATGAGAAAGAAAAGAAAGGAAGGAAGGGAGGAAGGAAGGAAGGAAAGAATGAAGAAAGGAATAAAGAGGGTCCTTTGGTGCCTGTCCTTATAATGTCTGTAATCCTATTGGATCAGGGCCTCCTTATGACCTCATTTAAGTTTAGTTACTTCCTCAGAATCTCCATTTCCAAATATAGCTACATTTTGGGTCAGCATGAACACAATTGCCAATTGGATTAAAAATTCCTCCCAAATAGATTCATGTTTTGCATTTTTGGCAGGTCATCTTGTATTTTTTAATCCCAACCATGGAATCAGATATTTCTTTTTGTTTTTTTGAGACAGGGTCTTACTTTGTAGTGCACCCTCATGGCAATCCTCCTGACTCAGCTTCTCAAGTGCTAGCATTAGAGGCATGTGCCACCATGCCTGGCTTAGAATATTTCTTGAAGAAGCTATGGTTCCCTTTAGAGAACACTGTTACTTACATAATAATACCTGGCCACTAGCTATGCACATTGCTTTTTTGTGTGTAACAATGGGGATAGAACCCAGGGCTTTTGAATTGAGCTACATATCAAGTACTTTTATACTTTTTAAAATTTTAAAACAGAGTCTCACTAAGTTGCCCAGGGTGATGTCTAACTTGTGTTCCTCCTACCTGAGCTTCCAAGAGTGCTGAAATTACACACATGCACCACTGTTCCCTGCTATGTTCATTACTTTTATACCATAAATGCTCCTATACTGTCTCAATAGACAAAACAAGGAAATAACACACACACACACACACACACACACACACAAGTACGATTTTACCCCCACTATACTTCCTTCCCATATGTATATATGCATGTATATATGTAATCATAAGCATATAATACTATCTCTGTGAGGAACTGCATGTCTATGTTCCCCTAAAATTCATATGTTAAAATTTTGAACCCAGTGCAATAGTATTAGGAAGTGGGACCTTTGGGAAGTGATTAGATCATAAGAGTGAAGTCTCATAAATAGAATTAGAGACCTTATGACAGAGACCCCTGAGAGTTTCCTCACCATTTCCATCATGTAAAGATATAGCAAGAAGATGGCACTCTACAAAGCAAGAAGTATTTCCCACGGGATAACAAATCTGCTAGCTCATTGACCTTGGGCTTCTTAGACTCCAGAACTGGGAGAAACAAATTTCTATTGTTCATAACTGTTGGTCCTATTTTATCATTATCTCAAAGTAACTATTTGTCTACTGTGAATATCATGGCCTAGTTTTTAGTTCAGGACAGCTTCTGAATGTCATGGACTGCTCTCTCTCTCTCTCTCTCTCTCTCTCTCTCCCCTACTTTTAATGAAGAAGGCAGAACATTGATCCATAGTATCCAGATTTTTGCCATTGACAAGATTTGACTGGTTGAGTCAGAATGTTGTCCACTGTACATTGTAATTCATCCATGGTTAGTCTCTAATTCTCCTCCTGTTATAGAATGATCTGTTGCATTTTCTGACATGACAATGACTGCAGTAGAATTTAACACTTTGTAGAGAATATATCAGCCAACTGTACCACAGGCAATAGCTAGAAACAAAATTGTTACAAAATTGTTAGATATCTAAAACAAGGTCCTAAGTTATAAAACCTAGGCAATGAAAACCTTCTCAGTGTCTATGTCTATTTTAAAAGCAGGGTTTTTTTTTTTGCATTTAGCATATGCACAGATTATTCTACTTTCCATGTAGTATTTATACAGATGCAATAAACAGTATTTTCTACAAACCAAATTCCTCCTTAGGAATAAAGATGAAATCAGGGCTATATTATTCTCTCAGAAAGCTCTAGATAATATAATTAGATTAGTTTGTTGGGCTCTCAAAACAGAAGTGATGTCATTTATCACTTTTACTAATATCAAAGATAAGAGTTGAACCACTTCTTCTAGTTGTATTATTTAATGGTGGAAATTAGTTTTCAGAATACATAGGAAGAAACAATAAATCAAGCTTACTAAAAGTTCCCACAAATATGCTTGCCTCACTATGGAAGTGTAGATATTTTTCTGAAGTTCATATGACCCACTGGAAAAAAATGGTAATTACTAATCATTTCTCTGAGTGCATAGGACAAGTTAGTGTGTATACATAGGCATATGTTTAATGACCACATAGAAAGGGTATTCTAGTGTGTCATAGATTGGGTGGGGAATATAAGCTTCATTGATTGTAATAGGAGTGAGCCATCTAGAGGTACAAATTCCTTGAGCAGAATGAAATACTTCCTGAAAAACAAGATGAAGTGTCACTAAATAAAACAGAGTATCACAATAAGAGCAGCTGCAGTATTAGTCCAAATTTATGATTGATTTGGCTTTATTAATAATATTGTAGTGATCTAAGCATAAGTATTTTTGTCATGAAGTCAAGACTCAATTTTTGAAAGACTGAAGTTTGAGATTAATGATGTAAGGAAATCTTAACTGTCAGGAGAAACAAATTAAAGTTAAACTTGTCTTCTGAAGTTTTCCTAGAAGCAGAAATTAAATTATTGTTGGTGGAATCATGTAACAATGACAAAACCTGAAATACATTAGATTACAACCCATAACTATAGCCTGACAAAAATGTATAAAATTTTGCATTTATTTAAGTGGTACAAGAAAACCATAGGAGGAGATAAGGGAGAACAAATGTATTTGGAAAGTACTAATATGGAATAATAGGTAAGATTAGTCATAGAGTAGAGGGACAGAAAATACATTAAAGAACCCAAAAATTGGTCTTGTTCTATTGTCTAAGTTACTTTTGTCCTTTCTGAGACAAAATACTGGACACCCAAAGTTAAGGGAGGAAAGATTTATTTCTGCTCACAGTTTGTAGATGTTTCAAACCATAGCTGGCTGGGTCTAAGGCAGGGGAGTATTCCAGAGGGGCATTCCATAGGGGCAACAGTCTATTGTATAGTAAAGCAGGGAAAAGATAGCAACTGCTACTCATCCTTCTATCCAGGCTACCCACCTTTTGGGCAGTTTCAACTAGACCCAGGGTGAAGCACCCTTAACTCTAGCATCACAACCTGAATTCCGGTAACACATCCTAGATCCAGCCATCTCTGAAAAGCCCCACTTATGAGTGCATAAAGTTTGGGGGGACATATAGATATAAGCAATAATATTTTACCCCTGGCCTTCCAATGACTCATGCACATCCCTATATTCAAAAGAATTTAATTCATTTCTAAAAGTTGCCAAATTCCTAATAGTTTCAGCACTGTTAAAAAAAGTCCAAATCCAAAGAGTCCTTGATATTTAAGAGAAACTATTAGTTATGAGCCCCCTATACAAATGAAAGGAAAGTTAAATACTCCCAACATACAATGACACAAGATAAACATTCCCATTGCAAATAGGGAAATGGAAAGGAATGGGACCAAAGCAAGTTCAAAATCAAGCAGGGAAAATACTAAGGCTTATAGTTCCATGTCCAGCATCCTGTGAAATCTGTGGCAAGAGTTGAATTTCAAATATCTTGGGCGGCTGCCTCCTATGGCACTGAGGGTAGTTAGTTGCAGCTCTGGTGGCTCCTCCTTTAGGTTGAATCTGTTCACTCCTTCCAGATTTCCTCAGATGATTTCTGTTTTTGACTTTTCCAACTTTCTGGGGTCTCCACTGCACCTTCAGCTTCATGTTCACAACTTCACGGACTGCCATCACAGGAACACACTGCCTGGCCTCCTAGGCCTTTTTATGAAATCTGGGTTGAAGCCTTCCTAAGCTCACAGCTCTTGCATTCTGTATGTACTAAAATCAGAACCACATGGGTGATGCCAGGGTCTGTTGCAAGTTGGAACCATAGCCAGGCTTGCCGCTCTCTTTGCTGCAGGGGTGGAGTGTCTGGATTGCTGAGCACTATGTACCCAATCCAGAGTAACAAATTTTCTAGGCCAACATCATTCTGGAAAATAATGTTCTGGAGCTCTCTTCTCAAAGACTCACCTTTGCAATCTTAAGGCTGTCAAGGATGGAGTCCTGCTGTTTCTTGTGATGTCTTCAGGTGATCCTTTCTTCTTTACTCTTCCTTTTCTGCAACCATGTTCTCTTCTGCTCCATCTTTGTAGGCAATAACTTATTGAAGCTTCCTTTCTGGTCAAATGCAAAATATTTAAAATTAAATGATTCTGCTGGCCTCTTTACTCTTGATTCTCAGCATCCATCTAGCTAAAAGACCCCAACAGTAGCCATGCCACCACATCAACATTAGACTGTCTTGAAACTTCTGCAAGATTAGTCTTCCACCCTTAATTGAACTCTTAGAAAGTCTCTGGATATGAACAAAATGCAGACAAAGTTTTTGCCAAAGCACACATGGTCTGGAGTCCAACGGTCAATTCAGTCCTTCTTCCCAGTCAAAACCTCTTGAGTCTCTTCTCTACTAGCATCATTATTTATCAGCATTCTGATCTCCTGAACTCTGACCAGAATGGCTCATCAAATACAACATAGTATTCCAGGGCTGCTTCTTCAGTCAGCATCTGCAAACTTTTCTAAATCTCTCCCACAAGGCAGTTCCAAAAGCTTCTGAACCTCATGGTTAGGTATAGTCACAGCAATGACCCCACTTCTACAGAAAAAAAAAATCTATCTTAGTTTCTTTTCTCATTCCTGAGACAAGATAGCCAACACCCAAAGTTAAGGGAGAAGAGGTTTATTTCAGCTCACAGTTTGTAGATGTTTCAGTCCATAGTAAGTTGGCTCCAAGGCAAGGTGGCATTCCAGAGGGACATTGCAGAGGAGACAGAGTCCATGACATGGCAGGGCAGGCATAAGGTGGTGGCAGCAAAGCAGCAGCAATAGCAGCAGCCACTCAACCTTCTTTCTGTCCCTTTGTATTCTTTGATATTCTTGCTTGCCTGACTGTGGACTTTTTCTTCACACTTGGGAAGGTTTTTTTTATTATGATTTGTGTAAACATTTTTCCCCATGTATTCTACCTAGTTTATTTCTAACTCCAGTTAGATGCTGGTTAGTCTTCTTAGTGTTATCTGCTGGATGTTGGATGAATTTTTTCTTATTCTCTTATAGTTTTTAAGGATTCTTTGAGTAATCCATCATAATTTACCATTTTGTACTTGATTTCAGAAACCATGTATTCACATTAGTAATTCCTACAATTTAATGAATGTACAATTTTTGTAGCAATATTTCTGTCTGATATCATTTTGTAGATTATGTATCTCTGCAAATTTGTCATTCATGTTTGTTCAGCTATTCCAATTTTTATTTGTTTCTCTCATATACACATTAGTTATTTTTTTAGGGTAAGTCCATGACCTTTTGAGGCATGTCCTCTTTGAACTTGACAACTTTCTATATCTCTACTTTTTTTTAAATTAAGATTATTGCAGGCTGGGAATTTAGCTCAGTGGTTCGACTGCCTGCCTCACAAGTATAAGGATCCAAGTTCAATCCCCAGTACAAAAAAAAAAAGATTATTGGTACTTTTTGCCATACAATACGGTGACATTCATCATTGAGAATTTATACCTTTACATGATATATCCTGGTTCTTATTTTTTTCCTGATTCCCTTGCCCTTCCTTCAACCCTTCTATCCCTCCCTGTTTACAAAGATTTTGTTGCCTTTTTTTTCATTTTCTCATAATATTCCTTTCCCCAACCCCTCCCGCTTCCCTTTCCCCTTTGGAAATTTTCTTCCTATTTCAAAATATCTATTACATATTGTTATCCTTATATACACTTTCAGTTTCTCACACCAGAGTAACTATTTTGTATTTACACATGTGTGTCCACCTCATCTTTAACAAATAAGCCAAACACCCTCCCTGGAGGAAAGATAGTCTCTTTAATAAATGGTGCTGGAAAAATTTAGTTTCAACTTGCCAAAGATTAAAACTAGACCTATGTCACTCACTATGCATTAAACTAAAATGGGAATAGATCAAAGATCTAAACAGTAAAACAAAATACTAAACCAGCACAAGAGAGGTTAGGTAGAATGCTTGAAGAAACTGACATAGGAAAAGATTTCAGATTTAAAAAAAAAACCTTAGTCACATATGAAATAGCACAACAAATCAATGACTGACATCTCATCTCTTTTAAAAAAATTCTGCACAGAAAGAGAAACCACCAACAAAGTGAAGAAACAACCCACAACATGGGAAAAAATTTACCAACTGTTCCTCAGACAAAGGTCTACTATCTAGAATTAAAAAAAAACTGAATTCCCAAATTTAAAGACCCATTCTGAAAATGGGCATCTGCAACGAACAGACATTTCTCAGAGAAAGAAGTAGAAATAGCAAATAAACATATGAAGAAATGATTGTCACTGGTCATTTAAGAGATACAGATGAAAAAAAGGCTGAGATTCCACCACACCCCAGAAAGAATGGCTGCTATCAAGAAATCAATCAATAACAAATGCTGGTGAGGCTGTGTAGAAAAAGGAACCCTTCTCCACTTGGTGGGAGTGGAGACTGGTGCAACCTCTGTGGAAATTAATATGTGGGTACCTCAAAAAACTAGGATTAGACGTCCCATTTGATTCACCTATTCCCCTTCTGTGTATCTTCCCAAAAGACTTATACCACAGAAATATACGCACACCCATGTTTATAGTGGGACAATTTGTAATAACTAAAATTGGAAACAGCCCAATTGTCCATCTACTGGTGATTGGATAAAGAAGATATGTTTAAAAAAAAAATAAAATGGAGTACTACTCAGACATAAATAATGAGAAACTAGAAACATTTATAGCTAGATAGATACACATTGAGGCCATACTCTTAAGTGAAATAAATAGGACTCACATGTGTAAATACCAAATCATTTCTGTGGTGTGAAAAACTAAAAGTGTAAATAAGATCCAAATTGTATAATTGACAATGTGAAATAGGAAGAAAAGGGCTAAAGGTGTAGGGGAAGTGGGAAGGGTAGGGGAAAGGATATAAGGGAAAAGAAAATATATGAGAAAAGGAAAAAATGGAAAAGTCTTTGTAAATGGGGGGTGAAGGGAGAGCAGGGGTATAGGGAAAAATTGAGAATCAAGATTTGTCATGTAAAGGTACAAGATCCCAATGATAAATGTAACTGTACTATATACTTAAAAAGTACCAGTAAACTCAATAAAAAAGAAGAAGGCCTAGATTCTGTGTCCAAAAACCAGTTTAAACTGTTTACTGAGTATTTGTCTTTCTATTTTAGAATTAATTCCATAACAATGGCATAAAGACTTGACTAATGACCCAGGTATAAAACCAACATACTAGTCATTGCCAGAACCACTTTCAAGGAGAGGTGTAATTTTAAACAACATTGAGAAAATGATAATGCATTTTATTTATAAGCAGATGTAGACTAAGTTAAGGATTCCATGCAATAGAAAAAAAATCCTATGGTGAATTTTTTTAAAATAATGGAAGAATGGGAAACAAATGAGAATTGTAATGGGTTTTCAGTGGATGAAAAGACAAAATTTCTTAAGTTGAATATTTTTTGCATTACTATCTTTAACCAAATAATCTTTAAGGAGGCAGATTTTTAGTCCTAATCGTACACAGATGCCTCCTCATGCAAGTAAAGAAAGCAACCACTGTACAGTCAGAATTTTGATTCCTTCTTTACTCTGAGGCAACTCACAAATTTGTTCATACCAAAATATTTCCAAGAAACACTGTACTCAAACTGAAATTGTGCTAGTTGGAAAGGTATTTACAGGATCACATGTTATAGTGAAAAAAGAAATAAACAAAACAGGTGTCAATCTAGAGGAGAAAACAGTTTTTCTTGTAGATTGAAAAGATCCTGTAAAACCACAACATTTCTGTAAGATTGTGACTGTTGATCTTTTATCTCTGGATCTTGGTCAAAGACCAATTATTACTGATCAGGAGACAAACCTTCTTATTGCAAGTAGATGAAACTAAAACAAAAGCAGTTCACAAGTGTAGGAGACATCCCTGCCCAGTACTAGCATGCTATGAGTGGCACATGCTTCTTGCCTTCCATAATTTCTCTACTGTTTTACATCAGGAGTCAGACCAAAGCCCTGCATGAGTATTGCTCCTTTGCTAATGGCTGTCACCCAGGCCTAAATCCTGGTCTGTGAAGTGGCAGGGCCCTCCTGAATTACATGTGGCTGAAGTCAGCATGACCCAAGTTAAAATCCTTTCCCCTGAATTGTCACTTCTCATTGACACTTCTCATTGACCTTGTGGGTCACTTGCTAACTGCTGGTGCCAGTACTGGTTTCTCATTCTTTTTTTCCTTCTTTCTTTTTTTTCTTTTTCTTTTTTTTTCTGTATAAGGTATCAAACTCAGTTCCTTGTGCTTGGAAGACAGGTGGCAAAACCACTAAGCTAAATCCCTGGCTCAGTACTAGTTTCTTCTATCCTAGCAAGACAAGCAGTGCCACTCCCTCACAGCCCTGCCTGGCACCATCATGCCAGGTGTTCAGCAGTATTTCACTAGATGCCTTCAAAGCTCCCTAACTCTCTATTCCTTCTCACAATTGTATTCAATAAATACTGAATGTGCTTCGGGGCCTTTGTCTTTGCTGACATCAGCAGCATTGACCAGGACCCAAGACTCATCTTCTCTACTCTAAGTCTCATTTCTGTCTATTCTTGAATTTGCCTTGTGCAGTGATAGCTTACAGGCCAGAACCCAAGGCAGAGGTCCTGTTAACACCCGCTTCCCTGCTCCCTACACACAAGATGCAAAAAGAAAAATGAGTGAAAAGTCTTACATGGTTTGAAAAGTTGACTAGAACAAATGTTGAACAACAACCACCAGACTAAAAAGAAATCTGAACTTTTTAGCCCCAAGGCTGGCTTTAGGATGAGCTAACTAGGACTCTTCTCATCCCAAACATATTTTCCTTTATGTATGAAAAAAATTATACCAGCTATTAGACAAAGAATTAGAAAAACAACTGTTACATGTGTAAATAAATAGTTTCTCTGGTGTGAAAAACTAAAGTTGTAAATAAGGTTCAAATTATATAAATGATAATGTGAAATAGGAAGAAAAGGGTTAAAGGAGTAAAAGAAGAGGCAAGGGTAAGGGAAAGGAATGCAGGTAAAGGAAAAATATGAGAAAATGAAAAAAAATGGAAACAAAGTCTTTTAAATAGGGAATGGTGGAGGGGTGAAGGGAGGGCAGGGTTATGGGGGAAAATTAAGAACCAAGATATATCATGTAAAGGTACAAGATCCCAGTGATGAATGTAACTGTACTGTATACCTAAAAAGGACCAATAAACTCAATGAAAAAAAGAAAAACAAGTGTTAAATGCTAGAAAACTTTTTCATAAAAGAACTATACAAATCTAATCAGAAAACCCAAATCTCAAAGAGGGGCAAAAGAAAATAAACACACCAAACACCTCAATAAAATATCACAACTCAGTGCAGTATGAACTTACTTCCCAGCCAAGGGTAAGTGTTAGTTTGAGCATAAAGAAACAAAAGATCTCATATGTGCACACTGCTCTTGAAGTGAGGGTCTCAGTCCAAGTCCATGAGAAACTCAGTTAAATCTTAGTAAATACCTAATTATTTCATTGTCCTCAAGGCAATTGCATACCTGTTTTTTTAAGTGTGTTTAATATTCACTGCTGGGAGAGAGAACACACACCATGAAGAGTAATGGAGTGTCTTAATAACACAAATTTAGAAAGACCTTACATTTCACTTGGGATTTGGTTGGATGATTTGGGTAAGGATTTAAAGAAAAGGTTCATTCTAGAAAAATAGAAGACCAATCAAAAGTTTGGCCATTAAAATGAGTAGACACTTCTCAGGAGAATAAGCATAAAGGTGCAGTAAGTACATGAAAAAATTTTTCAGCAGTTTGGCCATGAGAGATGTGCAAATTAAAACAACACTGAGATTCCATCTTATTCCAGAAAGAATGGCCATCATAAAAAAAAAGTGCTGGTAATGCTGCAGGGAAAAATGTATTCTTCTACATTGTTGCTGGGAGGGTAGTCAGGTACAACCAATATGAGAATAACTATGGATATTCTTCAAAAAACTACAAATAAAAATTCATTCCATATATTCCACATAGCTATTCCCCTTCTAGATATCTTCCTGAAATACTTAAAGACATCATCTTATAGTGTCTTATAGTGTCATATGGTAGCACACCTCATAACAGTTAACTCTGGAAAGCATCCTGTATAAACACCAGCAAATAAATGGATAAAGAAAATTAGACACACACACACACACACACACACACACAATGGAGTAATACTGTGCCATCAAGAAGCACAAGTCTGAGTCATTCATAGAAACTTGGATGCACCTTGATTCTAGAATACTTAGAAAAATAAACCATACACTGAGGATTAACTATTGCATGACTTCTCTTATGTGAGAAACACAAAGTATAAATAATCTAAAAATAAAAATAAAAGATAATAGGAAACAAGGAGGCTGACTTTTTACAAATGGAAAGGGGGTCTTAAGATTTAGCTGGTGAATGGAAAGGAAAGAGGAAGTAAAAAGGCTTAAGATGTAATAAGTGCATGTACTAAATCCCCAAAATAAAAGTACAAATTATGTATTGAAAATGCATGCTAATTTAAAAAAATAAAAAAGACTAAAAAATTAAAAAGTAAAGTAGGAGCTCTCTGTTATAGGCACTTTCAAATAATTTGTATCTAGAAACTAAAATTGGGTAAGTTTGCAGTTTGTAAAGAAGTAGCAGCCACTTATTTTGGTGGAGAGGCAAATATTTCATTATCTGTGGGTGTCACAAATAAACCTTGCTTAGTACATTTGATAGGGAAAACTTTAATAGTGAAAATCTAGGAAAGGTCACAATGTAAGATAACTTTGCCCTTTGCTCTGTTTTAACAAGCACCAGAGGCATCTAGACTCTAAAAAATTTTGTAAATGAAAAGAACAATTGTTAGCTTTGACCAAACACCTCCCTTCCCCTTGCTGGTTAGTGACCTTAAAGGTAACTTCCCCTAACAAAGAATGGCATTGAAATTCAACTGCCTCCCCACCAAGTTTTGGCTGTCAGCAATGGGAACCATGAAAATGCAATGTAGCCAACTGAATAAGATCAAGGCTGTAAAACACTGTGAAAGAAGGAGTTATAACCCAATGGGGGAGTCAATGAGGCCACCGCCATCAGGTGTGATGCATCCCCATCGATGGAGTAAACTTTTTTATTTTACTCCCACTCTGCTGCCTCTCTGTGTGCCACTTGCCAATTCCTTCTGTAACACATTCAAAGACAAAATTAGGAAATGACTTTTCTTTCTCTCATTTTATACCGAAACAAAAGTATCTGAGTTCAGAAGTTTGTGAGATATTTTTGTGGAAGCCTGGCTGAACCAGAGCGACTCCATGTTGACCAGTGAATGACCTGGAGACTGTCTCTCCCCCTCATCCCTTATGGAATAACTAGTGATTAATTGTGAATTGTTGGGTGGCTGCTTTGAAGTAGCTGGGAGGCTAGATGGAAACTGTAGTGAACACAGAGATCCAACATAAATCACGCCACTCCTTGCTTGCCTGTAGTGGAATGTTCTGAAATTTGTAATCTAAGTTGAAAATGGAAAAATGGATAATCAATCTGCTGATCATTAGTACGTGACGGTCAAGTATATGCCTGATGACCACTAGCTCAGATTAACTGATTCTTTGCCTTTGTCCTCTCTCTGTAAGTTTTAAGTGTAACCCCCCCCCTTCAGCCCAATATAAAATGGCCTCTGTTTCTGAGCTGGGTGCCCTTCCTGAGCTACTTGGCTTAGGAGGTGCCGTCTGGCCAGACTAATAAAGGTCTATTAGCCAACTTGCCTGGTGTGTTCCTTCCTGGGTGACTCTCGCTATCAGACAAGCTCCTGGAGCCTCGCTGAGCTACTGAGCCCAGCATCGTGAAGGCCACTTGGCTGTTCATGCTCCAGGAGTAAAAGTGAGACTCAAGTCTTACATTTTATATAAAATAGAAGTGTAATATGGTTTTCCTGTAATTGGCATGTCAGCTTCTGAATGTCAGAGAGTGCTTTTCTTCCTTTCCCAAAACCAAATCTGAGAGTGGATCTGGCACTGTGATAAGCCCTCTTATCAAATCATCCCCCATATTAAACCCAGTTAATCCAGAGGAGATAGATGCCCATGATGCAATCAAGGTAAGTACAGAAGAATGCAGCCCACACCCAATTCAAATGTTGACTAGATTGATATATTTCCATCACTAAAACCCTAAATGAGGAAAAAATGTATGCTCATTTCCAACCACAAATAATTATTTCCATCAAACTATAATATCCTACAAACATGTACAGCTTTCAAGAAAAGTATGAATCATAAAAAGAAAAAAATACAAGCAAGAAATAAAGGAATTATCATTTTGTCGTCAGTGAGCCCACTTGCAGAACAAGGTTCAGAAGCTCGGACTGAGAGGATAAGTCTCAGAATCACCAGGGAGACTCCAGGGAGGTTTCTGGAATGCTTCCACTTTATTTGAGAAATGCACAGGTTTAATAGGAAACCATGGGGGAGGAGCATGGGAGGAATGTGGCAGCCCAGCCGTCACAACATCAACTACCTGAGTTGGGGAGTGAGGATTGAGAAAGGAAAGAACACTCACACCTGAGTGGAGACC
>NW_022900951.1:47820383-47836736 GCF_012274545.1 Fukomys damarensis | reverse complement strand
TCACCACTTGCTGGCTAGGTACCCTCAGCTCCTCTTCTGAGAGGGTGAATTAATTTCATTCTCCCTACGCCACGGGGTTGCCGTATCTCTGAGCCTCTGTGCACTCTGTTCCCTCGGCCTTCGTGCCTTTCCCTTCACCATATCTACCCACACGGAAGCAGACCCTGCTCATTTTTCCCACAGTACCTGAAAGATCAACTCATTGAGGAAGACTGTCCTGAAACCTTCCTTCCCGGGTAGCTCCACATAAGCCGTACAGATACAGACACAGCACACAGAACCTTTGGTGTCTTATGACGAATGGCTCTGGGAATCTGGCTGCTTGCGGACCGGGAGACACCAGAGGGAGACCAGGGGCTCAGTCCCACGAATTTCCGAGTTCCCGGATTCCGTGGCTCCAGTCGCTCTGCTGGGTGGAGATGTGCCAACCTCGGAAGGAGCGAACGATGCCGAGACAGAGGTTTGACCACAGCACTAATTTAGGGCGGGCCAGAGAGAGGGCTTGTGGCTGGGAGGAGGGGACTCACGAAGGAGGAGTTGTTTGAACAGGGATGAAGTTAGAGGAGGATGCTGACCGGGGAGAAGGAGGAGGAAGACACCCCCAGGGTGTCTGAGCAAATGCTCACACCCAGAGAAGGGGCAGGCTCGGGTGCTCGTGGAGGGTGGTGGCTTGGGGTGGCCAGAGGATGGTTTGTGTGCTGGGCAATGGCAGGCCAGGGGCGGTCTTCCCACGCACCTGTATGGACGGGAGGTTGGGGGCAGGGTGACGCGGAGGCCTCAGCGGACACAGGAGACAGGGACAAGGACACAAAAGCGGGCAAAGTCAGGAGGGTGAGAAGTCACGCCCCTACTATCTCTGGCTTCTCTTGCCCCCCACACCCTTCCACCTGCCCTGATGCCACGCTCTCTTCCAAATCCTGCAGCCGGTTCCTGCTCTGCTTTCTCCATCACGCCCAGCCTGATGAGCCCTCCCCTGCCCACACCTCCCAGCACGGGCAGCCTGCCCCTCACTTGCAATCTCACCCTGCCTCACCTCCCATCCAAGCAACCCAGGCAGGTCCTCGGCAGAGTGTCGGGCCCCGGGGTCAGCCACAAGCCTGGGTCTCCTCCCAGGGAGCCACAGTGGTGTACGTTAGGACAGACACGGACACACGGATGGGTCCTGGGTGGGCTCCTCCCGCCCCCTTCCTACTATGGGAAATCGCAGCCTGGCAAGGGTCTGCCCCGAGGTAGAATTTCATCCGTCTTCTTCCTCCCTCTGCCTGCAGCTCCCAGCATCACGTATGTGAAGAAGCCCTTTAGAGTCTCCTGACATCACTGACGAATTACTGCTCCCGGGTGTTTGCTGAGATGGCCACAAGATCAACTCCCCTGCAATTTTAGTCCAACACAAGTGTCCATTTAGAAATGTCTCTGTGCCTCCTTCTTTCCAGAAAATGGAGACGCGGGAATTCTGCTCCCCCTCCTCCCCGCTACAGCTGTCAGGAAGCTTGGGGGCAAACTGAGCCCCCAGACTCTCGGAGGTGCCTGCTCCCATACATTCCCTGGGCTTCCTTCCTTTCAGAGCTCTTTGTTCTGTTTTATCCCCACAGGAATGGTCCTATCCTCTGTTTTAACCTTTAAGGAGAAGGGGGAGGGATCTGCCATTTATAGCCCGGGCTTAAGAGTACAGGCTGCATGACTCAGATGGCCTGTGGCCCCAGGTCCCCGCTGCTGCTCCCAGTTCCTGGACCAGTTCTTCCCTCCCTCAGGGCCTCAGTCTCCTCTTCCGTAGGGCACGCTTGAGAATGACTCCTAGGCAGAATCACTCATAGATCGTGTTTGTGGGGATTCATAAGAGTATTTATGCAAAGCATTTGCAACTCTTCCTGGATCTGTGTGTAACTCTTGCTGTCTTCATGTAATACGCATTACTCTGTACCAAATAATTGGGAGGGAGGTGTGCTCTCACATTCTAACAAGTGTTCGGGGGGGGGCCATTGTTGGCATGTCCGGGGCATTTTACACATGGACCTAGGAGAAGCAGAGTTGACGGGGTTACTTTGTTGCCCCAACCTCAGGAGAGTGTCAAAGCTGGGATTTGAACTCAGTATGGGCGTCTGTTCCCTCCACTTGCCTCTCTGGGTCAGCAGGGTCGAACCAGCCAGGACCTCCCATGCCGGACAGCTCTGTGAGGGTGGCCACAGGAGCTGGATGGAGCTGGGGGGCTTCCCTGTACCCGTCCATTCACCTCTCGGACGAGATGTATGGATTACTTCAGTGGTTCTCAGGCCTGGCTGGACTTCTACGCTCACCTGGGACTGGTGAGAGATGCGGATTTCCGGTCTGCACCCCAACCTACTGAACCGGGCTCCAGGAGAGTGAGCTCCACGGATCTGTGTTCCTAAAGCTCCCGCAGCGATTCTGATGTGGCCAGCCTGGCCTTCACTATTCTGTGGGTGACACTTGACCCAAGTCTGGTATCCAGGGTGCCTCTCTGCCCCACAGGTCTGAGCCTGCTCCCTCCATGGCAGCCTCTATTTCCTGTTTTGCCATCCTTTTTCTATTCTCGGTGGTGATTCCAGGGGAAAGCAAGATTTGGTTAGCTTGGTTCCCTGTACTCTGCATTCAGGTGTTCTTGAAGTTTACACTTGTCATAGATTTATGTATTTGCTCACATTTCATTGAAAGTCTTTACGTACACATTTCATTATTCCTTTTTTCACTTCATTCATTCTGTGTTTTTTTGAATGTTACCAACAAACAAATGAATACTCAATTTGAAAATTGCAGGTAATTTAATGAAATAATAAACAAAGGTGTGCAGGCAGAGTTAAGGGACCCCAGAGAGGGGATCTACAGAAACCCTGAGACTGCATCTGCTAAAAGGCATTATCATTATCATATTGGAAGTTTCAAGGGACAACAGAAGTTATGAGAAAGAGGTGAGAGTGAACTCAATCTCAGAGGCTGCACTGGAGATGACTTGCACCTCTCAACTTGGGAAAAGCAGGTAGGGAAGGCACCACACACTCAAGTGGACTGGCTGAGCTGGCCATGTTGGGTGGCCACTACCTGCATCCTGAGGAGGAGTTACCCAGTGATGGACAGAGGCAGATACTAATCACTCTTGCTCTTCCACACTGCCAGTCACTCAGACTTGGCAAGACCAGCAATGGCTTCCATATGCCAGTTGCTATCTGCTAGTCCAACTTGGCCCGGGTCTTCTTCCAGGCCCACTCAAATCTGCCTTCTGCAGCCCCATCCCAATGACCAATTTTGCCCCTTCCTGATGAATCCCTCATAATTCTCACAACGCTTTGCCTATGGCCACCTTGCTGCAGCTTCCCTGAAAACCCCACCCCTAATCCCTCTTCTCACTGAGGGCTGATACCATCCCCTACCCCATCACAGGAATCATATTGCCAACACTTGTCTCCACCCCTTACAGAATTTTTTGTCTCCTCCACTCTCCTCCAAGGCCCAGCTCCTTCCTGCTCCATGATCTGGTCCAGGAAGCTCTCCTTATCCACTCATCCTCCTATGCAGGTAATGGAGCCCTGGGTTCCACCTCTCTTCATTCGGTCTGTCTCTGATTTGCTCAGGGCACAAGTCTCTTCCTTCCAGGTAGACATAGTGGCCTGCACATTCTTGGTGCTGGATCCATTAAAGGATAATTTTTCCTAGCATCTGGCACTGTGACTGGGCTTAATAGCATGGATGTTGTTTGCTGAGAGGATTACTTGGGATGGGAGAAGTGGGAAATGAAGTTCAGAAGGGACATTCATGGTCTCTGCTATTACTGTCACATACTGAATATCTGTACACAGTCATGGTGCCATTTGGTGCCACATATATGGCCTCATTTAATCTTTACAATAGCTGCATGGGAGGGGACAGTAGTTGCCATTACTAGTTTATTGATTGGGTCCAGAGATGAACAGAAGGTGGTTCCTGATCACAGAGCTTGTCCAGGACAAAGCGAAGACTTACCAGACCTTCCTTCCTGGTCTCAGCCTCCCCGCCAGAAAGATGGGAGGTATCCTAGGCACAGTGCTGCCTCAGAAGGCTCAGTCCTTAGAGCTCCTTTCTGTTATCTCCAGACTGGCATCCTCTCCTCAAGGCAGGTGCTGATTTGACTCCCACCTCTCCTGTTCCTCAGAGCAGAGTCTACTGAATCATCAACCCACCTCTATAGTATCACATGTACCCCAGGGTTTATTGACTGAAGCTTGGCCTGGCCCTGAGGCCACAGCTTAGAACCATCTGAGCATGTAGCCATCTCCACCTATGTGCCTCTCACACATATAAACAAGTGCATATGCATACACATCTCCAACCTTCACAATCATGAGCTCAGTGTACCAGGCCTAGTTTACAAGTACTTTCCCATTGACTGTCTCACCATTCACCAAAGCTGTCATTCTTGCAGCACCTCGTAAGTACCAGGGAATGGTCTTGGTGGTCCTCACCAATCATCTAAACTTACACTCAGAGATCAGTGTTGCTCACATTTTACAGGCAGGATACAAGGCTAAAGAGGCTCATGAGTGCATCCAATGGCACACAAGCACCATGTCAGATAGCCGAGAGCGGGGGGTTAACCTACTTCAGAGGCAAGAACTCCTTCTGCCAGAGCACTGATAGCCAACTCATAACTGTCCTTAAATGTATACATAAAATACCCGTATTTGTAAATATGGATGTGTGCTAATGTGCGTTTATGCAGATTTTACTAGCACACACCATCTGTTATTCATAACACATCTATTCACAGGAAGAGAGTAGATCCTTTGTTCTCTTGGGTTCCCACAGTCCTTTGTGTGTCTTCTCAGTGCTGTCATTGTTTTCCTCTGGCCTGGCCATGTCCTAAGACGACACTCCAGCACCCCACACAGGGTGAATACTGTAGTCACTATGGATACTGTAGTCACTAGTACATATTGGTGGAAAGAACATGTACATGCCTGAATGAAGTGGGCGATGTACAGAGCCTCTGACAAGTGCCAACTGGAGAATCAAAGCCAAAGCATCTACCATTTGGAAGCAAAAGGTATGCTGTCTTCACTCTCTTTTTGAGAAGCAGCTCAGTAGTTTCAGTGCCTAAATATGGGACCCCAAGTGACCATGCCATCTGAGCCACCATCCTGAACTTGTGCTATGTGGTCCACCAAACCATAAAGTTGGCAGGCAAAGTCAGCTAATCATCATAGGGCAGAGCAGGCCCTAACGCTGATGCTATAGGAGGTTCGCCTTCACTGTCACATCTACTCCCACTACATACTGCTTTCTCGGTTTCACCCATCCCCAGGACACTAGGAAGAGTTCTTGATAATCAGTCTTGAGGAAGAAAACAAGCCCTGGACCAGAACTGATGCACTGAGTGATAAGAAACTAGCTGGAAAGGGAGCTGTATACTTCAGCCTTACCTAGTTGTCACCCAATTGTGACCATGATAGCAATTAAGGGAGATCCTTGGAGGGGCCATGCATCTGGCCAGGGACACTCATAAATAGCAATTAATTTAGGCCAGATGGTCAAAGACCAGGAAAAAATGAGACTGGAGAGTTGATAGCAATAACAATAATGCAATGAGAAAGACAGCACACATTCTGTGGAAGGCACAGTACTAACTGCTTTGCCTGCATACATGTTGAGGAGTAAGTGAACAGGACTCTCAGAGCGGACTGTGTGAGAATACGTGTCTCATGTGAACACTCACCTGCAGGACCCATGGTGAGCTGGTCTGTGCAATTCTGTCAATTTCTTTCTCAAGACATCATAATAAGTCATCAAACAAAAATTGCCATAGTAGAAGAGATGCATGTTATATATGGGTTTAATACGGATTTACCTTCACATTTAACTTTTAAAACATTTTATTTAGTCATTATTAACCCTGTACTGAATAAAAAAAGGTGAGATTTGTATTTATTCCTTTTTATGTATAAAGCATAGATACACACAGCTATTATATAGTGTACTTGTAGAAGTCAAACTTCACTGATGGGGTACATGAGACAAAAATGTCTAAAAGCTTCTTCTAGAGTGATGAGTAAAGAAATTTATCAAGGGGCTATACCCACTCCTAAACAATGGGGAGATACATGATACAATCTAGAATTATTTGGGATTTCATTACTGATAAACTACAAGAAAGGCTTGAAATTATGGGAGTCCATTCATCACAGCAATGGCATCCAGGTTGATAAAGGTGGCAAAAAGAAGTACAGTCTGTCCTGATTTCCCCTGCTACTCTCTCTTCCCCACTCCAACATTCTCCCACTTACCAGGGATCAGACATTTTATCTTCCTCCCTGTCCCACCTGCCTTCAAGGCCCAACTCTGGGAAGTGAGAAAGGAGTAAGAGCCCATGCCTTGCTCTGTCAAATTCTTGGCTTTGTGGGAAGGAAGAAGAGATAAGCAACTCTGGAAGCCCAGTGGCCTGTGGAGGGAACATACACTGGGAAAGATAAAAGTTCACGACTATGATTAAGCCTTAACTCCGTTAAGCACCTTAAATCCAATTTGTATTAGAATCAGTCTCTTGAGTTCCTCACCATCCCTCCACTACCTTCCAGCCCCCATCATCCCTTATCTCCTTTATTTTTTGACAGAATCACCTGAAAATCTAAGGGAGCCTTTGGCATGGTACCCTCCAGGAACCCTTTTTAGGATACCAAAGCTGCCTTGTCTACCTGTCCTGGGTACTACTCATCCTCCTGAGGATACCAAAGCCTGACTGATCTTCAATGGAAGAACTTGTTTCCAGTGAAGACTGCCTCAGTAGTAAAAGTAGGTCTCAAATTCAGGGTCACAGGCAAGGAGTTGTCTATGCATGGAACTTAAAAAAAACTTGTTTCCTAAATAAAGTTTTTAAAAACCCATCATTTTTCCTTTATAGCTTATGGAGTTTACAGGAGGGAAGAGGTGGCCATTATGAAGATCTCACTATCCATGAGACTGGCTCAATGATTCAGAGACTGGAACTATGGGGGTTAGACATAGTGAGGGCTTCTTGGAACGGTTCAGACTGTAGCCCCCAAATACAAGGTAGAGTTCTGACAGCCCAGGTGCCCTGTCCCTTAGTGGGCAGTAGAGCTTGGAAAATACTGCCTTCAACCATAGGAGAAGACTTTTGTACCTGGTTCATAGTGCTTCTCCATTCTCCAGCTCCTTCCACCATTCAGGTGATATGATTGTCCACATGGATAATCAAATATCTGGTTCCCCAAGACATTGACTTCTCATCCACAGGAGCCATCATCTTCTCTCCACTTCAACCACCCACTCTATGAACTTTAGTAGATCACAAAGCCCCTCTGCTGTCCTGAACACAAACATCTATCTTGCTGTCTGACTAATCCCCAGTTCACCCTTTTCTCTCACCACCCCTCCCTAGATACCTGGATCACCATCAAACATACAGCAGCCACCAGGAAATTTACTTAAAATTACACCCTCATTCATGGATTTGAGACTCCTAATGAGACACCCCCATTGCTCCTCAGTCTGTCGCACATTCTCATCTTTCTTCTCTAAGTCTGCTTAGGCCCCACAGTCCAACTTTCTCGCTCCTCTGCACACCTACTATGCTGAGAATATAGTAATGTTAGGCACTGAGAAGATAGTAATGAAGATCTCAACTCACATTCACTGCCCTTGGTCCTTACTCCAAATCCAAACAACAGAAGCCAAACCTTGGAATAAGCCAATACTCATCTCTTTGGTTCCTATACTCTGATTACTGAGCCCTGTGCCATGTTCTCCCCCAAATCAGGGTCTACATCCTATACTGGGGTCTCCTACTTGCTCAACATCCTTCCATAGTCCCTACCCTATGTCCTGTCTAGACATCTTCCTTCTCCCAGGCACTCATACAAACCCTCCCTTCTCACTCCTTCAGAGTCTGGGTTGCCTGAGTCAGTGTTTAACTCCCTCCCCTTCACTGGCTCCTAGCAATCTCCTTCCTCCAGAAAATAACCCCTTGTCCCTGCACCTCTCTTTAGATACCTACCTCTTTCTTGTTTCAGCCAAATTTCTCAAAAGAAGTCCATACATCATGTGCAGCCTCTTCTACCGCTGCTGTTTCAGACTTTCCCTCTTCTCTAAAGAGTGTCCTCTGTGCCAATAACCCCCAAGGCTCCACCTCACAGAAACCCTGTCTGCCCTATAGGCTAGAGATAGAGCCCAACTTCTTCCAGAGAGATATCTTGCTCCTAGGAACCCAATGTCACCACACAGAAAGCAAAGACTGATATGGCCACTTTCCCACTTTCTTTTAAAATGTGATGACAAAATGTCCCAGCCGACCTCCCAAAAATGCAATAAACTCAGAAACAGCAAATAGATTTAATGCAGTGTCAACTTCAATTGATTGATAGTGGCTGCCTAGAGTGCTGTTTTGAGTAGATTTCTGAGAGTACACCCTAGCTTGAAAAAAGACTTCTGGGATTAAGGATAGCTGCAAACACAAATTAAAAAAAATCAAAAAGTCAATTGACAGCCACCAAACAGGAAGGAATAAATGCCAAAAGCAGTGTCTTTGTACACTCTCCATATCATTTCCCACCCTGGGTTTCAGCTTTTCATCCCATCCCCACGAGCCTCAGCTGCCTCCACTGAAACCATGGCAGATACCTGAAATCTCATTTATAGGAGAAACCACAGGCACCAGAGTTGCCACTGGTACTGGCACCAGCTCCACCAAGGCCAGTAAAAAGCCCAAATGTTAGAGTGGCAGTCAAGCTAGCACCAGCGCTGAAGCCACCACTAGCACTAGCGCCAGCACTGGTACTGGTACCAGTGCTGGCACTGGCACTGGCACTAGCACCACCACTCTCTTGGGCTTTAGCTTTATCTTCAGCTCCTGCCTGGATCCGGGCTTTGGCCCAGGGTCCAATATCAGCTTCATCCCAGTTGCAGGGCCCAGCAGCATTCTCAGAGCCAAGCCCAATGCCCATTTGTGCTCTGATCTCAGCTCTTGCCTTGGCTTCAGCTGCAGCCTCAGCTGCAGCCTTCAAATCTGCTTCCATTGCCTCTCGGTACTGAGCTGCCCATTCCTTGGGGTCCTTCTTTTGTACCTGAAATGGAAATAACAACCACTAGAAAGATCATAATCACAAGATTAAGTACCTACTATATGCTGGACACCATGCTACATGCTATATGTAATAGGTAGCAGCACAGTAAGTAATAACAGTAATTCTGCACCTAATATTCCATCCCTGTACTTGTACTTTAATTAGCCACATGATTTGAACATGTCACCTACAAACCTCTCTGGGACTGTTTTCTCATATGCAACAGGGCAATGCCATATGAGTTCTAAGGGCAATATGCTCCAGATAAAATACCTGTCAGTATTTGGCAACTAACAGAGGCTTCAAAATGTTCAAAAATGAACTGCAAGCTGCTCAGCACATGACCTGATCCAGCTAGTGGTACCCCATACTCCCGATACTCCAAGCTCAGGCAGCTCTCTAATTACCTTGCAGGCAAACTTGAGGACTTTCATCTTGCTGGTCTCATAGTAGGAACGTAAGCCCCAGAAGAACTCATACTCAGGGGGATTGCTATTGGGGACTCTAGCATAGTCCAGGTACCTTGAAAATAGAAATTCAAAGTCTTTACTTCTAGGACTACCAACGGATCACCCATGAATACGCTAGGCAAGCTCAAGTGTCCACCTCCCTCACTAATACTATATAGCTTTGCCCCCATTAGTGAGCCTTGTCACATTGGTACTATCCAGAAGCCATGTGGAAGTACATGGAGTACATGTGTAGGATATTTGTTCATAGGGAAGTCACAAGTTTTGTGCCCCTTGTCACAATGACCCCAGATTCCTGTTGGGTGTGTTGTAAACAGAGGAGCCATTCTTTAGGCCACCTGCTCTGGGCACACCCCATGGTAAGGGTCCTCAAGGAGGGCGGGCCAAGCTTTGAGCAAGATCCCCTACAGAAAAGATTGTAAGGGAACAACAGTCAACCATGAGTAGTATGTGCCATGTACATTCCTGACCATGTGTGCTGCGTGTGTTGTGCACATGTGCGTGCGCTCACATGTATATGTTTCTGTGTGTGCTTGTGATTGTGTGAGTGCTTTATACTTTTGCTATGATGAAAGAAAGTGAAGAAGGGTGGACTCTAGGCCTAAATGAGCCTTTTATCAACTGTGGGCCATGCGCAAACATCCCCTCTCAGAGCCCTAACAGTTATTCAACTGTTAAAGGCATGTTGGACAGCATTCTGCAGATTAGTTTTGGAAATGAAATCTGATGTACAAATCAAGTCCCCCACATGGCTGTGTGAAGCTACCATTCTAGGGCATTTTTGATGGAAAAATTTCTACGAAGCCCTGCATAAAAGCACAATAAAAAGAACCAAGTCACTGAACCTATGTAATCGTGAGCAAATGATTTCACCTCTCTGAATATGTACCTGGATATAAATGATAAACCCTCTTGCACAGCTGTTCTGAAGATACATGTGAGAGTCCACGTAAGAGAACAGTAAACATGCAGCTATTATTTGGTATCACGGTCCCCAGAAATAACCTAGCACCTGCAAGCATGCACACACACCTACACACATAAGCATGCTTTACCACTCAGTTCTGAGGCAGGAAAAATGCATGGAATACACCAAAAACACTTACTTTTGTTTCACAAACTCATCAGTAATGAGCTTCTTCACATCCCCAAAAAGTGAGTGATGTATTCTGGGGAGAAAAAAATGAACAAATACATACAACCAGGGCTGTGGCACTTCTCAGATACAGTAGAAACTTCCAAGATGAAAAGAGGTTTCAGCAGATGGGGAAGCTCCATAGAAGCTCAAGAGACAATGAGAAGAGGAGCAGAGTTCAGGACCATTTCCCCATCCACCCAGGTCAGAACTCTGGGGCCTTTACCCAGCCCAAGACCCCTGTCTGCTCCACCAGACCACCAGGTTGATGTAATCCTGGGACCGTCCTCTCTTGCCAAAGGACAACATGGACAGCAAGCGCTGAGAGAGCCCAATCATACCCAGGGCGCAGCCCCAACTTGCGCAGCACCTCCCAGATGACAGCTGCAAGGGGAGGCAAGAGAAAGGGGTAGAAAATGAGCATGTGGAATTCAGACCATGGCCACCCATTTGGCTGCACACTCAACCACTCACCCTCACTGGACCGATTTCCATTCATGAAGATGATGCTAAGAAGCACCATGAGGAGACCCAGCTTGGGTGAGTCCTTGGTCCTAATGAAATAATAAGACAGAAAGTTTTGTCAAAGTGTCATCTTTAAGATATACCAGCCAGCTCACTGGGCTAGCATCTCCCAGGTACCTCAGACATGGGGGAATTCTGCCCAATCTATGCATCAAGCTCTATGTGAGCCCAGGCAAGGTACGGAAGCATCATGAGCCACAGTCTCCTCATCAGTAAGATAGGAAAATCACATTCTACTTCATCCCCAGGTTGCCAAGAAGATGAAAGGATGCCTGTCAATCTGGTACAATACAGACACCCAGTAGATATTAGTTTTTCTTTCTTAGAGCCCTCAATCCTGAAACATTTTTAAGTAAAGCCCCAGTAACACACCTACCCTTTGAACTTCAGGATCCAATCACATCAGGAAGCTTCCCTTGAGAATCACTCTACCCATGACAGGCCTCAGTAGGAAGAGATGGGTACCAATAGGCCTGCTTTCCAGGGAAGCTTCAGGATACACACAAACCTGACAGCAGGAGTGTCCCATCCCAGGCTTTTGCACCCTTCAATCATAATAAGGCACTACTACTGTATGCAGGGCCCCAACCACATGGGAGAGCTGGGGCAGAGCCTTTGTAGGCCCTCTTTCTGACTAACAGGGCGTCAGAAGAGAGGGCAGAAGTAGTATCATGGATGCAAACAGAAATCCCCCTCCCACCCAGTCTTCTTCCAGCTTACGTTCCCAGTATGCCTGCATCGGTGGGCTCTAAGGTGCTGAGAAGAATGTATAAGTGGTCATTCTTATCAATTTCTTTCAACTGAATCCCAAATACCTGTGGGTGGGGAGAATAGCATGTAAGATCACAAAATTCAGCTTTTCAGGCATCCTGAAGCATGTAAAGCACACAGCTAAGTACCTAGCACACAGTAAACACACAACAAATGTACTGTTGTCATCTACATCATTCTTGAGATTTTTGGGAATCTAGGGAGACAGAAAAGTGAGCATCTGAATACACAACAGGATATATCCAGCAGCAAACAAGCCAGGACTAAGTTAGGTACCTTGAGTCCTGGCTGTGCTCTCACCACTTAATTGCTGCATGACCCATGGCTGGTCTATGGCCCTCCCTAGGCTACTATCTGTCCATCTGCACAGTGATGGGGCTGTATTAGTAGGTCTATTTGGTTCCCCCCAGAAGGGACATTGGACACCTTTGTTCCACTCAAGGTTTCCCCAGTGTGCCCATCCCCCAGGGCTGCCCCTTCACCTTCTCCAAGGAATAGCCTGCTCGTTCAATGATTTCAGGGTACACATCAGTGTATTCTTTGATGATGTCCTTCAGCATGTCTGCAAGGGGAGAGTGTTGCAAGCACCTGGGCTGAAGACTTGCCAGATCGCCCTCATGCCCAAGCTATAGACCCTTTGTTGACCACGCCATGGGTGACTCAACCATGTTCTGGGCTTATCAGTAGAGATACTAGCACTACCAAATTAGAATTTTGGGAAAAGAAAGATAGGGCCTTATCAATAGAGATGGTAGCACTACCGAATTAGAATTTTGTTAAAAGAAAGGTAGGGCCATAAGAGTGAGGGGATGCCCAAAGTAAATGGGAGAGTGGGCAATGTAGGGCAGAGCTCAGGAAAGGAGGAAATTTGGTAGGAATCTACCTGAGCGCTTGATGGGAATCTTTGTCTTGTCTTTAGCCAACAGGTACTTCACCAAATCATTCGCCTGGGACAAGAAGAACAGATGGAAACCTTAGTGGACAGCAGAGAAGAGGGCTGGCAAATGAGTGGAAAAGGCAAGATGAAAAGGATGGCGTTCTTACCCTTCCTTGCAAAAGGGCCACATCTCGAGGTGGCGGTGCTTCAGGCTCTTGGGATGACTGGAGCTTGGCAGCTCTACGGCGGGCCTTGCCCCTACGTGCTTTAGGTGACCTCAGGGAAAGCAGAGCTCTCCGGGCCCAAGCAGCCAACCGAGTCCTTGATGCCCTGCGGGCCCAAAAGGCTATGGGCCCCCTTGAAGCCCTTTTGGCCATTGAAGCCATTAGGGCCTTTGAGACCCTTCGGCCACCTGTGGTTCCAGAAGTCTGACTCTGATCACTGCTGCCGTCCTCTTCCTCTTCCAGATGTTTCACCTGCATCAACAAATACAAAGCTCAACATTACCAGGTGAAGCAGGTAGTCCTTCTTCCTCATCCTCCCTCTAATCCTGCTCCTGTAGTAACAGCCTGACTTGATAGACACTAGCTATGCCATGCAGAGAACTGGATTTATTTCTCACTGATTTCCAGTCCAGAACGCCATCCTCCCAGTTCATCAGAAGCCTGAGGCTTTTCCTCTTTCTGTATCCAGTACTGGCTCTGTTTGTGACACACAAGTTACCTTTCTCAGTATCGTTCTCTATAAAACTAAAACAGTAAGATTTATTTTCAATATTTGATGATATAACCTGTGTGAATGTGCCTAGGTCAAGGGCTAACACACGAGCAGATGTCATGTCAACATAAATTGCATTACATTAAAATAGCAGCTATGTGTATTGCTGTCTCACCTCCCACAAGTCTGTGAGGTCTCTGAAGTCAGGAATTATATCATATTCTTCTCAGGCTTTGATCAGTGAAGGGAATCTTTCTAAATGTTTATACAATAAGTGAACCAAGTGAAAAGAGAGGAGCAGAAAAGCATGGGTGGTGAGTGCGGAGGTCTTACCTTTCGGGCTTTCTTGGCCTTGACCTTGGGCCGAGTATCCTGATTCTCCTGAGCCTGGGCAGTTGCACCTTCATGCTCAGGTTCATCTGCCTGAGACTGAGAAGCAGCTGCCTCCGTCTCTGAGGCCTTTGTATTGACCTTCATATCAGCCACACAGCTGACCTTTTTGGTCTCAGTGGCAGGCACTGTCGCAGCCCGCAGGTCAGTATTCTGTGTCTTGGTGTCAGCTGCTGGACTCTTGTTTTCAGCTGTCGGAACCTGAGTATCAGTCAGCTGTGTGGTAGGTGAGGACTGGTTGGCAGGTGCCTCCTGAGCCTCTGGGGCCTTTGAGACCTTTATGGCCTTTGAGACCCCTAAGGCTTCTGAGACTTTTGCAGCTTCTGAGATCTCTGGTGTCTTTGAGACCTTTGGTGTCTCTGAGACCTCCAAATTCTGAGTCACTATCAACAGGGTCTGCATCACTGAGCCACTGTCCTTTTCTGAAGCTTTGGTCTGCAAGGGGAAACAAGAAACCTTACTGACCTCTCCACCTAGAACTAAGCAAATTGCTCCAACATTAAGTCCACACTTGTCAGGCCTGTACTCATTCCTACTGCAGTGTGCCCTGAACACCTCAGCCCAATAAGGCTTCCCCTTCCTCTGAGCAAGAACTGATGGTGGAAGAGGTGCCTACCCACTCTCTTTCCCTTCTTTCCTCCCTCTCTTCCTCTCTCCACTGTGCATGTATTGGGGGCAGACATCCAAGCAAAGAAGTGCATGGAGAACGACAAGTGAGATGAGGGAATTGCTAAGGGATGTGGAGCAGCAACAGGGGCTGGAGAGAGGACAGAAAGAGGCCTTACCTGGAAGCAAGCTGAGCCTGCACCACTGTCGTTTGTGTCAGACATGTCTCAGGTTGGCCTGGCAAGAGTTGAGCCTGATGGGGAAAAGGCCTGGGTCAAGTGCTGAGCCTACTGAATGTCCTCTCTCCAATCTTGCCTAGGTTAATCCTCACTTTCCCTAGAGCCTCAATCCCCAACTCCTCCCCCACCCCGACGACTTTTGTTTTCAGATACAGAAATCCAAAGCGTCTAGGTCTCAGTTCTCTGCAGCCGCACCCTCCCTTTCTCCAGGAAGATGTGCCAGCGCGGCAGCTCAGAGGACCCCGCCCCTTTTCCCAGTGCACACCCCCAGTCGCAAGTCGATAGTGCGCATGCGCGTCTGCTGCAGGCCCCATCTCCTCCCCGCTTGCTTTCCACAAGTCCTTTCTTTGAAGTCCACCATGCACATGCGCGTTCTGCAGCTGGCCTGTTTGGCTGCTGGCCCTTCTCAACACGCCCCTTTCTAGCGATACACGATGCACATGCGCAATGGTAACAGTCTCAATACAGCACCCTGTCCAATACACGCCCCTCTACAGGTCCGCAGTGCCCTTCTGTCCCTCCCTCTCCCCAAAGAGCCTCCCTCTCAAATTGTCGCTGAGTCTGGTGGTCCCAGCCCCTCCCCTACTCTCACTCAACCAAGTCCACTGGGTCTCCTGATTCTGTCCTTTTTTCTAATAAGCCCACCTCCAAACTAGGGAAAATGCATCTTGGTTACGCCCCTTCCCAATTACACCCTAGCCCCCTCAAATCAGTATTGAACTAGTAATTCCATCTTAGGCCCAGCCAAACCAGGGCCAGTTCCCTCCCTTCCCAGCCGGATGGATCCGGTACAATCCGGTCCTTGTGGCAGGTTTTCTCCAGATCCCAGAAGGTGGGGCCGACCCCTAGCGGGCTCTCATCCAAAGCTGGACTCCGCAGCTCACCTGAGATCCTACAATTCCCGAGTAGATCCACTCTCCAAGCCTTTCGGAAACTCCGAGACCGCCCTTCCCCCTCCAGGCCGGAAGTGGTCCCGCCTCTTTCCGCCTCCCTAGGGGGCCTCCCTTGGTCCCAGCCTGTGTGCCCCTCCCCCGCTCCCAGCTCCTCATTCCTTATTTCCCCCTCCCAGTTCCCTTTGCCTCCCTCCCTACTCCCATTCCCAGATCGCTTTTCCTATTTACCTCACAGAATTCCAATTCCCATTCCTTACACCCTCCTGTGTTAGCTATGCACACACTCCCCCAGTCTTCCTTAACCCCTTTCTCCATCCACTAGTCTCTTCTCTGGATCTTCACGCCCCCCTCAGTATTTCCCTTTCCCCCACGTATTTCCAATTCCCCAACCAACCCTGGGGTCCCCCCCCCACTTTTTTAACTCCACTGGTCTCTGCTTTCCAGTCCATATACAGTACAGCCTACTACTTTCCCAGTCATCTTTATTGCCTACACCCCACACCGGATCACCTCTGCTCCAGCTGCAATGGTGAAATATGAATTGCCCACCTGGCTGGCTGCGGGTTCCAGGAGGTTAGAACTCCTGTCTGGCCTCCAGAAAACCCTAATATCAACACCTCTCACCTTATCCTCTAGCGAGTCCAGGGTATGTCTGCCTTTGCTCAGTC
>NW_022900951.1:47797673-47820169 GCF_012274545.1 Fukomys damarensis | reverse complement strand
TTGGGGAGGTGAGGGGTGGGGCAATGGGGCCCCGCTCCGGCTGTCTGACGCCAAAGCTCATGCTTATGCCACTGTACCAGGATCAGTCCGAAGCCTTTCTAACCCATACCACTCGCTGAAAGCGATTCCTTCATTGCATTTATTTATTTTTATATATTTCTTATTACAAAGGTAATGTGTTGTCTTTTTGAAAACCCAAATAATGCATAAATATGTAACAGACCAATGAAAGCCCACCCTTATATCATTCCCCAGCAATAATCACTAGAAACATTTTCATTTATATATTCCTCCAGATTTTTATTCATATACTAATTTGGGAGATTTTATCCCTACACATGGTACACTGTTCCTCTTATTCTGTGACCTGCTTTTTTCTTTTCTTCCAGTTATATATTTAAATATCTTTCCCTTGGTGCAAATTTTCTTAATAGCTGCATAATCTGGTGTATACACATCCCATTATTTATTTAGATAGTCCAATTTACATGGACATTTGGATTGTTCATTTTGTCCCCTCACTGTTACCAACAATACTACAAGGAACATCCTAGTCCCTTTTGTTATTTTTATGGTAGCGTTTGCTAACAAAAGTCTTCCACTTTAATATCAAATTTGTCAGCTTATTTTCAAAAAGTGCATAGATGTAAAAGTAATGGAAAGTAGATTAAAGAATCATTAGTTACAGACTATGTGAATGTAAGCCTGGAAACACCAAGAGTATTAATTTAAAACATATTAGAAATCATAGAATGCTTTAGCCCAGTGGTCAGCTGCAAAAATAATAACATTCAATATCTTTTCTGCATCCAAATGGACTTCAAATGGTCACATCTCTTGCTTCAAAAAATCACATTTTCCTTTACTAAGCAAATAAAATATCATGGATACCTATGATCTATGAATAATTTAAGACATGCATGCACACATACATTTCTCACATATTCAAGGTAGGTTTCTGGCCTCCTGTTTCTTCTTTTCCTCTGAACTGTTACTTCCTTCAACTTTATGATTTCACCTCACCACTTTTTTTGCCTCTTAGGTTTTCTTCCTATCCATGCTGGATCTAGCCCTTCCTTTTCTTCCAATTCTACTGCCCTAAATTCCTATCTGTTCAAATCCTAACAAGCCTTGAATGCCAAGATAAGGACTTTTACATAGGGGTTATTGAAAAGCTCTAGGCATGGATATGACATAAGTTTGTGTTTTACAAAGAGCATTCTAGTTGTCATACAGAGTATGGAGTAGATGTGTCACAGAAACAGGGAGAATAACAAAGAGCTTGGTAATTATCCGGGTAAACAATAATTGTGGCTTGGCCTAGGGTGGTAGTAGTGGAGTTATTGAGAAATAATTGAATTCAGGAGACAGTAAAGAAATAAACAGTAATACTTCGTGAGTAATTGGATTGTGGAGGGAGGGGTTAAGAGGAGGTATATGTCAGCGGGAACTCTTTGGGATCTGATTTGAGAGCTTGGATGGTGACCTCTCACTAAAATATGTAATACTAAATGATGAATGGATTTGAGGGAAGCTGAATATTGATTTTGGAGCATGTATGGGACATCCAGGTGGAAATGTCCCACAGGCAGTTGGATATAAATGTCTAAACTTAGGAAAACCGTCTGGACATGGATTATAGATCTGAGCATCATCAACATATAAATGGTTCTTTAATTCATGGAAAGGGCAAGAATACCCAGCATTCTGCTAGAAGAGATGCAGCACGTCTGATAAAAGTGGAGGAAAATTATCCCATTAAAGAGGCTGATAAGGAGTGATCAAGGAAATACAAAAAAAAAAAAAAAGAAAGAAGCATCACAAAACCAAGGAAAGAGACTTTTTATTTATTTATTTATTTATTTAATTTATTTTTTCGTTTTGTTTTTTTGAGACAGGGTCTCACTATGTAGTTTAGACTGACCTAGAACTCACTATGTAGCCCAGGCTGGTCTCAAACTCACAGAGATCCTCCTGCCTCCGCCTCCCGAGTGCTGGGATTACAGGCATGCTCCACCACGTCCAGCTGAGAGAGACTTTTTAAAAGAAAAGTCTATGTAGCACAGACTGGTTCCAAGAGATTAAAAGAAAAAAGTAAGGTCCCTCAAAATGTTGAGGAAATTTTGACAATTGGATAGTAGTTTCTGGTGACCTTTAAAGAAATATTTTCAGTAGAGATATTTGTGACATCAATTGCTAATTACTTACCCTGATATCCATTCCCCTCTTCTTCCCTAGTAGGAGAACATTTAATTTTTTAGATGGATGCATAATTTTCGATTCCCGGAATAAATACCTTGAGGGCTAGAGTCGTAAGATGGTGGAGCAATAAACTAAACAGAAACTAGATCTCTAAGAATTTCATGTAGCCACCATGGACTGCCTTCTTCTGGCTTTCTTTTAATGAGTTTACATGAGTGCCTTATTGAAGCCATTACTATTTCTAAGTCTATCCTATGCAGCAGTTTCCTGATTGCAGTGAGTTGAGTTGTGGATGGTAGATAAAGTATTCATGACAATGAGTAATTTTACAAGAAATGTCTGAGGCTGATTTGAAGACTCTCCCAAAAATCCAGCCCTATTTTTCCAGTTTACTTATATTCCACTTAAATAGAACACAGATGCACAGATCTATGACCAGGTGCACCCTGCCTTCTTGTGCCTAGGAACTTTTGCTCATGCAATTTCTTCCCCATAGAATGACCTCTATTAGATCTGTTCCTCCATTATGTCTACCCTGTGCTACAACTTCCAGAATTTGAAGTTCCACAATATTTTAAGTCATATCTATGGCCTTAAGTAACATAGTCAGAACTTTTGAAAGTATTAGATTCATGCAGGTACAGCAAAATATCAGTCCCAAATTATCAGAGGCAATTCTTAAAGGTCTTTAAATGCAAGCTTCTCTTCTCAGTTCTATGACCTTCAGAACACAATACTATAAAATCCCTTCTTTATTTTATACCCTGGAGATCATAAAACAGGAGGCAAACTTATCAGGAGAAAAACAAATTAGTTCACAATCTTCATCCTTTGACTAGAGATTTCCACCTATCTTCTGCTTGTGAACTTTGAGAATCTTTTGATCATTAGCATTTACCCACACAACTGAAAAACAGAGGTCTCTAGGTCTGAGGCCTAGTTCCAGCATCCATACGTCAGCACAAATATACCTGAGATTATATCAGTTTCGTGTATTAATTACAGAGAAGGATGAAAATCTGAGCTATCATCAGGCATTTTAGACCATTACATAAGGAAAAACAGTCTAAAGATTGTTTAGTGCAGAATGTCAGGATGAAACTGTAATCCAGGAACATTTGAAACACCAGACCCCTGAAGCTTAAATGGGAAGTGTAGAACATCTCCACCACCAATCCTGTTCTAGTATATTTCCCTTCCTCCAAAAAATTAGATTATCAGTATCTCCGAATTTTGGAAACTTTAGAGATAATGCCAGGAGAGGGTAGCAAAAATTTCCTTCCAAGTCTTTTACTTCTTTAGTCACTAAGCTGTACAACACAACAGATTTAAAACTGAACATTAGATTTCTTTGTTCTTTAAATTTCCATAGCCTTTCCTACCACTGGGAAAGGCTTACTAACTGTGCCTTTTCCTGGACATCAGCCTCACTCCATGCCTGATGGGCTTTTTCTGACCCCCAATATACTGGCAGCTCTACTCCTCTCCATTTCCAGGTTCCTGTGTCTCTCTTTTGAGCTGCTGATGGATATCATGTTTCCTCAATTTATATGTAAGTTATTTTAATTTACTTTGTGGCACTCTAAACCCTAAGGACTAGCTATCCAAAACAAAATGACCATTTTGTTACATGAAAGCCAAATTTTCTAGAAATCTAGAAGCCAGGTGTGGTGGCTCAGGCCTGTAATCCCAGCACTCTGGGATTATTCAAACCTAGCCTGGGCAGTTTACCTTTCCCCTTATACACTGAGTTCTTCCTCACAATAAGCCTATGAAGCAAGATAGGGCTATTCAACAGAAAATGAAGTCCTTCTATGTAGTACGCATCTGTATATAGGTGGCTTTTGCTTATAAGGGGCTTACATTCCTATTTAAAAACACCAGCCTTGTTTTAGAGGGTAACATTAAGGAATGAGAAAGGTACCCTCTTTAAGGCAAATAAACTAAGTGGCACAGAGAAGACTTGAACTCAGGTCAGTGGGATGCCAGAAACCAGAGCCTTAACCACTACTCTAGGCTTTGTCCAATAATCTAAGTCCCAGAATACTTTTTCCAACTGCTATAATTTGGATATGGTCTGTGTCCCCAAGGTTCGTGTGCTGAAAAGTTGGGCCTCAGTGGAGGTCTTGAGATGTTAGAACCTTAGCTGGAGATGGCGTCTCACAGAGGTGGGGTCTAACAGAAGGTAATTAGATCATCAGAGGCTCCCCCCTTGGCAAAGATCAGTGTAACTCTTTCAGGACCTTGGTTAGTTTATGCAAGAGTAGATTGTTATAAAAAGAGTTAACCTGCCCCCTGAATCTCTCTGGCTTCCTGTCTTAGGATTTTTTCCTTTTAGTACTACTCCTGTAATGATTCCATCCACCATGTTGTGATGCAGCAGAGATCTCTTCAAAGGTAGAATGGACTCGGCCACCTGATCTTGGACTTTCAACATCTAAAAGTGTAAGCTAAATAAAACTCTTTTCTTTATAAATGCAGCCTCATGCATCTGTAATAGCAAAGAAAATAGACTAATATACCATTCCTCTTCATAAATATATATAGGTATATTATAGTATGGCTTTTCATTTATAAGGGCAAGTCTAACTGGATAGCTATATGTCCACTTAGATATTATCATAAAGTATCATTTGTGAGTTCAGTGAAGCTTGCAACATTTGATTTTAATTAAATTCATGAGAGTACATGCCAACAAATCAAACACTACAGAAAAGCATATAATAAAATAGTCACCTGCCTAAATCCTTCCTATCTCCATCCTACCCAATCAAAGCTAAGAGGTTTTGGTTTTAGTTCTTTCAGTGGCTCCTTTCCAAAGTTAGATAACAATATACAATATCTTCCAGCTTAGAACATTTAGACAACATTCTATTGACTCCCCAAGATGGCAATTTAAGATTTTGTTTATGTATATAACCTTCTTACTTTTCCTTCCACTCCTCTCTATGGTTAACATCAATATATCTTTTTTTGCTCTTGATTATTGTTGTAGCTAGAAAAAATTCTCTATTTCTTTTTTTTGTAATTGTTCTCTATTTCTTATTCCATTCATTTTTGGCAAATGATTTTGATTGCCCATTTTTTAGGACAAGGTTATTAGGGCCACTGCCCTCCCCCGTCATTCAATGATACACATTGTCAATTTAATCTTTCCTTTTATATTACCCAAATTATTAACATTTACATTTTGTTGTGAAGTCACAATAAGGTTTCCCATGCTTAGCTTCTCCAGATTGACTTCAAAATCTGAAAACCAATAAACAGACAGCATTTACATTATCTTGGCATGTAAATATTTTCAAAATCTAGCCAAGGAGTGACCCAGGAATATACTTCTTTCTCTAAAAGCTCAGTGTCAGAATCTTTGGGCCTCTCAAAGTAGAATGTTTCTAGAATCAAGGTCAAATAGAGTCTCTCGTATTCATTTATTTGTTTATAGTCATATTATATTTTATTTTGATCTGTACTTATCCATGACTTTCTTGCATTGTTGCTCACACAGAGAGAAAAAGAGGGGGGATGCTATAATAGCTTTTCTTTTTTCCTTGAATTATATGCCTTTATCCACTCTTTCAACAAATATTTATTGAGTCTAGTGTATGCCAGGCACTGTTCTGGAATCTGGGATTCACTGTTCTAGTTACAGCAGTGAAGAAGACAATAGGAAACTTTCTCTCCCATGGAACTGATTCAAATGAGGAAAAGAGAAAAAAAATCAAATAAATAAGTAAAATACATAACAAGTTAAAATGTAAAGTGTTATGGGGAAAAATAAATCAGGGTAAAAGGAATGGAGAATGCCACTGAGTGGAAAGTTGTTTAAGTTTTAAATAAGTTGATCAAGAAAAAAAATCGCTACTAAACAAAGGTTTACATGAAGTAAGAGAGCAAGCCAAATAGATACCTGTGGAAAGAACCTTATAAGCAAAAGTAGTCAGTGCAAAAGCCCTGAGGCAGGACTGTACATGGCACTTTTCACATGCCTGGCATTTTTGAAGAATGTAAAGGTGAAGGTTGCTAGAGTGGTGGAGGAAAGAAGAGATGGAACTAATAAGAAATGAAATAAAATATGTAGTGAGGGCTCACTTCACCAACACCTGTCATACAGCAATGTGTAAACCATAGTGGGATCCACCAAAGGTTTTGAACAGAGAGGAGAGAGGATCTGAATTGAGGTGTATTTTTTCCCCAGTACTGGAATTTGAACTCAGGACCTTGCATTTGCCAGGCAGAAGCAGAGCTACTCTGCTACATCCCTAGCCTCCTGAGTTGAGTTTTTAAAGGATCTGAAAATAAACTCATAGAGCACAGAAGAGGGAATGAAAAAGGTAAAAGTAAGGACCATTGCTGCAGTGACTACTTAAATTGCATCCACTATTTCTTGGATCCACTCTTCTTGGACACTTACTTTTGAAATCTTTCTTTGGCTGTAGGAATCAACTTCAAATATAATTTTTATAAAGTTTTCTTTATTGTTTTTGTTTTATTAGTCTGGAACTCCTACTATTTAAATGTTGAACCTACTGGACTGATCTGTATGTCTTACATTCATCCCACTTTCTGTTTCTTTCTTTGGGGGTTTTTTTGGGGGGTGGCTTACATTTTAAGAGATTTTCTCAATATTATTTCCCAGTTTGGTCACTGAATTTTTAAAAATTTGGAAACATACTTTCAATTTCTGAGGAGTCTTTTTTATTATTCCTGTTTCGTGTCTCTTAGTTCTTATTTTATGCATGTGATATCTTCTTCAATCTCACTGAGAGATCATTTTCTCCTGAAGTTCTCTTTTTTTCCAGAATTTCCCAATGCACTTCAGTTAGTTTTCCTATTTCTTCATTTTAGTCTTTGCTGTCTTGCTGCAGGCCTTTTCTTTATTTGCCTGAGACTCCTTCGTTGTCTACTCATCTGTAAGAAAAAGTGACTAATAGATGATGTGGGTTTTCTCTGTTGCTGTATAACCAGAGCTGTTCTCTAGCTGTGATTCTCCTCAGTGAGGAGATTCCAAGAAGAAATTTATGTGGACTTGGGGGAGGTGGCAAATTATGGGCTTTGGGACCCCCATATACCATAATGAAAAGATTTTCTTATGCAATCCCAAATGCCATAGGGAAAAACTGAGTAACAGGGAATAGTTTGTAAAATGACTTCAAAGTTTTTGCCCATGAAAGTAGGCACAGGAGCTGCATGTGTTCTCTATGCTTATTGGTAGAAAGGAGAAAGATGAGGGTCTGGCGTGCTGATACCCATCCCTACCCCATGCAGACCTCCAAGTACTTTCTTTTTCTCAGCACCTTTCTTTACCCCATGTTCCATAGGACCTGTAGTTATTGAATCCAGAGCAACTCAACAATGCATCTGTCCACTCGCACCCCAACTCAAATCATTGAAGGGTCAAAGAACTTTTGTCAGGTCTCATTTACTGAACATTTGCCACATGCCAAGCTTCTCAAAGGTACAAACTCAATGTTCACAACAACTCTGTGAAGTAGGTACAGAGAAGTAAGTTAACTTGCTTAAGATTACACAGTCAATAAGTGGCAGAACTGAAATTTAACCCCAGATGGTTTGAGTCCAGAATTTGCATTTTGAAATACTGCATTAAATTCTTTGTGAGCTCTGCCATGGCCTTCCTTGGCTTTTCGCTATTCTAGGAATTGCAAACCTCATTGTCTCTAGGACCCTAAATTGCTATGGGACCATGAATAAATCTATTTTCACTTGAGATTAAAGTCAGTAACAGAAAAGTCCAAGATTGAAGATTTGTGTTTCCAGCCTCTCTTTCATCTCTACTATCTTTTTAGGATGATCAGAGCTGAGTGATCTTTCTCTGGCTGCAGTTCCTGGGCTCCAATGGATGTTTATAGGAAAGAAAAACCCCACCCTGAGCCAACATAGCAAACAGACAGACCCAGCACTCTGGTATGTTTAGTTTCTATTCGTTTTACAGCTAGATGAAGGTGGCGGGGCATGGAACTGGCCCTTCTCCAGCAAAATGCCAGTCCCAGCTCTTGGACAATTCTGGCTTGTGTGGGCCTCAATGCCACATTCAGAGACCTCTTATATGGTACCTCTCTCTCAAGAGAAGGAATACCTGGAGGTTTAAAAAGAGCAAGGGTTTGGAAATCAAAGCTCTGATCTTCTGGATGTGAACAACAGACCAGGCCAAAAGTGGCACCATGTCTTACTGGAGGTGCCTCATCTGTATCAGATTTTTGCTGACAATTCACCTTGAACTGACATACCAGGGACCTCCTGGACTCTCCTCATCAAACACAAAGGTCAGTTCTGTGAAGATGGAACAAAGTTCCAACATTTGTGAGGAAATTAGCTTCTTGGTGGTGGCGGGGACCAGGGGAAGGTTATTCAGGCTGTTTCTTGAGTCCTATGACTAAGAAGCTAAAGCCAGAGAAAATACTTAATTTTTGCTGAGCTGCACCAGGGGTCAGATGCTGCATGAGGGGGTCTCAGAGTTATAATTCAAGTCAATCCTCACAGCATCCCTGGGAGCAAGGATCTGTTATTATCCCCATTAACAAGAGGAAAAGAGGCTTAGAGGTTAAGATAAGGAAGGGACAAAGACAGAATTTAAACCTTGGTCCATCTGATCTCAAATTGTCTTCATTTCCCACTGCCCCCTACTGGAAATGATCTAAATTTCTTTATGTGTAGGTGGCAGAGCCATGACTTCAGGAAAAGTGAGGAAAAGATATTTTACTTGTATGACTTCAGCCTCTGGGACTCAGTTAACTCAGCTATAAACAGTGGGTAATAATAGTATTTAGCTCATGGGACAGATGTGAAGATTAAATAAGGTTGTGAATGTCAAATATTTATCATGATTGCAGTGCACAATTGCACTTACTAAATGCAATTCTTTATACCTGGAATCTTAAAGAAGAAAAACTATATGTTTATCATGGTCCTTTACAAAGAGTAGCCTTGATTAATGCAGCCACTCGGCTATATTCTAAAGCTCTACTAAAGTGCTATGTTCATTCTATAGAAATCTGTGGGCCAGCAGCAGCAACAGCAGCTGCCACCGCCCCCTCTAGGAGCCTGTTAGAAAGGTAGAATCTCTGGCCTCATCTGAGATTTCTTGAATCAGAATTTTGACAAGATTGCCAGGAGATTTATAGGAACTGGTATTTTTTTTCCCAGCTCTGGGTATTGAACTCAAGTCTTTGCCCTGAGCTATATCTCAAATCTTCTTTTATTCTTTTATTTCTAAGTCTATTTTTGTTTCTAACTTATTTCCAGGCTAGGCTGCCTGAACTTAAAATCTTTCTGCCTCAGCCTCCAAGTAGTTAACACTGTACATCACCATACCTGGCTCCAGACGTTCTTTTGTTCATGATCTTCTACAAGCCTGTGGTTTTGAGACTTGCTAAAGTTTACTGAAATAGCAGGCAGATCCACTAAATGGGTGATCCCTCTCTGGGCCTCACTTTCTCTAACAGTACTCTGAGGCCAGACTGGGAATCTTGGTATCCCAAATAGCAGCCCATCTAGACCAAGGGCAGAATATACCTAAACTACCTCCTGTCTTCTCTCTCAGCTGATAATGATGAGCTGCTCCACTACGGTGTCTTGTTATGCCCACATTGTGGTCACCTTTGTCTTGTTCAATCCATATGCTGAGGTACATGGTGCCATCTTTGTTCTGGATCTGTCTCATCTAACCTTTATCTCCAATTTCACTGTGTAAATCAGCATCCAAACTCAGCATTTAATTCATTTGCACATGCATTCGTTATTGTTTGCTTTTTCAGCAGAATGTAGTGATTTAAAGGATGTTCTCTGAGGTCAGGCTTCTTGAGTACGAATACTGCTTTGATAGTTATGGAACCCAGAATGAATTACTTCACTTCTGAATCTCATTTTACATATCTATAAAATGGAGATAAAATCAAGATTGACTTGCAAGGCCTAATTTAGTTAAAATATGTGGAAATCTAGCTAAAATCGGTGCAAGGTACATGACAAGTACTTGATAATATTAGCTTTTTAAAAAAAACTGAAGTTTCCTGATGCTGACTATCTGGCTTACACTGTGCTGGGTGCAACAGAAAGAGAAAGATGGGTTGTGCACAGTCCCTGCTCCCAACGTGTCCACAGATCAGTGAAGGTCATAAGGAAGCAGATAATTTTAATAAAGTATGCTAGGAGGAAAGAGCAATTTGAATGCGGAGTGGTGGAAATGATGAGGGTGAACAGGAAATCTGGTCAGTTCCCTGAGGCTTGACATGTGAGGTGATCACCAACCAAGCAGAGTGAAAGTGGGGGCTGGGGAACTAAGACAAAATGAATAAAGACACAAAGATTCTCTTGTTGGGGAACCGCGTGTACTTCAGATTCACTGGAGTGTAGGGGACAGATAAGGCAGTAGAGTAGTCAGAAATGAAACTTAAGATTTAAGGAAAGACTATGCTGTGGAAGACTTCTAATGTTAGAGTACGTACTTGAAACTTACCTAATGATCTCTAGACCATTTTTGGTGCTTGAACACTTATCAAGAAAAACTTGATCATGTGATCCCAAAATATGCATATTTACTAATTTATGTATTATATAAATATATTCCAGAACAAATATATTATGAAGCATATAAATATAATTCACTACAGCATGAGAAAAAAAAATCCTAGAATGTCAATACTCTTGTGCCACTCCTTGATTTGTCACCAGCATCCCTGGGGCATGTGCACCCTACTTTAGTTGTAACTGTGGCCCATAATAAGGAGATGTGGAGAGGCTGTAAATAAGGAGTGACAACAGTGAAGTAGGAGTGAACTAGAGAGCCCAACAAGGAACCTGGGAAACTAAGGAAATGGAGGCAGAGTCCATGTGAGGGATTCCTGAAGTTGGAACATAGCACTGGTGGTGAGATTTCAGAGATCAATGGAGGGAGAAACAATCTGACTGTATGTGGGAAGTACACAAATATTAATGGTGTTTACCTTTTTTCTGCTTATTAGATGTGGTAGATAATCAGGACTTGGTTAAAGTGACAAACAAGAGAGGAGGAACAGATGGAAGGAAAGTTTAGTTTTCATTAACCTATATAATACCTTAATGCAAATTACAAAAAGGCCTCTGACTTTTGATAGAGACACTCTAAGACCTAACGGATTATTAAGCCCAATGCAGGCAAAATTTCTGCCCTTGTTCAGCTGTCCTCACCACTGTTAGTGGGAAGGTTCTTAAGCCATAAAAAATCTGTACAGCCTTAAACAGCAGCACTGGAGCCTACACTGCACCATCAAACACCTCTTAGCCCTGCCCTGTAGAGTGGCTAGGTTAGAGAAGGTAGTGTAGAGTTAGTCAGAGATACAAAGGAGAAGCACTGAGGTTGTTAATGATGGCTTTCTGCAAGCAGGATTTTCAGACAGTTAAGAGTAGAAAAGACCAAGATCATTGTATATGGGGATCCAAGGTAACCAAAGACAAAAACAAAACAACAACACACACAGAAACAGGCATGGTGTGTAGTATGGGGACTAACCTGGTTGGTGGTCAAATGATGCAATAGCCAAACATTCAGGCAGGATTTGGATTTTTACTTCAATAGGAAAAACACCAAATAATTTTTTTAATTAGGCAAAGCAGGATGGAGGAAATGTTCTTGGGAAGACTTTGTGGAAAGTATGCTGGCTGGAGACAGCACATACATAGAGATCCCAGACTGTGAGACCAGCTCCATTCTACCTCCCCATTCCCTGAGAAAACCTTGGGACTGTGACAGCTCAACCAACCCCCACACTAGCCCAATGATGGCAGTACTGTTTCAGCTACCTTGAAACACTTCTACTCTAAATAGTCTCTTCTGCCAGCTGCATATAACTTCCTCAATGTTCCGGAAAGCTGCTGCCTTGATCAAATAACTTTCTAAATATCTGTACCTCACTTACTCTGTTTGTGAAATGGGGACTATTGCACTTGCCTCCAACAGAGTTGTATTAACATTCTCTAGGACACTAAACTCCCACTCTTCAAAGGCCAATTGTGATCTATCTCTATGAGATTTATCCATGGCTTCGCATTTTCCATGGCAAACATTCCTTGCTGCTACAGGAGCTCACTGAATCTTTAGTTCAAAACCCCTGATTGGCTAGGCTTACCCACCTACACTAACCTTTTCTCCATAACTCCATTCCCTGCCTCTATTATCCACTGTTCCCTGAAACAGAGTCTATATTTTCTTCTGTTTGTCTGGGATACCCATTCCGCAATCAATGACTGAGTGCTTGCTGTGTGCTAGTCCATATTCAGGGATACAGCAGCAAATAAGACAAACGAGATCCTTGCCCTCAAGGAGCTCACAATCTTATAAAGAAAACACACACAGGAAAAATAAACAAATACATAACATATCCATTCATTGATGAGAATTGCTACAAAGAAACACAAAGTAGAACAGAAACCAAGAATGAGTTGAAAGTGCTATTCTAGAATGAATAAAGATGTCTCTCTGAGGAAGTGACATTTGAACAAATACCTGAAAAGAGAGGATGTGAGACTTGCACAGATCTGGAGGAAGAGCTCGTCAGACAAAAACAACAGTAATTGGAAAGGTTCCAAGACAAGAGTGTGCAGAATAAGTTCAAGACATAGTGAGGAGCACCATTCACAATAAGAAAAAAATGGAAACAAGTGTCCATCGACTAATATATGGATAAAGAATACTTGGACATATGCACAAGGGGGGACTATTCAGCTATAAAATGAAATGCTATAATTTGTAACAACATGGGTGGAACTAGACATCATTAAATGAAATAAATCAGGCACAGAAAGAGAACTACTGCATGGTATCACTCATGTGTGAAACCTGAAAAGTTTATCTCGTAGAAGTTGAGAGTAGAATGGTGGTTGCTAGAGGCTTAGGACAGTAGGAATGGAGTGAGGCTGATCAGCAGGTTCTACGTTACAGTTAAATAGGAGGAAGAAGCTCTGGGGTACTATTGCAGTAATGTACCGTACATTTGAAAAATTTGGAAGAAATGATTTTGAAAGGTTTCTTTCCACATTTTTAGTAGTGCATATTGGTTATACCAGATTAATAGGTTTCATTTTGGCAGATTTGTACATGCACATAATGTGCTTTAATCACATCCTTCATCATCCCCTTGACCCACTCTCCCCCACCCAGTCTCACAGTTCTGTGAGGCGGTTTCAATGTGTATAATGTATTTTGACTGTGAATATTTTTAATCATAAAATGATAAATATTTGGTGATATAAATGGCCTAATATAAACATTACACAGTATACACATATACCAAGCATTATACAGTACCCATCATATGTACAACTTTTATGTTTTTTTAATAATTGGCAAATTTGTTTAGTACATGTTTGTAACTCATACAGTTTACAATCATCTTGAGGAGTGATTGCATGTACACGGTACAGCTTGTTTCTTTTTTAAAAATCCCCATTCCCTTCTCTATCCCTCCTCCCTCATCCTCTAGGTCCCTTATACCCTTTTCTGTACTTGTTGATATAGTCTTAGCTCATGCTATGGCATACACTGTTCACATTAACTGAGGTTATTAGATTTCTGTACATGGTACATCTTTCTTCCTTTCACTTCCACTTCCCCTTCTCCTCATCCCTCGCTCTTGTTCCCTTGGGCCACTTCCCTATTGCACCAGATCTGTTCCCTTGTCCCTTTCTAGCCATCTTTTATCATTTTCTTTGTTTGCATTGGCCTTACTTGAATGAGGGATAACTATGTTATTTAAGCTTATGCATTTAGCTTATTTCACTCATGGTATTTTCTAGATGTGTTAATTTTCTTACAAATGTCTCAAGCGTGTCCTTCTTTATAGCTGAGTGGTATTCCTCTCTATATAAATACCACATTTTCTCTATCCAGTTGTCTGTTGATTGGTATACAGGCTGCTTCCAGGATTTAGCTATTATGAATTGTTCTGCTATAAATATTGTTATGCATTACTGCTGTAGTATGATGACTTAAGCTCTTTGGAGAAGAAAGATACCTAGCAGGGGGATACCTGGGTCACATAAATTTCTAATTTCAGTTTTTGAGAAATATCCATACTTATTTCCATAATAATTGTAGTAGTTTGCATTCTCATCAACAATGCAAGAGGGTTTTTTCACCACAGCCATGCTAGGATTTGTTATAGTTTGATTTTCTAATGATTGCTGTTCTTGCCAGAGTAAGGTAGATTTTAGTGTTGCTTTAATTTGAATTTCTCTAATGGCCAGAGATGTTGAGCATTTTTTTCATGTATGTGTTGATCATTTGTATTTCTTCCTTTGTGAAATGTCTGCTCATTTCTCTTGCCTATTTCTTGACTGGGTCTTTAATTTTAGGTGGTTAAATTTTTTTTGAGTTTTTTGTATGTTCTACATATTGATCCTCTGGCTTATATGGAGAATTTCAGTATGATATTGCCTCCCCATGAGTAATTTTTAGCTGTATATGTCCAGTGCTAGTATTTATTTCTTCTGTTATTTACTTTAAGAGATTTCAACTCTGTCCCTGTGTTTTGCCAAAAAAATTGCTTTTATTTATTACAACAACAGCCACAGATTCAATCTTACAACACTTCTATATGACAGTCCTTGCTGATACTCTCTCCTCACCTTGGTCTATTCTCTACACACACTATTACAGTTTATTACTTGTGATTGCCCTGCAGTGAGGTAGTTGAAGTGGCGCAGGGGAGAATAGGGGATGTTTGGATGAGTAGTGGTGGGCATTAAGGGGGAGGTTTGAAATGGAGACTAATGATAGATGAGAAGAACAGATTGATGTAGAGTCTACTTTTATTGGAATACTTTTAGTTGAGTTGAAAGTTTAGAGTCTTCAGAGGATATTTTGTGGAGGCAAGGGTGAAATATGGAGAAAAGGGGCTTTACTTTGCAATTTAGGAAAACTATATGATTATCAAAACTTGCGTGTAGGGAGGACAATAAACTAGGTAAGATATGGAAAAGCCAAAGGTTTAGGATGGGGAGGATCAAAGAATATATTAGTGAAGATAGGAGTGGCTGTGAGGGGCCTAAGTATGATAAATTTAAAAACTTGGGAGGTGGAGTTTACATGTTTGGAAAAAGAATAAAGAAATACGTTAATGATATTGTCTAGGGGAGTTGAGGTGAAAAAGCTAGATAAAGAGCTGAGACAAGGGAAAGAACCTAGACACCTACTAAAACAGAGCCAATGAAAGAACACATACCCAGGAATTTAGCTCAGTGGCATCGTGGCTACCTCACAAGTGCAAGGTCCTGAGTTTGATCCCTGGTACAGCAACAAACAAACAAACAAACAAACAAGAAAAAAGAACACATATGCAAGAGTAACAATCAATAAACACATAAAACTATAAAAGAACATAACATAATTCCACATTACTAAATAAGTCAAGACATACATAAACTTAAACCAATAAGATGTCCAATGGGAATACAGATTAAATATTCCGAAGAAACATTGCAAATGTGATTCCTGAATAGTTTCTTTGCCAGAGAGTCTGAGTGCTCACACCCCAATAACTCCTCTGACCCCTCTACCATAATACGGTGTTAACTCAGACTAAGGACTTCTTTCTCCCAGGCTTCAGGCATTCTTTCAGAGTTTGATCCAGTCTGAGTTCTTGGGTTAGGAATTTTTATTGTCCCTTTCCCTGGGTGTGATGGTGGATTTGGCAGACAAGTTCACTGGCACTAAATTGTTCACTGAATCAGGATTATTCATATGGAATCAATTCAACTACAGCAGTAACAGGCTAGTATGTTACAGGATATATATGAGGGCTAGTGGAGAAGTAACATACCATAAGACCCTGTTTTGGATCTCCCGTTAGCACTAGGAAGATGATGACAATGTACGCTTTTAACCCTGGGTAACAGAGGTTGAAAATGGCCTCTGATTGCAGGAACAAAGTCTGTGATCACCAGTTCCTGCCTTTCAGTGTAACCCCCGCCCCCAGTCTGCTCTCCCATGACTGTCTTTCTCTCATACACTCTGGGAACTTGGCAGTGTGAAGCAGCGAAGGGGTTGTTTTGGCACTGAGGTTCACTCAGCCTTTTCCTACAATGGTATCCTACAGTGGTTCTGCTCTGCACGGCTGTATCCTCAGATGCGTCATTCAACAGCTATTGACTCTGGCGGGCTGCTTGGGAAGCATTGTCTTGTGGTCTTCCTGCTGTTTTCAACTGCATAAGATTCTCCTTATCCTGGTGTAGCTCTCTGTTCTCCATGAGCAGAAAAGTTATTAATTTCATGTTGTATCCCAGCTGGCAGCTCACCAGTCATTAGTGGTGGTTCTATGGTCTCTCCTCTGCAGCATGGTCCACTTCTTCTGTATTACTTAATCTTATTTTCTTCTCCTCTATTAGTTTCCTCATGGTTCCTGTGTACTCTCATCTCACTTTGGTTCCTCTCCAAGCTATTGCTCTCCAGACTCTAGACATTTTGTCCTAGAGAAGCTGCATTGCTGGCACTCACTGTTCTACCATTTTTCTTATATCAAAACTTTTATGTTTTTATTCATCAACTAACAATAAGTGAAATTTCCATTTTGTAGAAATAGAAAGGAGGTCAATGTGGCTGGAACAAAATGAGTAATAAGAAGAATAGGGGAGAGCTCACAGTGACCCAGGTTGTGTCGGCTCTCATGGAGGCTAGTGAGGAGTTCAGCTTTTACTCCAAGTTGAGATGGAAGCCACAGTGAGTTTTGAGCAGAAGAAATACACAGTCTGATTTAGGATTAACAGGAGATCTCTGACCACTGCTAGGAGAACAGACTCTAAGAAGCAAGAGTTTAAAGAGGGAGACCAATTCATTGGTTAGTCTATTTACCCAAGCAAGGGATGTTGGTAGTTTGAGCCAAGGTAATAATTGTGGGAGTGGTGAAAAGTGATCAGATAGTGGATACATCTAAAGATAGAGTTGAAAATCTCTGATGGATTGGGTATGGAGTGTCAAAGAAAGAGCAGAGGAGAACATGACTATAAGATTTTAGCAGAGTAACTATTTCTTGACAAAAATACCAGGGTAGAGCAGGCATGGGAGGAGGAAAGCCCACAAGCTTAGTTTTGGATAGTTAAGCTTAAGATGCTTATTGAACATCCTAATGGAGGTTTCAAGTAAGCAGTTGGGTATATAGCTCTGAAGTTCAGGGGACCAATCCACCTTTTAGATACAAATTTAGGATTTGTCTGTAAAAATAGCACATAGGGCCATGGGATGTGATGACATGACTTAGAGCGTGAATGTAAAAAGAACTAAAAGACAGGAGAATGAAAAGAGAAAAGAACTTCAAGAACACCACCTCATGGTGGTCCACAGATTTAGAGGTCAGGAAGAAAGGGAGAGAATAAAACACTGAGAAGACATAACCAGTGAGGATTGTTTATCTGTATCCTCCTTTTCTCTCAGGATCAGGTCTGAAGCCACCTGCTACAGTACCCTTTCCTGAAAGCTTGGACAAAAGAGTTCAATCCCTTCTTTAAACTCCTTAATACCTTAATGCTTTCCTTAGAAAAAAATGGGGAAAATGGAGGTAAGCGAATCTGTAACTCAACCATCTCTGAGCTTCATGAGTACAAGGCTCCCTTACTAGTCAGGCCTAGAAGTCTTTGCAGTAATGCACACACCACTTTCACAACTTGTATCGCCTGCATTTTCTTTAAATAGATACACTTTTGAAGATTAAGTCAGTCTTATCCTAAACAATAATATTTGTAAGTTGGTGTGTTCAAAGTGTTATACTTTAAAATATATGTTATAGCAAATACATAACAATTTATAATGAAAATGTTCAGTTATGCACCACTTAAAAAGTTTTTATGTCTCTCTTGACCTCAGTCTCTATTTTTATAAAGTGAAAGCAATGATCTTCACATGAGGACCATGTGAAATAATGAATGGTGAAGCCTGTAATACCGTAGGTGTTCAAAAATATGAATTTATTTCACCATTTTCACTTTTCTCTTGCTAGCAGGATGCAGCTGGTTTAAGAATTCTTATCTTCCAAGAAGGTCAGATGTAAGTGGGATTTTTCTAAATTGAACCTTGTTTTTAATTTTTATTTTTTATATCTGAAAAGGTGTTTCTTTTATCTTTACATTTTTAAAAGTACATATAGATGGCCAGGAGTGGTGGCACACACCTGTAATCCCAGCACTAGGGAGGCTGAGGCAGGGGGATTGCTGAGTTTGAGACCAGCCTGGGCTGCCTAGTGAGTTCCAGGTCAGTCTCAACTACATAGTGAGACCCTGTCTCAAAAAAAAAGTACATATAGATGCTTTATAAAGTTTCTTGCTATGATTATTGAAACTTTAAATCCTACAGTTTGCAAGATAATTGAATTTATTTATTTTTAATTAATTTTATTGGTACAATTTAAATATATATAATGATCACATTCATCAAAGAGAGTTGCACCTGTACATGATATAGCTTGATTCCCCTTTTCTCCCATTTCTCCTTCTTTCCCTTAACCTTAACCTTCCCTTTCTTGGCACTGAGGTCCACTCAGCCTTTTCCTACAATGGTATCCTACAGTGGTTCTGCTCTGCACGGCTGTATCCTCAGATGCGTCATTCAACAGCTATTGACTCTGGCGGGCTGCTTGGGAAGCAATGTCCTGTGGTCTCTGCTGTTTTCAACTGCATAAGATTCTCCTTATCCTGGTGTAGCTCTTAACCCCCACTTATTTACAATAGCTTTGTTTCTACTTTTTCCTACTTTTATTGATTTTTCCTTTTCCCTTTCTTTTCTCTCCTCCCCCTTTCTCAGTTTCCCTTTCCCTGTGAATAATTTCTTCCTATATCATATTATCTATTATACATTCTGGTCCTTATTTACCCTTTCAATTTCTCACACTAGAGAGACAATGCAACATTTACACATATGTGTCTGACTTATTTCACTTAGGAGTATAGTCTCAAATTGCATCCATTTAGGTATAAATTGTCTCATTTATCTTTCTTTATGGCTGAATAGTACTCCACTGTATAAAAAGCAAATCTTTTTATCCATTAATCACTTGATGGGCATTTGGGTTGTTTCCAAGATTTAGCCATTACAAACTGTGTCGCTATAAACATGGGTGTGCATATGTCTTTGTGGTATGATGCTTTTAATTCTTTTGGGAAGATACCCAGCAAGGGGGTAGCTGGGTCAAATGGGACCTCTAATCCTAATTTTCTGAGCAATCTCCACACTGATTTCTACAATGGTTGTACCAGTCTGCACTCTCACAAAGAGTGGAGTAGGATTCCTTTTTCCTTATAGCCTTGCCAGCATTTGTTGTTTGTTGATTTCTTGATAATAGCTATTCTTTCTGGAGTGAGATAGAAAGAATCTCAGCATTGTTTTAATTTGCATCTCTTGGATGATCCATGATGTTGAACTTTTTTTATATATTTGTTTGCTATTTGTATTTCTTCATCTGAGAAGTGTCTATTCATTTCAGTTGCTCATTTTTGGACTGGGTCTTTAAATTTGATGGGTATAATTTTTTTCAATTCTTTGTATGCTCTAGATATTAGTCTTCTATCTGAGGGGGTACTGGATAAATGTTTTACCCATTTCATGAGTTGTCTCTTGCCTCTGTTGGTGATTTCTTTCACAGTGCAAAAACTTTTTAATATGATGAGATCCCAGTTATTGATTCTTTGCACTATTTCCTGTGTAGTTTGGGTTTTGTTCATGAAGTTGCCGCCTACCCCATGTCTTCAAGAGCTTTACCCATTCTCTCATCCAACAGATTTAGTGTTTCTGTTTTAATATTTAGATCTTTGATCCATTTTTAGTGCATGGTGAGAGACATGGGTCGAATTTTAGTCTTCAGCATGTAGAAAGCCAGTTTTCCACTTGTTAAAGAGGTTGTCCTTCCTGCAGTAATATGTTTGGACCCTTTGTCACAGATAAAGTGGCTCAGGGTGTATGGTATTGTTTCTGCATCTTTTAGTGTGTGGCATTCTTCCTCATTTCTTTTTTCTGTCTTTCTTTCTTTCTTTTTTTTTTTGCCAGTATCATGCTGTTTTTATTACAGTGGTTCTGTAGTATAATTTCAAGTCAGGGATTGTGATGCCCCCTGCCTTATATTTCTTACTCAGAATTGTTTTTGCTATTCTAGGTTTCTTCTGTTTCTGAATGAATTTTAGGTATGTTTTTTCTAGTTCTGTGAGGTATGCTAAATGTAATTTGATTGGGACTGCATTAAATCTGTATAACAATCTTGAAAGTATGGCCATTTTCACCGTTGGTTCTTCCAACCCAAGAGCAGGGGATGTCTTCCAACTTCTGATATTCTCATCAATCTCCTTTTTAAGAGTACTATAATTTTCTATGTATAGGTCTCTTAATTCCTTTGTTAGATTCATTTCTAAGTATTTCATTTTTTCTGTGCTATTATGAAAGGTGTTATTTCCGTAATTTCTTTTTCAGTGACTTTGTTATTTTTGTACAGGAATGCTATTGATTTTTGAGTGCTGACTTTGTATCAGCTACACTACTGAATTTGGCCAGTAAATCTAGAAGAGTTTGGTGGAGTTTGGGGGATCCTCTATGTAGAGAATCATGTCACCTGAAAATAATGGTAATTGAACTTCTTTCTTTCCTATCTTTATTTCTTTTATTTATTTTTGTCCCTCTAATTGCTCTGGCTAATGTTTCCAGAACTATGCTGAATAGGAGTATTGATCATGAAGATCCTTGTCTTGCTCCTGAGTTTATTGTGAAAGCTCTCATTTTTTGACCATTTAGTATTGCATTGGCTGTTGGTTTTTCATAGATGGCTTTTATCAGATTGAGGTGAAGACTGCCTATTCTTATTTTCTGTGGGGTTTTATCATGAATGGGTGTTGGCCTTTGTCAAATGCTTTTTCTGAGCCTATTGAGATGATCATGCGATTTTTTTTTTGTCTTTGGCTCTGTTGATGTGGTGTTTTACATTTATTGATTTGCATATGTTGAAACATGTCTTCATAACTGGGATGAATCCTATTTGGTCATGGTTTCCAATCTTCTTGACAATTTGTTGCATTCTGTTTGCCAATATCTCATTGAGGATTTGCATCTATGTTCATTAAGAATATTGGCCTGTTGTTTTTTAAATTGAGTTCCATTCAGCTGGCAAAAATGCATTGTCTTCTTTCAGTGATTCCTCCCTTTCAGGAGGGTTTTTATCCTGCAGGATATCTTTACATTTTGTTACTGCAAATTGAATTGATGTCGTCCATATTAACAACCTCAGTATAAAACACAGAGTAGGGGTGTGTATGAAGGGTTATTAGGAGAGGAAGAAGCATTGTGTGTAAATTGAGATCAAAGCATTAGCCCATCATCGGTTCTAGATTCAGATTTTTACAAAAGTAGTTTTAATAAGGAACAGCCACCATTGACATAATGTCTCAGGCAGAGTGTGTAGAAGAAGGAACAAGAGAAAGAGACAGATTGCTGAGCAAATGCTTGGATGACTATCTGTGGGCCAAGGGCTGAGGTGAACTCAAAGCCTGGTCAGGTCTATTGGGATCAGGGGAAGGCAAGAAGAACTAGATCAATTAACAAATTAACTAGCAGCTCCATTAATCCTCAGGAAATCCAGTTCCCTACTCTTCTGTTTTCCTACCCAGGGACCAAGAATGAGAAATTTCAAATTTCCATCAGCCTGGCAGTAGACAGATAGGTGACTTTCACTTTGGCCTATGAAGAACTGCTGCACCGGCACCAAGGTCAGTACCAGCAGATGCAAAGCTTGGGGCCTGGTCAGTCGGTGAGAAGGCTGAGCATAGAGGTCACAGTATCAGAAAGGATAGGCATTGCCTATGTACATATAGGCTAGGAGTAGAAGTCTGTGCACACAAGACGGCTCAAGTATGTGGGCAGCACTTGGGGTACACCACCAAACTAGTTTCCCCCGAAAAACAAGATTTTCCATTCAACTGAGCATATTTCTAGGGATACTTTTGACATGTATGCATTGCTACATTATTTCTTAGTTCTGAGAAAAGAGGAAGCACTGGAATTGAACACATCTTGAGTTCAATATTAGTCCACTCTTTGGAGGCTGTCACATTCTGACCAATTACAACATTCCATAATATAGTTATCCCTCATTAAAAGAATCATTGTTGGTGGAGGGGTTGGTGAGTTCAATCATGAAAACTACATTAACACTGAGGAGGGTGGAAGAGTCAAAATGATCAAATTCTGCTTTCCCCTGGAATCACATTCGTTTTCAAGAATAGAAAAAGGATGGCAAAACAGGAAATAGAGGCTGCCATGGAGGGAGCAGGCTCAGACC
>NW_022900951.1:47775459-47797173 GCF_012274545.1 Fukomys damarensis | reverse complement strand
TTGTAGAGGAAGAAGTTTCCTTTCAAATGTCAAATGCCAGAGAGCCATGGTGGGCTCCCACAGAGGAACATTTAACATTTGGTGATATCTTATTTGCCAAACATGGCGGAGTGATTTTTCTTAGGTGAAGCGAAGGAGTCACGGACTGGGGGCAGAGGTGTAGCCTGTTGGCCCAGCATCTACACACTAAGGTGAGTTAGCTCAGCCTTAGCAAGGTCTCCGAGTTAGCTCAGGAGACAGGAGTGTGGTGCACCTGGCCCAGTCAGGCTTGAACTTCTCCCACAATCACAATCAGTTATGAAACAAGTTAAAATTATAAGAAAAGGAATTTTAACTGATGATAAATATATTAAAGTATTCACTGGCAATGTGTAACAACATTCATGATGCCAAAGAGAATTATTTGGGGAGAAGAATAAACCTGTAAGAAAGAATTAAATTGAAATAATAGGAAATACATTGCAGAAAGCAATAGTGCTTTTGATAGGCTCACTTGAAAGCACAATACAGTCAGGGAAAGAATCAAGGTAGATCAATAAAAATTACCCAATTTAAGCACAAAGAGTGAAAGGAGTGAGACAAAAAGAGAACATCCAAGATGTTCTAATAATATCAAGATGAAATAATATCAAATGGTGTAACATGTATATATTGGAATCCAGTATAGAGAAAGAATATGAGCAAAAAATGTATTTGAAATGACAATGAATATTTTTCAAAATTTAAAAAGACAATGAATAGTTTCCAAAATTAATACAAAACACTAAACTAACAACCTAATAATCTCAGAGGACACAAAGCAGAATAAATATTTAAATGAATAAAAAAATTTTTTAAGTGAAACACATTGCAATTAATACCCCTTAGAATACTCCCAATCTGTTGAAACACATGTATCTCTTTATTCTTCACTTTCTGAAGCAGCTCTACTAGTCTTCTCTCATCATTGTCTTTATAAGGTCTAATAAAAAATAACAGTGAATGCTGTTACCAATGCCATACTATAGAAATGCAAAATTATAAAATTATGGTGGGTCCTCATCTGCTTTATTCATTAAATCTTGTATCGTGACTTCAGGATCTTTGCCCAAATCAAAATGACCATAAAAAGTGAATGTTTTAATTGATTCATGACAATAAGACAACCACAAAAATGTTACTAAAGATACTCATGAAACCCTATATTGAAAATTTTTTAAAATTAAAAATATACAGTAAAAAATTAGAATTTTTTATTTCTTTAAATTTCATTAAGTTCATTGATACTTTTTAGGTACACAGTACACTTAAATTCATCATGGGGATCCTGTAAATTTATGTGACATATCTTGGCTGTTATTTTTTCACCATAACCTTGCCCTCCCTTCACCCCCATCCACTGTTCTCTATTTACAAAGACTTTGCTTCCATTTTTTCCTTTCCCTTATTTCCTTTCCCCTACCCTTCCAGCTTCCTCTAGCCCTTTTCTTTAGCCCTTTTCTTCCTATATCACATTATCAACTTTACAAGTTGAACTTTATTTACACTTTTAGTTTTTCATACTAGAGAAACTATTTGGTAATTACACATGTGTGTCCTGTTTATTTGACTTAGAATTATAGCCTCAGTATGCATCCATTTACCTATAAATTACTCTAGTTTCTCATTCTTTATAGCTGAGTAGTTCTCCATTTTATACAAAAACAACATCTTTATCCAGTCTCCAGTTAATGGGCAATTGGGCTGTTTCCAAGTTTTAGCTATTACAAACTGTACCTCTATAAGCATGGGTGGTTATATGTTGCTGTGATATGATTCTTTCAATTCCTTTGGAAAGATAACCAACAGAAGGGTCAAATGGGCCCTTACTATTTTTAAGAGATCTCTCTTTTCATGGTTACTAACCACCATACTGTTTTCTATATCTGATATTCTGTCTTCAAATTGACTCGGTCTGTTGTGTATACTTTCAGTAGAGTTTTTAATCTCTAGAATATCTGTTTGAATCTGTTTCATGGATTCCATTTCTTTCCTATGATGGGCGTTCATGGTTTCCATTTCTTTCCTATGCTGGGCATTTGTGGCTTCTACCATGGTCCTGAATTCACCTTATTTTATCTGTTTCTGTTCTAGAGTCTCTAATCATGTCTTTCATTCTGCTCACCATCTCTCTAGTTACATGGGAAATTATTTCTGTTTTGAACTTTTCTAGAGCCTAATTCTTCTGTTTTGTTACTTTCGTGTTATCATTTCAGGGTGTCCAGGTCCTTGATTATCTGACTTTTCCACCTCATATCCCCCATAGTTTTCCTTTGGTGGGCTGGAAGTCTGGGTTTGTGCCTTGTTTAAATGTCTTCTCATTTTTTGTTCTTGTTGGTACTGTCTTTGGTTTAATTCCAAAGTTAATACTTTGATCTTCCAGATATAGCTGGTGTTTGGGTTTTAAGTCTCTAATGACTCTGAAGCAATCTCATTTTCATTATACCAGTAATGACTACTGATTAGATCAATCACAACACTTTAGCCCAAGTAATACAATCAGCAATACAATAGAATCAAGCACAGCTTAGAAAATGATCATTTGTGGTAGTTATTAATCTATTACCTTTTTAACCATGTAAATTAAATCAAAGTTGAGGACCAGCCCAAAATATGTTTATAATGAATAAACTCTTCAATAGAGCAACTTTACCCTTCGGAACAATGTCTTAGAAGGAATTGGGAGAATTTCAGACAAAACAAAGTGAATTTTAAACTTAGGCTAATCAGAAGAGACAAATAAGGTCATTAAATATTGGCTATGGTAACACTTAAACAGGAAGAGATAACAATTAAAAACATATGCACACAGAATTTCATCTGATAACAACTCCTGCTTTTTTTTCAGATTCCAGTTGCATGATATAATGTTTTCCATAGTTTGAAAAAGTATAATCATAAATAAGATTCTAATGGTATAATTGTCAATGTGTAATTGGAAGAAAAGGGCTAAAGGTGTAGGGGAAATGGGAAGGGTAGAGGAAAGGAAATAAGGGAAAAGAAGAAAATATGACTCACACAGAATTTCATCTGATAACAACTCCTGCTTTTTTTTCAGATTCCAGTTGCATGATATAATGTTTTCCATAGTTTGAAAAAGTATAATCATAAATAAGATTCTAATGGTATAATTGTCAATGTGTAATTGGAAGAAAAGGGCTAAAGGTGTAGGGGAAATGGGAAGGGTAGAGGAAAGGAAATAAGGGAAAAGAAGAAAATATGACAAAATGAAAAAATGGAAATAAAGTTTTTGTAAATAGGGAAGGGAGGAGGGAGTGAAGGGAGGGCAGGGGTATGGGGAAAAAATGAGAACCAAGACCTGTCATGTAAAGGTACAAGATCCCAATGGTGAATGTAACTGTACTGTATACCTAAAATGTACCAATAAACTTAACAAGAAAAAAAATAAACTGTGAGTATGTTCTTTAGCTAAATTTATTTTGTGTACCATATATTGCTCTGGTTTCTTTCTTGACCCATTTTGTCAGTGTGTCTTTTGATGGGGAAGTGAAACCATTCACTTTGACAATTATTACTGAGGGTTACTGACTTATTCCTGTCATTCTACTATTTTTCTGTGGCTGATTTTCTTATTTTTCCCTTTTTACTAAGCTGCTCATTCTTTCTGGTGTATACATTCTTTTTGATTGGACATTATTGGCTTCATTATTGCTTTCTAGGATGTCCTTCAGAATTTTTGTAATGTTGGTTTGGTAATCATGAATTTCTTGAGGTGTTCTTTGTCATGAAAGTACCTTATTTCTCCACCAAATTTAAAGAAAATTTTTGCAGAATAAAAATTATTCCCCAATCTTAGCCAAAATGCCAAGAAGTGATTTGCCATTATTCTCATTACCAGACTCTTTTTACCATTTGCATATTTTTTATTCCTGTTTTACTTAGATTAGTCTTCTTTGCATTCCATCAGATTCTTCCTGGGTCACACGAATCCACCTCCCTCCTTCATTTTCTTCCCCAAGTTGTTATTTTTTCAGCGTCTGGATTCTGAACATTTGAGAGGCCGATTTGTTGCTTGCCACTCTGCCATCTTCCCAGAAGTCTCAAAAGTAGTCTTCTAAATTGTTAATTTACTTGGAAGTTGTCAAACTTCTGGAAAGTGAATTTGGAATCAAAATGGCAGTATAGAAATGAGTAACAAAATACAACTTGTCAAAGACCTGGAATCCAGACACCTGGAAAATAGCAACTTGGAGAAGAGAAAAAAAAAAGTAGATCTCTGGATATTGAGAGGGAGCTGATAGAAAAATTAGAAACTATAAAGGAGCTGCAGAAACAGAGTATGACTAGAGTAAAGATGAAGCAGTTTGGAAGCTCACCATGGTGAGAGAGGGGAACTTCTCTTAGAAAACACAAGGGGGGGGCTCCCAGTTTAGGAGAATCTGGGGTGAAACATTGGACCAGGCCAGCAATGCTAATCCCAAGAAAATCCAATGGCTATTGTAAACTGCAAAACCAATGTGGCATTTTATTCTGGAAGTAATTCTTTCCATATGTCACTTTAGAGGTAGAAAAGAAATTCAGTGCAGAGTGTCCCATACTGCCAGAGTGTGTTTAATCAGGTGCTATTTCAGAAAGGGGTACATTATTTAAGACTGAACTACAAAATAATTACAAAACAACTTCACTTCATGGTTCCCACTGTTGGATAGACATTCAAGCAGGGTAAAAGCACAAACCCAGACTTCCAGTTTACCAAAGGCAAATTCTGAGGCAAATGAGGTGGAAAAGTCTGATAATCAACCACCTGGATACCCTGAACTGAAAGCACAGGAAGTAATAAAACAGATGAATGAGGCTCTAGAAAAATTCAAAACAGAAATAATTCCCCAGATAACTGCAGAGATGGTGAGCAGAATGAAAGACATGATTAGAGACTCTAGAGTAGAAACAGATTAAAAAAAAAAACAGATGGATTCAGGACCATGATAAAAGCCATGAATGTCCAGCATAACAAAGTAAGGGAAACCATGAAAACCCAACATAGGAAAGATACGGAATCCATGAAATGGATTGAAACAGAGATCCAGGAGACCAAAAACTCTATTGAAAGTATACATAACTGACCCAATCTGAAGACAGAATATTAGATACAGAAAACAGGATGGAAATGAGTGGCCATGAAAAGAAGGATCTCTTAAAAATAGTAAGGGAACATGAGAAATCAATCCAACAACTACTAGAAGATACAAAAAAGAATACTATAAGACTGACGGGAGTCCATGAAAAAGCAAGAGAAAGTACAAATGACATAAAAAACTGTTCACAGAATTAATGACAGCATACTTCCCAAACAGAGCAAAAGAATCTGAAACACAGATAAGTGATGCATACAGGACTCCAACTAGCTATGATAAAAAAAAAATTTACACCTAGACATATAATAATGATGATCCCAAAAACTCAACAAAAGAACAAAATACTAGAAGTGGTTAGAAAAAATAAACAAATCACATGCAAAGGAAAGTCCATCAGAATCACAGCAGACTGTTCAACACAAACCCTCAAGTCAAAGAGCACCTGGAGTGAAGTATTTCAAGCCCTAAAATAAAAAAATCCTCCAACATAGACTTATGTATCCTGCAAAACTCTCTTTCAAAATTGATGGGGAAATAAGATACTTCCATGACAAAGAACACCTGAGAAACTTCATGAATACAAAGTCAGCACTACAAGGAATTCTAAATAATATACTAGAAAAAGACAATGAAGACCACAACTCCATGAGGCCCAACAGAGCAAATCCAGCAGGCAAGGCAAAATTAAAGGAAGAGGGGGAAAAATTAAAAAGAGTTAACAAGAGGATAATAACAAGATGAGGATAAGTCAATACATATCAGTTATAACCATTAATGTTAATGGCCTCAATTCACAATCAAAATAAATCAATTGGCAGAATGGATTAAGAACCAAAATCAAACACTATGCTGTATACAAGAAATATACCTAGTCCAAAAAGAAACTCATAGACTGAAAGTAAAAGAATGGAAAACAATTCTCCATATGACAGGAACCCCAAAAAAAGCAGGGGTAGCAATCTTATTTGCAGACAAAGTAAATTTCAAATGAAAACTGATTAAAAGAGACAAAGAAGGCCACTAAATCCTTGTAAAGGGAACAATTCAAGAGGAAGAGACGACAATCATAAACATATATGCACCAAATATTAATGCCCCCAACTATATAAAACAAATATTAAGTAACATGAAAAACCAAATAAGCACTAATACAATTGCAGTGGGGGGCCTAAATACCCAACTATCACAAATAGATAGGTCATCTAGAAAAAAAATCAACAACAAAATACTGGAAATGAACCAGGCTTTTGAACACATGGACTTAATACATGTCTACAGAGTGTTCCACCCCTAAAAATCAGAATACACATTATTTTGAGATGAACGCAAGTCATTCTCCAAAACAGAGCACATACTACCTAATAAAATATGTTTGAAAATGCAAAAAAATTGAAGTTATCCCATGTATATTATCAGGCCACAGTGTGATTAAACTGTAGATCAATAGCAAAAGAAACTGCAAGAACTTCACAAACACATGGAAATTGAATAACACTCTCCTCAACAACCAACGGGTCACAGAGGAAATTAAAGAAGAAATTAGAAAGTTTTTACAATTTAATGATAATGCCAATACAACATACAGTAATCTATGGGACACAATGAATGCAGTTCTACAAGGGAAATTCATAGCAGTGAATGCCCATACTAGGAAAACAGAATGAACTCAAATAACTAAACTAATTCTGAATCATAAGCTTCTGGAAAAAGAAGAGCAAGACAAACCCAAAGCTCATACAAGGGAGGAAATTATAAATATCAGAGCAGAAATCAATGCAATGGAGACTAAGAGAATGATACAAAAAAAATCAATGAATTGAAGAGATGGATTTGAAAGAATAAATAAAATTAATAAAAGCTTAGACAACTTTATCAAAAAAAGGAAAGAAAAGGCTCAGATCCATGCAATTAGGAATGAAATAGGTGAAGTCACAACAGATCCAACAGAAATCCAGAGGATAGTCAATACCTACTTCAAGAACCTATACTCTAATAAAATGAAAAACACAGAAGAAATGGACACATTTTTAGTTTCTTATAAATTACCAAAGTTTAATGAAGATAGAATAATTCTAAGCACCCCAGTTAAAATCAGTGAAATAGAAAATGTAATTAAAAATTTACCAACAAAGAAAAGCCAAGATCCTTGATGGCCTTACTGCTGAATTCTACAAAACATTTAAAGAAGAACTATTGCCACTACTCTTTAAACTTCTCAATGAAATTGAAAGGGAAGAAATACTTTCAAATTCATTCCTGGAAGCAAGTGTTACTTTGATTCCAAAACCAGGGAAAGGCCCAACCAAAAAAGAGAATTACAGGCCAATCTCACTAATGAACATAGATGCAAAAATCCTCATTGAGATACTGACAAACAGAATACAGAGGGTCATCAAGAAGATCATACACCCTGACTGAGTCAGATTTATCTAAGGGATGCAAGGATGGTTCAACATATGTTAATCAATAAATGTGATACACTATATTAACAGAGTGAAAGAAAAAACTATATGATCATCTCAATGGATGCAGAAAAAGCATGTAACAAAATTCAACACCCATTCATGATAAAAACCATACAGAAAAATGAAGTAGATGGCTTTTATCTCAAGTTTATAACTGCTATCTATGTAAAACCAACAGCTAATATCATAGTAAATGATCAAAAACTGAAAACATTGGATTTATCCCAGGGATGCAAGAATCGTTCAACATACATAAATCAATACATGTAATGCACTGTATTAACAGAGTAAAAGACAAAAACCATATCATGGTCTCAATAGATGCGGAAAAAGCACTCAACAAAATTCAACACCCATTCTTGATAAAAGCCCAGCAGAAAATTGGAATACATGATCATTATCTCAAGTTGAGAAAGGTTAAAAACAAACAGCCAGCATCATACTAAATGATCAAAAACTGAAAATCTTCACACTAAAATCAGGAATAAGACAAGGATGTCCACTGTCACCATACCTTTTCAATATAGTTTTGGAAACATTAGCCACAACAATTAGACAAGAGAAAGAAACAAAAGGTGTAAAGGCAGGAGAGGAAGAAGTTAAACTGTCATTATTTGCTGATGATATGATACTCTACATGGAAGACCCAAAAAATTCTACCAAAAGATTTCTAGAATTAATTGATACTATCAGCAGAGTAGCTGGATACAAGGTCAACACTCAAAAATCTATAGCCTTTTTGTATACAAATAAGAGATTCACTGAGAAAGAAATTAGGGAAACAATTACTTTCACAATAACATCCAAAAAAATGATATATCTAGGAATCAATCTAATGAGAACTACAACACTGAAAAAAAAAAGACATTGAAGAGGATGTAAAAAAATGGAAAGGCATCCCCTGTTCCTGGGTAAGAAAAAACAATATAGTGAAACTGGGAACACTCGAAAAGTTGCTATATAGATCCAATGCAATCCCTATTGAAATCCCAACAGTACATTTCACAGAACTGGAGAAAACAAGAAAAATATTCATTTGGAAACAGAAAAGACCTAGAATAGCAAAAGCCATTCTAGGCAACAGAGACATGGCAGGGATATCACAATCCCTAAATTGAAACTATACTACAAAGCAACTGTGAAAGAAAAAAAAAAAAAAAAAGCAAAGAAACTGACCTGAGAATCAGTGGAATAGACTGGAAGATACAGAAACAATTCCAGACATATTCAGCTACCTCATCTTTGACAAAGGAGCCAACCATCCTCAGTGGAAGAAAAACGGCCTCTTCAATAAATTGTGTTGGAAAAACTGGATTTCAGACTGTCAAAGATTAAAACTAGACCCTTATTTTCACCATGTACTAAATTAAAATCCAAGTGGATTAAAGATCTAAACATTAAAACAGAAACACTAAACTTGCTGGACAATATGTTAGGTAGAACCCTCTAAGAGTTTAGCATAGGAAAAGATTTCATGAACAATTCCTCAGTAGCATGGGAACTAGCACAAAGAATCAACAACTGGGATCTCATCTTATTAAAAAGCTTCTGCACTGCAATAGAAACCACCAACAGAGATAGGAGACGACTTACAATGTGAGCAAAAAATTTTACCAGCTGTTCCTCAGATAAAGGTATACAATCTAGAATATATAAAGAACTAAAAAAAATCAGTACCCCCCAAATATAAAGACATGATTCAAAAATGGGCATGTGAAATGAACAGACACTTGTCAGACAAACAAGTAAAAGAAGCAAATAAATATATCAAAAAATGCTCAACATCACTGGTCATTTGAGAGATTCAGATGAACACTGAGATCCCACCCTAACCCAGAAAGAATGACTGCTATCAAGAAATCAATGAATAACACATGCTGGAAGCATTGTGGGGAGAAAAGAACCTTTCTCCATTGTTGGGGGGAGTGCAGGCTGGTACAATCACTGTGGAAATCAATATCGAGATACCTCAAAGAACTAGGGTTAGAGGTCCTATTTTACCCAGCTATCCCTCTGCTGGGTATCTTCCCAATAGAATGATAAGAATAATACCACAGCGATATATGCAAACCCATGCTTATTGAAGCACAGTTTCTAATAGCTATAACTTAGAAACAGCCCAATTGCCCATCAACTGGAGACTGGATAAAGAAGATGTGGTTTTTCTATAAAACAGAGTATTACTCAGACACAAAGAATGAGAAAGTAGAGTCATTTATAGGAATATGGGTGCATACTGAGGCCAAAATCTTAAGTGAAATAAATAGGACACAGATGTGTAAATATGAAAAACTAAAAGTTTAAATAAGGTTCAAATTGTATAATTGATAATGTGAAATAGGAATGAAACTTCTAGAGGAGTAGGGGAAATGGGAAATGTAGGGGAAAGGAAAAAAGTGAAAAGAAAAAATATGAGAAAAGGAAAAATGGAAACAAAGTCTTTGTAAATAGGGAATGTTGGAGAGGGTTATGGGAGGTCAGGGCTATGGGGAAAAATAAGAACCAAGATACATCATGTAAATGTACACTATCTCAATGATGAATGTAACTGTACTGTATAGCTAAAAAAAAAAAACCAATAAACTCAATGGAAAAAAGTCATAAAAAGGAACACACCAAGAACTCCACCAAAAGTATTCTAGACATAATAACCAAATTCAATAAAGAAGCTGGATACAAGGTCAACATACAAAATTGAATAGCTTTCCTGTTCTTGAACAATAGACTCACTGGGAGAGAAATGGGGCAAACAATTCCTTTCACACTAGCATCCAAAAAATTGATATACCTAGGAAGAAACCTGACAAAAGAAATCAAAGACCTCTGCTCTGAAAACCATAGCACTCTGAAAAAAGAGATCGAAGAGGATATCAGAAAATGGAAAGATAACCATTGCTCCTGGGTAGGAAGAACCAACATAGTGAAAGTGGTCATACTTCCAAAACTGCTATGTAGATCCAATGCAGTCCCAATTAAAATTCCACCAGCATACTTCATGGACCCTGAGAAAAGAATCCAAAAATTCATTTGGAACCATTAGAGACCTAGAATAGTAAAATCAATTCTAGGCAATAAAGACAAGGTAGGAGGTATCACAATCCCCAGTCTGCAATTATACTACAAAGCTACTGAGTTAAAAAAAGCATGGTACTGGCACAAAAACACACCTCAGTACATGTGGAACACATTAGGAGCTGCGTTAACAACTACAGATACACTCAGCCACCTCATCTTAGCCAAAGGAGCCAAACACCCTCACTGGAGCAAAGATAGCCTTTCATAAATCGTGCTGAAAAAAATTGTGTTTCAACTTGCCAAAGATTAAAATTAGACCTATATCTCTCACCATGCACTAAATTAAAATAGACTTGGATTAAAAATTGAAACATTAAAACAAACACCTGGTTGGAAGACAGGTTAGGTAGAACTCTAGAAGACATTGGCATAGGAAAAGATTTTATGAACAAAACCTCACTTGCATGTAAACTATCACATAAACTCAAAAAGTGTGATCTGTTATTGAAAAGCTTTTGCAGATGGGGATTTAGCTCAGTGGTGCCTCCCAAACACAAGGACCTAAATTCAATCCCCACTACCCACTCCAAAAATTAAATAACAAAAGCTTCTGCATAGCAAGAGAAATCACCAACAGTGTGAAGAGACAACCCACAATGCAGGAAAAAATTTTCAACAGCTCTTCCTCAGAAAAAGGTCTATTATTGAGAATATATAAAGAACTAAAAAAAAAAAAATCAGACCTCCCAAATTTAAAGACTCAATCCTGAAATGGGCATCAGAAATGAATAGACATTTCACAGACAAAGAAGTAGAAATAACAAATAAACACAAAAAAGTGTTCAACAGCATCGGTCATTCCAGAAATGCTAATGAATCCAGTGCTGAGATTCTACCTCACTCCAGAAAGAATGGCTGCTATCAAGAAAGTGACCAACAACATATGCTGGCAGAGCTTTGGGTAAAAAAGAACCCTTCTCCACTGTTGGTGGGAGTGTAGACTGGTGCAACCACTGTGGAAATCAGTATGGAGATACCTCAAACTTCTAGGATTACAGGTCCCAATTGACCCAGCTAGTCCCATCCTGGGTATCTTCCCAAAATAATTATGCCATATAGATATATGTGCACCCATATTCATAGCACCACAGTTTGTAATAGCTAAAACTAGGAAACAGCCCAATTCACCATCAACTGGAGACTGGAAAAAGAAAACGTGTTTTTTTTTTCAACCATAAAGAATGAGAAATTAGAGACGTGTAGCTAAATAGATGCACATTGAGGCCATACACTTAAGTGAAATGAATAGGAAACGTGTAAATAATGAATAGATTCTCTGTTGTGAAAAGCTGAAAGTGTAAATGAGGACCAAAGTGTAAAATAAATGAGGAGAAAGAGGAAGAAAAGGGGCAAATGGGAAGGGGAAGTGGGAGGGATATAGGAAAGGAAAGAAGGAATGGAATTAATATGAAGAAAATGAAAAAAATGGAAATAGTCTTTGTAAGTATGGAGCACTGGAGGTGTTGAAGGGAGGCAGAAGAATGAGGGAAAAAATAAGCATGAAGATACATTACACAAAGGTACAATTTTTCAATGAAAAATGTCATTATATTATATACCTAAAATGTACCAATAAAATTAATTTTAAATTAAATAAATGAATGCCTAATTGTTTCTCCAGTGAGAGAAACTTCATGTGGGAAAAAAGGAGTGATATGTACAATAGACATTATAAAATTGGAGAAAATATTCAAATAGGAAGGGTAATGAGGGAGGGGTGAGGAGGAATGGAAGGAAGGATGAGGAAAAAATTGAAAATAGAAGAAAAACATGGAAACAAAAGTTTTCTATATGGGGGGTCTAGGGAAGAAAGAAGAGGTGTACAGGTCTAAATTCCCTATGAGGAGTGTTACTATATCTAAAATGTACCAATAAATGTTATCTTTAGAAGGACATGATGAAGCGCATATATTTGACCTCAAAGTTTTAAAGTTGTTCCTTGGATCTATAACCCTTATAACCGTTGTCTGCTAAAAACTTCAGCACAGGACAGGTGCCGCGGCTAGAGAGCTCCTCTGAGGGCACACATGACAGAATACGATCTACATATAATAAAACTATGACTTGGGAAAAACTATAGCATTTCCTTCTATGGAATTGGCAGTAAGGGATGCCCTCATCTTTCTCCTAATAAATAGTTGCAAATTAAAATAACTGATAGGCTTAGTACTCATCTTTCTTATATCTTTAAGAATACATGCTTGGATTAAATCATATTTTATGAAAAAAGATGGCAGAGTGGTGAGTGCTATCAACACAGTTTCTTCACATCAAAGGAATTAGAATCTAGACATCATTAACTCAAAGAGCAAACTGAGTGACTGAACAAGGATAAATGACAAAATGGACTCAGGAGAAGACAGGAGACATTACCACAGAAGAAATTGCTCAACAATGCATGGATGGACGGCAAAAACAGCTTTGAGTACGCTGTGAAACAGAGACCAAACTTGGATCAAAAACATTTATGTAATCAGAGACAGCAATGAGAACACTAGCAGCTGCTTCCTGAGTGGCCGCTCCCAGAGTCAACAACTGGGGAGTGAGGGGGAACAGAGTCCCCACACAGTTGTGAGCAGCAGAGTGGGTGCGATCGACATCTTGTTTCAAAAAGCTCAGCCTTGTGCTCCAAATAGCCCTAGGGCCACCTCACTGCCAATGTTCTGGAGTGGAAGAGGGAAGAGCTCTCTCACACTAGACTGTAGGCAGCTGGACAATGAACAGAGTAAAGCTGTTGAGAAGTGGATGCAGGCACTATACAGAATAGCTCTAGCCATTAAGGACAAGAGGTACCGCCCTGCTCTGCAATCAGGGGTGCAGGATGGGAACTGAGGAAGCAGCAGGGTCCTAGAGGGGCAGACAGTGCACCGACCTGGAAGCAGCCTCGGGCTGGCTCCACTGGAGGGCACCAAAACAGCTAGGAGACCTGTGCAGAAATGGCCTCATTGGGGAAATGTGTGCGAGCTACCCAAGGAATTTTACTATTTTTCATTTCCTTTGACTGCTGGATTTCCCTTCTGTTTTCTGTCCGGTTTTGTATTTTTGTTTTGGGTTTTTTTTGTTTGTTTATCTGTGTTTGTTTGTTATGTGTGAGTGTGAGTGTGTGTGTTGTTTAGGTTTTTTACCTTAATTCTTATTCTGTTCTATTCATGTGCACTCGTTCCTCAACTATGTGTCTTAATTCTATGATGTTTTTATATGAGTGAACAGTATCTCCTGTCTTTCTGGTTCACCTCAATATTCCTTTCTTTCTCCTCCACTCTTTCTCTCCTGTCCAATTCTCCAGTCTCCAAAAACCTGGGTTTTCATCCTGTACCCCCCAGCCTTGCTGCTACTATATTTCTTTTCACTTTTCTCTTGGTATTGTCTTCTTTTCCTCTCAAATTCCCTCGCTGCAGGGTATAACTACTCAAAAAAGGGGAAATTCATTGCATACAAGTACCTCATTTATGTTGGATTTTGTTATAGAAAGGTAGAGCTGATTTGGATGGTTAAAGGTGCCAAACTAACATATACCACAGTTTGTCAGTTGCTAGGCTGTGCTGGATGTTATTTTTACTGCTAACTGTATTACTTCACCCAGAACATCAAACCTGTTGTAACCAGTAGTTCTTGCATATATGACAACACCGCTATTGTCTGGGGTCATAGCCATCAACATAGTCCAGTAATAAAGGACTGGGTACTGAGTGAAATAGACAGCAACCTTGAAACCTTAACAAATTAGGAAGGTAGAATCCTGGGATAGACACAAAAGCCAAGTATCACCTATACCAAGAGGTCATCTCTGAGGAAAAGACATTTCCTAGAGAAAGCTTAATTTAAGTGATAAATTTAGCATTAAGCAACCTACAAGCAACTACTCAGAAAACAAACTAAATAAAAAAAACTAGAAAGTGACAAGACACAGAAGCAAAACGCAACCCCAGACTGACAGCCGACCAAGGATAAGTCCAGGGGACAATGCGATGGAGGAAAATGGAAGCCGCTCACTGGATCTTTCTGAACAGATAACTTCAGAAGTGAAAAAATGAATGCATGAAGCCATAGAGAAAATAATCTTCCAGGTAAAAAAATAAATAGCAATTAAGTTGAAGGACAGGTTCAGTGAAGCTAGAGTAGGCACAGATAAAAGAGAAAGAGATGAGCTTAGGAAAAATGATGAAAACAATGAGTACCCAACATAAGAAAGAAATGGAATCCATGAAACAGATTTAAAAAGATATGCAGGAGATTTAAAGTTCATAGAATATATTTTGAAACATAACAAGGATATAATTTCAGATATAGAAGGCAGGATTGTGGTTACAGACCATGACAAGAAAGATTTCTTAAAAATAGTAAGAGATCATGAAAAACCAGTCCAATGATTGCAACATGATGCAGAGAGAAATAATAAATGATTGCTCGGAGTCCATGAGAATGCTGGCGATAACACAAATGTTATGCAAAAGCTGGTTGAAGAACTAGTGGCAAAAAATTTTCAAAACTTCCAAAGAGAATTCAACATACAAATAAGTGAGGAATATAAGATCCCAAATAGCCATGACCAAAATAAATCCACACCAAGGCACACAATCATCAAGATTCCAGGAATTCAGGATAAAAACAGAATACTAAGATGTCAGGCAAAAGAGAAAAACCACCTATAAAAAAAGCCCATGAGAATCACAGCTGACTTCTCAACACAGACCCTTAAAGCAAGAAGAGCCTGAAGTGAAGTATTTCAAGTCCTAAAAGAAAACAACCTCCAACCGAGGTTCGCATACCCTGCAAAATTATCTTTCAAAAATCAATGGAGAAATAAAATACTTCTGCAACAAAGAGTAAATGAAGAAATTCACAGCCAACGCACAAGTTCTACAAAGTAATCTGAAGGGCACTTTAGGAAGAGATAATGAATCTCACAAGTGCAAGAACAGCAATAGAAAGAAGCCACCAGGCAGGGCAAATGATAAAATGGGAGACAGGAAAATAATATGATAAGGATAAATCAATACATATCAGCTATAACTGTCACTGTAAGTGGTCTCAATTCCAATCAAAATGATAATGAAAATCACAAGTGCAAGAACAGCAATAGAAAGAAGCCACCAGGCAGGGCAAATGATAAAATGGGAGACAGGAAAATAATATGATAAGGATAAATCAATACATATCAGCTATAACTGTCACTGTAAGTGGTCTCAATTCACCAATCAAAAGAAACAGACTGGCAGAATGGATTAAGAAACAAGATGCAACATTATGCTGCAGACAAGAAACACACGTAACTCAAAAAGAAATTCATAGACTGAAAGTCAAAGGAAGGAAAACAAACTTCCATGAAACAGGAACTCAGAAAAAAGCAGGGGTAGCTATTCCATTCACAGACAGTGTGAACTTCAAGCCAGATTGATCAAAAGAGATGGTCACTACATACTTGTTAATTAAGAGGAGTAGACAACAATTACAAATATATATACATAAAATATAGGTGCACTCAGCTATATAAAACATATATTAACAGACATGAAAAACCTAATAAGCATTAACACAATTTTAGTTCAGGACCTAAATATCCCACTGTCACAAATAAACAGATCAACTAGACAAAAACAAAATCAACAAAGAAAGATGAGAAGTGAACCAAACCTGAGAACAAATGGGCTTAGTAGATGTTTACAGAGTGTTCCACTCCAAAACGTCAGAATACATATTCTTCTCAGCTTCACATGGATTTTCTCCAAACTACACCATACACTAGCCAGAAGAAATGCTGAGGTAAATGCAAAGGAATTGAAATCATCCTATGCATATTATTTGACCTTAGTTCAATGAAACCAGAAATCAGTAGCAAAAGATACCACAAAAGCCACACAGACACATGGAAATTAAACAACACCCACACTAGTAACCAATGGGTCACAGATGAAGTTAAAGGGGAAATTAAACAGTATCTGCAATTAAATGAGAATAAGGATACAACATTCTGCAACTTGTGGGATGTAATGAAAGCAGTCCTAAGAGGGAAATTTGTAGCAGTGAATCTCACATCAGGAAAACAGAACAAGCTCAAATAAATAACCTAATGTTGAACCTCAAGCTTCTAGGAAAAGAAAAAGTGAATCCTAAAGCTCAGATGAAGGCAGAAATTCTAAGGATCAAGGTGAAATTAATGCAATTGATACTAAGCAAACAATACAAAGAATCCATGAATCAAATAGTTGGTTCTATGAAAGATTAAGTAAAATCAATTAACCCATAGCCAACCTTATCCAAAAAAAAAAGGAAAGTAAATACCCAAATTCATGCAATATAGAATGAAATCACAACACATCCAGTGGAAATCCAAAATAGATTCAGTATCTGCTTTGAAAACTTATACTCTAATAAGATGGAAAGCATAGAAGACAGGGACAGAATCCTAGACATATTAATTTATGAAGCTCAGAAAGAAGACTTTAATCAACCCAATATCAATAATAAATATAAATAACCCAATATTAACCCCTAAAGTTTAAAATGTAATTAAAAACATACCAACAAAGAAAAGTCTAGGCCCCAGTGATTTCCCTGCTAGATTAAAAATGAACTAACAAACAAAAGCAATAAACAGAGAAAATCTATGGCCAGTTTTCCTCAAAATGTTTAATGAAATTAAAAAGAAAGCAATAATCCTAAAATCATTGCTGGAAGCCAGTTTTACCCTGATACCAAAAGCAGAGAAGGAGCCTATCAAAAATGAGAACTACAGGACAATCTCCCTCAAAAATATATATCCAAAATTATCAATAAGATACTAGCAAAGAAAATGCAAGAAATCAACAGGAAGATGATACACTGTAATCAAGTAGGTTTCATCCAGGGATGCAGGGATGGTTCAACATACAAAAATCAAGACATGTAATGCGCCATATCAACAGAGCCAAAGACAAAAAACACATGCTATTTCAATTGAAGCAGAGAAAGCATCTGAAAAAGTCCACCACTCATTCATGATAAAAACCCTACAGAAAACTCTAATAGATGGTCCTGATCTGAATGTGATAAAAAGTCATCTATGAAAAGCCAACAGACAACATTGTACTGGATGGATAAAAACTGAAAGCTTTCACTCTAAATTCAGGAGTAAGACAAGGATGCCCACTGTCACCACTCTTATTTAATATTCTTCTGGAAACATTCTCCAGAGCAATTAGACAAGAAAAAGAAAAGTATTAATTTATGAAGCTCAGAAAGAAGACTTTAATCAACCCAATATCAATAATAAATATAAATAACTCAATGTCAACCTCTAAAGTTTAAAATGTAATTAAAAACATACCAACAAAGATAAGTCTAGGCCCCAATTGTTTCCCTGCTAGATTAAAAACAAACTAACAAACAAAAACAAAATAAACAGAGAAAATCTATGGCCAGTTTTCTGCAAAATGTTTAATGAAATTGAAAGAAAGCAATAATCCCAAAATCATTGCTGGAAGCCAGTTTTACCCTGATACCAAAAGCAGAGAAGGAGCCTATCAAAAAAGAGAACTACAGGACAATCTCCCTCATAAAAATATATCCAAAATTATCACTAAGATACTGGCAAAGAAATTGCAACAAATCATCAGGAAGATTATACACTGTGATCAAGTAGGATTCATCATGGGATGCAGGTATGATTCAACATACAAAAATCAAGACATGTAATGCACCATATCAACAGAGCCAAAGACAAAAACACATGCTATTTCAATTGAAGCAGAGAAAGCATCTGACAAAGTTCACCACTCATTCATGATAAAAACCCTACAGAAAACTCTAATAGATGGTCCTGATCTGATTGTGATAAAAAGCCATCTATGAAAAGCCAACAGACAACGTTGTACTGAATGGATAAAAACTGAAAGCTTTCACTCTAAATTCAGGAGTAAGACAAGGATGCCCACTGTCACCACTCTTATTTAGTATTCTTCTGGAAACATTCTCCAGAGCAATTAGACAAGAAAAAGAAAAGGGATAAGGATAGAAAAGAAAGAAGATAAACTACGGTTATTTGCAGTTGACATGATACTAGACACAGAAGACCCCAAAAAACTCCACCAAAATGCTTGTGGATTTAATAACCAAATTCATTAGTGTAGCTCGATATAAAGTCAACACTGAAAAATCAATAGCCTTCCTCTGGAGTAACAACGAACTCACTGGGAGAGAAATTAGGGAACAACACCTTCCACAATAACATCCCAAAAATGAAATACCTAGGAATCAATCTAATACAGGAAGTAAAAATCCCCTACTTTGAAAACTACAACGCTATTAAAAAGGAGATCAAAGAGAATATCAGAAAATGGAAAGATATCCCTTGCTCTTGGGTAGGAAGAGCCCATACAGTGAAAACGGCCATACTTCCAAAATTGACATACGGATTAAATGCATTGCTGATCAAAATCTCATCACAGAATTACAGAAGACAATTCTAAAATCTGGAACCAGAAGAGACCTAGAATAGCAAAGGCAATTTTGGGCAACAAAGGCAAAGCAGGGTGTACCACAATTCCAGACTTGAAATTATACTACAAAGCTACTGTGGTAAAAACAGCATGTTTTTTTGACCTGAGGATCCATGGAACAGACTAGAGGATGCAGAAATATCTCCAGACATATTCAACCACCTCATCTTTGATAAAGGAGCCAAACATCTCACTGGAAAAGGATAGGCTCTTCAACAAGTGGTGATGGAAAAGCCGACTTTCTATACGCTCAAGAATAAAATGAGACTCGTGTCTCTCTTCATTCACTAAACTAAAACAAAAGTGGATCAAAGATCTAAATGTTAACACAAAAACACTAAATCTGCTGAAAGAGACAGTAGGGAGGGCTCTTGAGGACATAGACTTTATGAACAAAACCTATACTGCACAGGAAATAATACAAAGAATGAACAGTTTGGATCTCACCCTATTTAAAAGCTTTTGCTCTGCAAAAGTAATCACTGACAGAAAAATTCCTGCCAGTAGTCCTTCAGAAAAAGGACTATTGTCTAGAACATACAAAGAAGGAAAAACAAAAAAATCAGACCCCCCCATTTCAAGACCCACTCCCAAAGTGTGCATCTGAAATGAATAGACACTTCTGAGATGAAGAATTTCAAACAGCAGATGAACATATGAGAAAATGTTCAACATCACTGGTCACCCAAGGGATGCAAATTAAAACAATGCTGAGATACCATCACACTCAAGAAAGAATGGCTAACATGAAGAAATCAACCAACAACAAATGCTGATAGTGATGTGGGGAAGGAAACCCTCTCCTTTTCTCTTGTTGGTGGGAGTGCAGGCTCGTGCAGCCACCGTGGAAATGAGTGTGGAGATTCTTCAAAAAACTAGGATTTGAGGTCCCAATTCACCTGGCTATTCCCCTTTTGAGTATCTTCCCAAAAGAATTGAAAGCATCACACCACAGTGATATATGAGTGCCCATGTTCATAGCAACACAGTTTCTAATGGCTAAATCTTGGAAACAACCCAAATGCCCATTAACTGATGAATGGATAAAGAAGATGTGGGTTTTCTCTACAATGGAGCACTACTCAGCCATAAAGAAGAATAAACTTAAGACCTTTACAGTTAATGGATGCACCTTGAAACTATACTCCTAAGTGAAGTAAATCAGACATACAAGTGTGCATTGCTTCTCTGGGGTAGGACACTGAAAATGTACATAAGGACCAAAATGTATGATTGACGTTCTGAAATAAGAAAAAGTCATAATTCAATAGAAAGGAGGAACAAGGGGGTTTAAAGAAAAAGAAAAACAATTTAAAAAAATGAGAAAAAGAAGGAAAAATTGGAAAGGGGGCCTTTATAAATGAGGAGGGGGAAGAAAGTTTGAAGGGCAGGGAGGAGAAGAGGTAAAATGATATCCAGATACGTCACATAAAGTTACAAATTTCCTATGATGAATACGATCATTATGTAAAGCTAAATTTTAACAATAAAATTTTAAATGGTAAAAGAAAAGAATATGTGCCTGAAAGTGTCTTCTATTCCAATACGCCATCTGGTTGGCAGGCCACTGTGGTTCTTCTATGAGGACTGCTTGGTCTCCAGTAGGAACCAGCTGTTCCCATGGCTGCCTGTCTTGTGACCTTCCAATTAAGGTCAATTAAGCAAAAGTAAGATAATATCCATGCCTAAATGTAGTAGCAGCTTGTAATACTGCATGTCTCTCATTAGAAGTCAGTGTTTGATTTAAGAGTAACATTATATCTTTCTAATCTAGTTCATAAGTTTGAGTAAGTCCTCTAAAGACCGCAATGTACTTTATACGCTTGTCTGACACTTTTAAGTCTTGTCTGATCTGTCTTAGGTCACTGAGAGGAAAGAACATATAAACACAAGTAGTCCCATATTGGCCATTTACTTCCTATATGGCATACTGTCTTTGAGCGGCTTGTACAAATTAGCTAAGTCTGGCTATAGCCGCATAGAGGTTTTAATTACAGCTGACCTAGACACCCCACCCTCAGCACCTGAAGAAGGAGTAGAGGAAGCCTCAGACTGAGGAATAGTGGTCAAAGTTGTCTTGGAAACCTCATCCTCAGTTTCCAAAGGGCAAGGAGTAGCCTCAGGCTCAGTGGCAGTGAACGCCTTGAGGGCCAGGTGTCTGGTCTTCCTGTGGCTTACATTTACATTTTGAACACAAGCAAGGACTTCTTAATGCAAAGAATGTCTAAACATAGGCAATTTTGACCATTTATTAAAAGCAGGACAATTCTAGCTGTGAAATATCATCCTAATCAATACGTGCACCTGCATTCTCCTTTGGCTCTAGGGGGTAGGCACACCGTGTGTCTTCAACACTGAGTTCCCAAGAAGAAATCTAAGAGAAAGAAGGCACCCCATAATTTCTACTTGACATCTATGCCCTTGACTTAAGAGTAACATTATATCTTTCTAATCTAGTTCATAAGTTTGCGAAAGTCCCCAAATTGATTCCACTCCAGAGCAGGTGGCTGCCATCTGGATAGAGATGCAGAAGATAAAATCAGACCGGACTCTCCACCTTTTACCAGCACTTAATTGTATCTT
>NW_022900951.1:47770989-47774959 GCF_012274545.1 Fukomys damarensis | reverse complement strand
GTGACAGTGGGCATCCTTGTCTTACTCCTGAATTTAGAGTGAAAGCTTTCAGTTTTTATCCATTCAGTACAACGTTGTCTGTTGGCTTTTCATAGATGGCTTTTTATCACAATCAGATCAGGACCATCTATTAGAGTTTTCTGTAGGGTTTTTATCATGAATGAGTGGTGAACTTTGTCAGATGCTTTCTCTGCTTCAATTGAAATAGCATGTGTTTTTGTCTTTGGCTCTGTTGATATGGTGCATTACATGTCTTGATTTTTGTATGTTGAATCATACCTGCATCCCATGATGAATCCTACTTGATCACAGTGTATAATCTTCCTGATGATTTGTTGCAATTTCTTTGCCAGTATCTTAGTGATAATTTTGGATATATTTTTATGAGGGAGATTGTCCTGTAGTTCTCTTTTTTGATAGGCTCCTTCTCTGCTTTTGGTATCAGGGTAAAACTGGCTTCCAGCAATGATTTTGGGATTATTGCTTTCTTTCAATTTCATTAAACATTTTGCAGAAAACTGGCCATAGATTTTCTCTGTTTATTTTGTTTTTGTTTGTTAGTTTGTTTTTAATCTAGCAGGGAAACAATTGGGGCCTAGACTTATCTTTGTTGGTATGTTTTTAATTACATTTTAAACTTTAGAGGTTGACATTGAGTTATTTATATTTATTATTGATATTGGGTTGATTAAAGTCTTCTTTCTGAGCTTCATAAATTAATACGTGTCCAGGATTCTGTCCATGTCTTCTATGCTTTCCATCTTATTAGAGTATAATTTTTCAAAGTAGATACTGAGTCTATTTTGGATTTCCACTGGATCTGTTGTGATTTCATTCTATATTGCATGAATTTGGGTATTTTCTTTCCTTTTTTGGGGGGGATAAGGTTGGCTATGGGTTAATTGATTTTACTTAATGTTTCATAGAACCAACTATTTGATTCATGGATTCTTTGTATTGTTTGCTTAGTATCAATTGCATTAATTTCACCTTGATCCTTAGAATTTCTGCCTTCATCTGAGCTTTAGGATTCACTTTTTCTTTTTCTAGAAGCTTGAGGTTCAACATTAGGTTATTTATTTGAGCTGGTTCTGTTTTCCTAATGTGAGATTCACTGCTACAAATTTCCCTCTTAGGACTGCTTTCATTACATCCCACAAGTTGCAGAATGTTGTATCCTTATTCTCATTTAATTGCAGATACTGTTTAATTTCCCCTTTAACTTCATCTGTGACCCATTGGTTACTAGTGTGGGTGTTGTTTAATTTCCATGTGTCTGTGTGGCTTTTGTGGTATCTTTTGCTACTGATTTCTGGTTTCATTGAACTAAGGTCAAATAATATGCATAGGATGATTTCAATTCCTTTGCATTTACCTCAGCATTTCTTCTGGCTAGTGTATGGTGTAGTTTGGAGAAAATCCATGTGAAGCTGAGAAGAATATGTATTCTGACGTTTTGGAGTGGAACACTGTAAACATCTACTAAGCCCATTTGTTCTCAGGTTTGGTTCACTTCTCATCTTTCTTTGTTGATTTTGTTTTTGTCTAGTTGATCTGTTTATTTGTGACAGTGGGATATTTAGGTCCTGAACTAAAATTGTGTTAATGCTTATTAGATTTTTCATGTCTGTTAATATATGTTTTATATAGCTGAGTGCACCTATATTTTATGTATATATATTTGTAATTGTTGTCTACTCCTCTTAATTAACAAGTATGTAGTGACCATTTTCTCTTTTGATCAATCTGGCTTGAAATTCACACTGTCTGTGAATGGAATAGCTACCCCTGCTTTTTTCTGAGTTCCTGTTTCATGGAAGTTTGTTTTCCTTCCTTTGACTTTCAGTCTATGAATTTCTTTTTGAGTTACGTGTGTTTCTTGTCTGCAGCATAATGTTGCATCTTGTTTCTTAATCCATTCTGCCAGTCTGTTTCTTTTGATTGGTGAATTGAGACCACTTACAGTGACAGTTATAGCTGATATGTATTGATTTATCCTTATCATATTATTTTCCTGTCTCCCATTTTATCATTTGCCCTGCCTGGTGGCTTCTTTCTATTGCTGTTCTTGCACTTGTGATTTTCATTATCTCTTCCTAAAGTGCCCTTCAGATTACTTTGTAGAACTTGTGCGTTGGCTGTGAATTTCTTCATTTACTCTTTGTTGCAGAAGTATTTTATTTCTCCATTGATTTTTGAAAGATAATTTTGCAGGGTATGCGAACCTCGGTTGGAGGTTGTTTTCTTTTAGGACTTGAAATACTTCACTTCAGGCTCTTCTTGCTTTAAGGGTCTGTGTTGAGAAGTCAGCTGTGATTCTCATGGGCTTTTTTTATAGGTGGTTTTTCTCTTTTGCCTGACATCTTAGTATTCTGTTTTTATCCTGAATTCCTGGAATCTTGATGATTGTGTGCCTTGGTGTGGATTTATTTTGGTCATGGCTATTTGGGATCTTATATTCCTCACTTATTTGTATGTTGAATTCTCTTTGGAAGTTTTGAAAATTTTTTGCCACTAGTTCTTCAACCAGCTTTTGCATAACATTTGTGTTATCGCCAGCATTCTCATGGACTCCGAGCAATCATTTATTATTTCTCTCTGCATCATGTTGCAATCATTGGACTGGTTTTTCATGATCTCTTACTATTTTTAAGAAATCTTTCTTGTCATGGTCTGTAACCACAATCCTGCCTTCTATATCTGAAATTATATCCTTGTTATGTTTCAAAATATATTCTATGAACTTTAAATCTCCTGCATATCTTTTTAAATCTGTTTCATGGATTCCATTTCTTTCTTATGTTGGGTACTCATTGTTTTCATCATTTTTCCTAAGCTCATCTCTTTCTCTTTTATCTGTGCCTACTCTAGCTTCACTGAACCTGTCCTTCAACTTAATTGCTATTTATTTTTTTACCTGGAAGATTATTTTCTCTATGGCTTCATGCATTCATTTTTTCACTTCTGAAGTTATCTGTTCAGAAAGATCCAGTGAGCGGCTTCCATTTTCCTCCATCGCATTGTCCCCTGGACTTATCCTTGGTCGGCTGTCAGTCTGGGGTTGCGTTTTGCTTCTGTGTCTTGTCACTTTCTAGTTTTTTTTATTTAGTTTGTTTTCTGAGTAGTTGCTTGTAGGTTGCTTAATGCTAAATTTATCACTTAAATTAAGCTTTCTCTAGGAAATGTCTTTTCCTCAGAGATGACCTCTTGGTATAGGTGATACTTGGCTTTTGTGTCTATCCCAGGATTCTACCTTCCTAATTTGTTAAGGTTTCAAGGTTGCTGTCTATTTCACTCAGTACCCAGTCCTTTATTACTGGACTATGTTGATGGCTATGACCCCAGACAATAGCGGTGTTGTCATATATGCAAGAACTACTGGTTACAACAGGTTTGATGTTCTGGGTGAAGTAATACAGTTAGCAGTAAAAATAACATCCAGCACAGCCTAGCAACTGACAAACTGTGGTATATGTTAGTTTGGCACCTTTAACCATCCAAATCAGCTCTACCTTTCTATAACAAAATCCAACATAAATGAGGTACTTGTATGCAATGAATTTCCCCTTTTTTGAGTAGTTATACCCTGCAGCGAGGGAATTTGAGAGGAAAAGAAGACAATACCAAGAGAAAAGTGAAAAGAAATATAGTAGCAGCAAGGCTGGGGGGTACAGGATGAAAACCCAGGTTTTTGGAGACTGGAGAATTGGACAGGAGAGAAAGAGTGGAGGAGAAAGAAAGGAATATTGAGGTGAACCAGAAAGACAGGAGACACTGTTCACTCATATAAAAACATCATAGAATTAAGACAGATAGTTGAGGAAAGAGTGGACATGAATAGAACGGAAGAAGAATTAAGGTAAAAAACCTAAACAACACACACACTCACACTCACACATAAGAAACAAACACAGATAAACAAAAAAAAAAAAACCCAAAACAAAAAAACAAAACCGGAAAGAAAACAAAA
>NW_022900951.1:47755832-47770610 GCF_012274545.1 Fukomys damarensis | reverse complement strand
CTCTGTTCCCCCTCACTCCCCAGTTGTTGACTCTGGGAGCGGCCACTCAGGAAGCAGCTGCTAGTGTTCTCATTGCTGTCTCTGATTACATAAATGTTTTTGATCCAAGTTTGGTCTCTGTTTCACAGCGTACTCAAAGCTGTTTTTGCCGTCCATCCATGCATTGTTGAGCAATTTCTTCTGTGGTAATGTCTCCTGTCTTCTCCTGAGTCCATTTTGTCATTTATCCTTGTACCGTTCAGTCACTCAGTTTGCTCTTTGAGTTAATGATGTCGAGATTCTAATTCCTTTGATGTGAAGAGACTGTGTTGATAGCACTCACCACTCTGCCATCTTTTTTCATAAAATATGATTTAATCCAAGCATGTATTCTTAAAGATATAAGAAAGATGAGTACTAAGCCTATCAGTTATTTTAATTTGCAACTATTTATTAGGAGAAAGATGAGGGCATCCCTTACTGCCAATTCCATAGAAGGAAATGCTATAGTTTTTCCCAAGTCATAGTTTTATTATATGTAGATCGTATTCTGTCATGTGTGCCCTCAGAGGAGCTCTCTAGCCGCAGCACCTGTCCTGTGCTGAAGTTTTTAGCAGAAAGGGGTTACAAGGTTTCTAGATCTGAAAAACAACTTTGAAACTTGAGGTCAAATATTTGGCCTTATCATATCATTTTTTTAAAAAAAACATTTATTGGTACATTTTAGATATAATGATAGCACTCCTCATAGGGAATTTGTAGCTGTATATGATGTAACCCACTGTTTCCTTTTTTCCCTAGATAACCCTTATAAAAAAGTTTTGTTTCCATCTTTTTCTTCTATTTTTAATTTTTTTCTTGTCCTTCCTTCTATTTCTCCTCACCCCTCCCTCACACCCTTTCCTATTTGAATGTTTAACTCCCATTTCCCATTATCTATTGTACATATTACACCTTATTTCCACTTTCAGTTTCTCTCATAAGATGAACAATGTGGTACTTAAATATGTGTTTCTGATTCCTTTCACTTAAAAATATGGTCTCATGGAGCCTTAATTTAGGTATAAATGTCTCAAGTTCATTCTTCTTTATGGGAGAGTAGTACTCCATTGTATAAAAATACCCACATCTTCTTTACCCATTCTTTGGTTGATGGACATTTGGGCTCTTTCCAAGTTTTAGTTCTTACAAATTGTGCCACTATAAATGTGGATGTGCATATATCACTGTGGTGTCATGCTTTCAATTCTTTTGGGAAGATACCAAGAAGGGGAATAGTTGGGTCAAGTGGAACCTCTAGTTTTAGTTTTTTGAAGAATCTACACAGTGATTTCCACAGTTGTGGGACTGGGGATTTAGCTCAGTGGTGCTGCTGCCTGCAAGGACCTGAGTTCAATCTTTGGAGAGAGAGAGAGAGAGAGAGAGAGAGAGAGAGAGAGAGAGAGAGAGATTTCACAGTGGTTGAACCAGTCTATACTCCCACCAACAGTGAAGAAGGGTTCCTTGTCCCCACGGCCCTCCAGAATTTATTTTTGCTTCATCTTTTGATAATTATCATTCATTCTTTCTAGAGTGAGATGGAATTTTAGTGTTGTTTTGATTTGCATCCCTTGAATGACCTGTGGCAGTCATGATTGTTCCATATATTTATTTGCCATTTTTGCTTCTTATTCTGAGAACATCTATTCATTTCAGTTGCCCATTTTTGGAATTGGTCTTAAAATTTAAGGGATCTGATTTTTAAGTTCTTTATATAGTCTATATAGTAGTCCTTTGTCTTAAAAATAGCTAGCAATTTTTTTTCCATACTGTGAATTGTCTCTTCATGCTGTTGGTAGTTTTACTTGCTGTTGAAAAGCTTTTTAATAAGATTAGATTTCAGTTATTGATTCTTTGTGATAGTTCCTCTGAAATTGGAGATTTGTTCATAAAGTCTTTGCCAAACATAATAGCCTCTAGTGTTCTCCCTTTTCTATCTTACAACAGACTCTTTCTGTTTTAATATTTAGATCTTTGATTTATTTAGATTTTAAGTTAGTGCAAAGTGAAAGATATGGGTCTAGTTTCAAACTTTGGCATGTAAAAAGCCACTTTTTTCAGCACTATTTATATGACAGGCTATCTGTCTTCCAGTGAATGTGTTTGGCTTTTTTAATATACAATGACAGAATATGGCTGGAATTATTTTGCATCTTCTAATCTGTTCTACTGATCCTGAGGACCTCTTTTTATTTTGCCAATACCATGGTGTTTTGTCACAGTGGCTTTGGATTATAATTTCAAGTCAGGGATTGTGATGTTCCCTGCTTTCCTTTGCTGCCCAGAATTGCTTTTGCTATTGTAGGACTCTAAGAGTGATGAGAGTGGACATCCTTGACTTGTTCCTGACTTTAGAGTGAAAGCTTTCAGTTTTTATCCATTTGGTACAATGTTGGCTGTTGGTTTTTCATGGATACCTTTTATCAGATTGAGATAAAGACCATCAATTGCAATTCTCTGTTGGTTTTCTTTTTTTAATCATGAATGGGTGTTGGACTTTGTCAAACATTTTTTCTGGATCTATTGAGAGGATCAAATATTTTTTCCTTGACTCTGTTAATATGATATATTGCATTTATTAATTTGCAAGTGTTAAACCATCCCTGCATCCGTGGGATGAATGCTACTTGGTCATGGTTTATAACCCTCTTTATTTGTTGCAGTCTATTTGCCAGTATATATCTCGTTGAGGATATTTTCATCTATGTTCATTAGGGACTTTGGCCTGTAGTTCTCTTTTTTGGTTGGCTCCTTCTCTGGTTTTTGTATTAGGGTAATACTTGCTTCTAGGAATGATTTTGGGAGTATTGCTTATCTTTCAATTTCATTGAAGAGTTTGAGAAGCAGCAGCATTAGATTTTTTCTTAATTTCTTGTAGAATTCAGCACTGTATCTTCCAGGGCCTGGGCTTTTGCTTGTTGATAAGTTTTTAATGGCATCTTCGATTTTACTGGCTGATATTGATGTATTTAGAATACTTATGTATTGATTTAATTTTGGTAATCCATATGTATCTCAAAATCTGTTCATTTCTTCTGTGTTTTCTATCTTATTAGAATTCAGTTTTACAAAGTAAGCATTGATGATCTGGATTTCTGCTGAATCTGTCTGATAACACTCTTTTCATTCCTGATTGCATGCATTTGAGTCTTTTCTCTTTTTGATAAGACTGGCTAAGCATTTGTCAATTTTATTTAATCTTTCAAAGGACCTACTATTCAATTCATTGATACATTATATTGTTCTGTTAGTCTCCATTGCATTGATTTCTGTTCTGATTTTTATAATTTCCTCCTTCAAATGAGCTTTGGTCTTGAATTTTTTTTCTAGAAACTTGAAGTTCAAAATTTGTTTGTTTGAGCCTGCTCTGTTTTCCCGATATGGGTATTCACCACTATAAACTTCCCTTGTAGGACTGCTTTTATTGCATCCCATAAATTCTGCTATATTTTAGTGGTATTATCACTAAATTGTACAAACTGTCTGATTTCATTGGATTCTTTTGCCATTGATTTCCTATTTCATAGCACTATAGTTTTATGCTATGCGTGGGATAATTTTAATTCCTTTATATTTATGTAAGCATGTTGGATGAGCTAGTATGTCCCATGTGTAGCTGAGAATGTGTATTCTAATGCTATATGGACCCCCTATAGACATCTACTAAGTCCATTTACTTAAACGTTTGGTTCAGTTCTAATATTTTATTATTGATGTTTTGTCCAGTTGATCTATTTGTGTCAGTGAGGTATTGTGGTCACTGATTACAACTGTATTTGTGCTTATTTGATTTTTTTCGTGTCCATTAATATCCTATATATAGTTGGGTGCACTGCTATTTGGTGCATATATATTTATGATTGTTATCTCTTCCTCTTGGATTGGTTCCTTTACAAGAATGTAATGACTTTCTTTGTCACTCTTATTTAGTTTTGGCATGAAATCCACTTTGTCTGTAAATGGAATAGCTACCTCTCCTTTTTTCTGGGCTCCTATCACATGGAATATTGTTTTCTATCCTTTGGCTTTCATTTTATAAATTTCTTTTTCACTTAAATGTGTTTCTCATATGCAGTATATTGTTGGATCATGCTTCTTGATCCATTTTGTTTGGTGAATTGAAGCCATTTACATTGATGGTTCTAACGGATATATATTGACTTATCCCTGTCATGTTATTTTCCTCTGGTTAGCTCCCTTCTTTCCTCTTCTGTTTAATTTCTTTCCTTGCTTGGTGAATTCATTTTGTTGAGGTTCATGGAGTTGTAACTCTTGTTATCTCTTTCTAGAATATGGTTCAGAACACTTTGGAGGGCTGGTTTGGTGGTCATGAGTTTCTTCAAATTTTTTTTATAATGGAAGTGTCTTATTTCTCCATCTATTTTCTTTTTTATTGAGTTTATTGTTACATTTTAGGTATACAGTACAGTTAATTCATTATTGGGATCTTGTACCTTTACATGACAAGTCTTGGTTCTCATTTTTCCCCTTGTCCCTGCCCTCCCTTCACCCCCTCCTCCCCTCCCCATTTACAAACACTTTATTTCCATTTTTTCATTTTCTCATATTTTTTTTTCCCTTATTACCTTTCCCCTACCCTTCCCACTTTCCCTACACCTTTAGCCCTTTTCTTCCCATTTCACAATGTCAGTTATCTCATTATCTAATTTCAAACACAATTTTGTGGGGTACATCAGCCAGGGTTGGAAGTTGTTTTCCTTTAGGGCTTGAAATACTTCACTCCAAACTCTCCTTGACTTAAGTGTTTGTGTTGAGAAGTCTGCTTCGATGCTAATGGGCTTTCCTTTATACTGATATGTTTCTTTTCTCTAACAGCTTTTAACATTCTGTCTTGGTGTCAAGTCTGGAATCATGACTATTGTATGCTTTGGGGATGGTTTTATTATTGTAACTAATTGGAATTCTACATGTGTCACTTGTTTGTATGTCAAATTCTTTTTCCTTGTTTTCTGCCATTACTTCTGCAAACTGGTTTTTTAATGTCATCTGTGAGGTCTCCTACTTTTTCATTGACTCAGATCAATTTTATGTTATTCTTCTTTGTATGATCTACCAGCTGCTGGACTGATTTCTCATGTTCTCAGTATTTTTGAGAAACTTTCTTTTCATAATCCCTAACTGAAATCTTGTGCTTTACTTCTGATATTATGTTATCACATTGCCTCATTCTGCTGTATACTTTTAATGGAGTTTTAATCTCCTCAATATCTGTTTGAATCTGTTTCATCGATTCTGTGTCTTTCTTCTCCTTGATAGTCATAGATTTCATCATTTTCCTAAGCTCCTTCATTTTTTTTATCTGTACCTGCTCTAGAGTCACTAAGCATGTCCTTCATTCTGGTCACCATCTCTGTAGTTATCTTGGAAATTATTTGTCCTTTAATTTTTCTAGGGCCTCATTCACCTGCTTTGTTACTTTCACTGTTATCACTGGAGAGTGCCGGTGGGTAGTTTTTGGAATTTTCCACCTTAATGCACCTTTGCTTTGCCCTTGGTGAGCCTAAAGTCAGGGAGGGTGGATGTATCTTGTTTAAGTGTGTTCTCATTATATATATTTTTTTTAAGTTTATTTCCAGAGTTGATTACTATAAATTGCTTATGGCAAGAAGCTTCATTGCCAGTATTTAGAACATGTAAGAAATGACTACATCTTAGTGATGTCTTCCAGGTGTAACTGGATTTCAGGTTCTGAGTCTGATGACTCTTCAATTTATTATGGATGAGAAGTTTCTGCCCACTTGGCCCAGCCACCAATTCTTTTGCACTGGCCTATAGATTGTTTGTTTGTTTATTTGTTTCTATACCCTTACACACTGTCAGTCTTGGTATATCAGGAAGAAAACTGATTAGCACAATTGTGTCATCTTGGCTAAAGTAATACAATCAGCAATAGCAATAGCACTAAACATATCCTAGAAAATGACTAACTGTGGTAGCTATTAATTTGCCAACTTTAACTGTATGAACTAGATTTGTGGTTATATAACAAAATCTAAAATGAACCACATAATTGTATGCAATTAAAAAGCCCTTAATATGGTGATTTTATCCTTAGGGGAAAAGACTTAAAAGGAGTTAGGGGAAAAATAAAGAAAAAAAGAAGAGGATGAGATTAGAAGCAAGGCTGAAGGACAAAGGAAGATCATATAAACTTTAAGAAACTGTTGAAGAAGACAGAATGGAAAGAAAAAGGAAAAATAGAAAACAAGAATACAGCAGAATAACAACAACAACAAAAACTAGAAACTGTGTTCAATCAAATAACACAAAACAAACCAAGAATAAAAATCAGAACAGAGGAAAAAAGAAAGGTCTGATTCAAGGCATGTTTCTGCTCTCCGGGTAGACAACATGGGAAGAGTCTACATCTGAATTGATTCATCCCAGCAAGCCAGCCATAGCTTTATATTCGGGCAGAGGATAATCCTAGTCAGTCTGCACCTATAGTTCCAATGAAGTTCAGGCTGGTTTCTGGGTATGAGGCTGGAACTGGATTTGTTGAGCCTATAATACTCCATGTGCCTCTTGCTTGCTTGAACTCTGCTCCTTGACCTCTTGACTACTTGAACTTGGCAGCCTCACTGAGCCACTGGGAGCCACTAGATGGATTTAGTCAACAGCTGTTCTGAGTTCCAAAGTCAGTTGGCCCCTCTACAAGATGGCTACCAGCCAATCACCCTCTTCTGGGTGATGTCTGAACCTGAATAACTCACCAGCCACTGCAGTCCACTGCATGTACTGCTCCATTTCACTGGTATATTTCTCAATGGAGGCCTCTGGAGTCACCAGTAGTCAGCATGCATCTGCAGGTTTGACCTTCTGTTCCCGCACCAGGAGTCCAGGCTCTGGGAGAAAGCACTGCTTGCTACTTCTTTGCTCTTCATTGAAGTCTCTCTCTCTCTCTCTCTCTCTCTCTCTCTCTCTCTGCTTTTTCCATGGACTTCAGTTCTCACTTCAGATTCTTCCTAGGTCCTGGAAGCCCATTTCCCTCCTTATTTTCCTCCTCACACTGATATAGTCCAGTGTCAGGGCTCCACGTCTTGGAGAGATTGTTTCTCTGCTGGTCACCACTCTGCAATCTTCCCAGAAGTCAGGCCTTATCATATCTAAGGGAATTCAAAGATTGGGGAAGAAAGAATTAACCCAATTAGTTCCCTCCTACAGCCCGAGTCTATAAAACAAGCAAGGGGATTCCGAGGAATTACAGGCTTTTGAAGCTTTTGGATGGCAGGATATCATGAGATTGTGTGACCCCCCCATCAGTTTATACAGAAATCCAAAAGACAGATACCCATATTTTAACCTGGGAACCTGATTAACACTCTCATTTTCTATCTCACTCTCTTTCAAGAGGCTAAAACTCAGCCATTTGGGTTCTTTGATTATTTGTTTAATTTTCTGCTTGAAAACACCATTAAAGTCAAGGATACGTTTAAGTGTGTTACAAAGATAATGTCATATGATTATCATGCTAATATATTATGTGTGGACTTCATCTCAAGTTTTCTCTGTAAAACTATATAACTTGTATCTCTTAACATTCTGCAGGGATTCAACTAGTAGAACAAAATGGTTGATAAAAGTAACAGTCCTCTATACTTTGTATTCCAAACTGCTTGATACCCAGGTAAAATTGTAATACTTAAACTTACTGCTCCTACTGCACTACTAATGTCACTGATCTTCTCTTCTGTTTGTTCAACAACTAAAGTTTAGTGACCAGAACTAAAAAGATAATTTGGCTGAGGACAATCAATATTTTGGCCCTGAAACTCCAAGGTCAATAAAGACCCAGGACATGAGGGAACCTTTCCTACAGAATACTATAAGTTTGGTGAGTCACCTTACCTCCTGAGTAGGGAGATTGCTGGCTTGCAGAGGACAAAAATCAACAAATGTAGCATGCCTTAGGAGGGTCACCAAGAGGAAATCATCTCTCATGCTTTCACAGAAAGCAACATGGTAAAGCAAGGTCATGTCCCATCCTGACAGCTGACACTGACAGGAGATGAGAAGCTCAATACATGGCTCCAAAGTAATGCCTGAGGAGACTTAACTGACCTTGATAGATAGCTAGAGATTAAGTTTGATTGGCACAGGTCTCATTTTAACTTGGACTTAGGTGCCACTAGAAAAGTATAACTAAAGACATTAAGTCAAGACCATAGTAATAATGCTAGATGTGAAAAGGGACTCCAATCACTGGTACCATCTCATAGTTTCTAGCTATACCAGTGGCTGACCATTGTTATAGGTCCTTAAGAAAAATTATGGTAGAATCTATAAGATCTCAGCAAGAGTTCTAAATTTTTTAGCTAATATTGTCTTTCAAACCCACCAAATTCTTTATCTTATTACAGCTAAAACTAGAGAAACTTGTGGCAAAATGCCAAACTCATAGTTAACCTCCATTCATAGTGGGGTCTAAGAGGCAGTAGGCTATAATTACTACTTCAGTCCCTTAAGAACAGTTTCTAAACATGGCTTTCCCCAACCCACCTTTCCATTTTAGTGCCCATACCTTGATTATACATGCTCTAAATTCCTTCAAAGTTTGTTTATTCTTGTCTAGAGGCTTCAAACTTCCAAACAATCATGCAGATGAAACCAAGAACAAATGTGCTAGACTCCTTTTGCCAGGATCCACAGGATTGACCTTATAAATAAAGTTCATAACTGCTAAACTACAATATGACTTCTATCTGAGGCCCATTAGATTAGCTTGCTAGAGATGGCCCCTGACTGTGTCTCACCTACATTGCCTTCTCAGCTCAAAGAAGTTAGATAGAAACTATGACCCTTCTCCCCTAATTGAAGTTTGGGATACTTCTTCAGAGGGGGGAATGTTGTAGACAGATGAGATAATTAGAAATATAAGGTAGTCAGGCAGTGCTGATCCCTCAGCACAGAAGACAGTTGTGTCCTGAGGCTCATTTACTGAAGGCCAAGATTCCAAAAAAAGCCCTGCACCTATGTACTTCCCCTAGGGAGGTAGATCAGTGATTACTATTCTAAATAAATATAAATCACCTTGGGTGGTATTCAAAACCTCTGTAGCCCAATTCTTCCAAGAAATCCTTGTTTATTCCATGTATTATCAAATATTTTATGCATGTGCAAATATATCATCATAAATATTGTTATTCTGTACTACCAACATGCAACATAAGACTAAAAGTTATTGCCTTTAATAAAAAGACAACTGATAGACTTTACATGTAAAGTAACAAGAAGGACAAAATTAAACACATCCCTGATGTGCCTGTATTAATCCCAGCCCAAATAGACCATTTTTTTATTAATCAATTTGCACATAAATACTTTAAGATGTATCTTTGATAAAATAATATATTTTAAGTACTGCATCACTTAATGATTTTTATTTTATTCATTTTATTTTCACTCTAATTTTATTTTTAATTTTAAAATTTTATTAGTAATATTTGCAGTACATAATGATTACATTTGTTGTGGGGAACTGGTACATGTACATAACCATCTCAATAATTGCCCCTTTTCCCACCACCTCCTTTTCTGCCAACATCAGAGTCATCTTTTGTTTTATAAGTCCTTATGCAGTTATTTATCATAGATGCACATTAACAACCAGACAGGCCAAAAACTTATAAAACAAGTGACAATTATACTAAATGAAGATACACTTTTAGATACTTTGTCCATGCTTGATTACAATAATATGTTTTTCTCTCCCTTTTCTCCTATTACCTGTATTTTATTTTGCATTTGATTTGTATACTGAGTTTTTCAAAGAAGGAAGAGTTGTGAGATATTTAAGCTTATGTGTCTGCTTCACTTCACTTAATATTAATATCTCAAAATAGAAATATTTTCTTCATTCATGCATTTACTTCCTTTAAACTCTCAAAATGCATACATTTTCCTACAAATGACTGAAGTTTATCTTTTTTTAAGATAGAGAAGTACTCCATTGAGCATATACCACATTTTGTTCATTCTTCTGTTGATGGGCATATGGGCTCCTTCTAACATTTAGCCTTATGAATCATGCTGCTATAAACATTGATATGCATTCTTCATTGTGGTATTATGTCTTTAACTATTTGGGGAAGATAGCCAGAAGGGTAATAGACTGGTCTAATGGAATTAATTTTTATAGTTTTGGTTTTGTTTTGTTTTGTTTTTTGAGACAGTGTCTCACTGTGTAATTGAGACTGACCTGGAACTCATTATGTAGCCGAGGCTGGTCTCCAACTCACAGCAATCCTCCTGCCTCAACCTCCCAAGTGCTGAGATTACAGGCATGTGCCACCATGCCCAGGAATTTATAGTTTTTTTATGAATCTTCCATACTGATATCCATGGTGGTTTACCATGTTACACTCCCACCAACAATAAAGAAGCGATCTCCCCCCCTGCAGCCTTGTCAATATTTGTTATTTGTTGATTTCTTGGCGATAGCCATTCTTTCTGGAGTGAGATGGAATCTTAGTGTTATTTTAAATTGCATTTTTGAGTTGTCAGTGATGCTAAACATTTTTTTTCATATATTTATGGGCCATTTGTACTTCTTCATCTGAGAAGTGTCTATTCATTTCCTATGCCCATTTTTGTTTTTGTTTTTGTTTTTGATACCAGGGATTGAACTCAGAACCTTTCACTTGTGAAGCAGGCGCAGTGCCACTGAGCTAAATGCCCAGCCCTATGCCCATTTTGTGATTGGGTCTTCAAATTTGTAGGAGTATAATTTTTTTAGTTCTTTATGTAATTTAGATATTAGTCCTCTGTCTGTGGAGTAGCTGGCAAATTTATTTTCCCATTCTGTATGTTGTCTCTTCAATCTGTTGTTTGTTCCCTTTGCCGTGCAAATCTTTTTAACTCAATGTGACCCTATTTGTTGATTCTTGGTATTACTTCTTGTGCACGTGGAGTTCAGTTTAGTAATCTTTGCCTGCATCTATGTCTTCAAGGGCTTCTTTTATCTATTTTGTTTTCCAGTGGACTGTGTTTCTGTGTCTGTGTTTAGATATTCAATCTATTTCAATTTTAGTTTAGTGCGTGGTGAGAAATATGGATCTAAGGTTCAGGTTCAGTCTTTGGCATGTGGATAGCTAGTTTTCCCAGAACCATTTGTTAAAGAGGTTACCTTTCCTGCAGCCAAAGGACTTGGCCAATTTGTCTAATATAAGGTAACAGAACATACCTGGAGTGTTTTCTACATCCTGAGTGTTGATGTTGTACTCTGCTATGCTACTGAATTTGGTTATTAATTCTTAGAGTCTTTTGGCTGGGTTTTTGTGGGGTTTTTTGTTTGTTTGTTTTTTGTTTGCTTTTTTTTGTCTTCTATGGAGAGCATCATGTCATCTGTAAATAATGATACTTTAAATTTTTCCTTCTCAGTCCATATCCTTTTATTTCTTCCTCTTGTTTAATTGTTATAGCTATTGTTTGAAGAAATATATTGAATAGGAGGGGTGATAGTGGACATCCTTGTCTTTGTCCTGAATTTAGAGTGTAAGATTTCAAGTTCTCTCCACTTAGTATGATGTTGGGCATTGGTTTGTCATAGACAGCTTTTATCAGATTGAAATAAAAGCCTCATATTTCTATTTTTCAGAGTTTTTAAAATCATGAATAGATTTTTTCATTTTTGTCAAATGCTTTTTCTGCATCTATTGAGATGATAATGTAATTTTTGTCCTTGCTTCTCTTTATGTGGTCTGTTATATTTACTGATTAACATAAATTGAACCAGCCTTACATCCCTGGAATGAATACTACTTGGTCATAATGTATAAATTGTTGATGATTTGCTGCATTCTGTTTGCCAGTATCTTATTGAGGGTCCTTCAGTCTATGATCATTAAAGAGATTGGCCTGTTGTTCTCCTTTTTGGTTGGGTCCTTTCCTAATTTTGGATCCGGGGGATACATAATTCAAGGACCAACTTCAGGAGTAGTGGTTCACTTTCAATTTCATTAAAGTGTTTGGAGAGTATTGGTATTGGATCTTCTCTAAAGTTCTTGTGGAATTTAGCCAAGAGCCTGTCAGGGATTTTCTTGGTAGGTTTTAAAAAAAATATTTCTTCAATTTTGCTGACTGACAATAGATTATTCCAGATTTTTATTTCTTCTTGGTTCAGTTTTGTCAGTTCATATGCATGTAGGAATTTATCTATTTCTTTTGAATTTTCCATTGTATTAAATTACAGATTCCCAAAGTAGCTATTGCTAATCTGGATTTCACCAAATTCTATTGTAATTTTGCCCCTTTCATTTCTTGTTTGTTTGTTTGTTTGTTTTATTTTTTTTGTTTTTATTTTTGGTACCAGAGATCAAACTTGGGACTTTGTGCTTGTGAGACAGGCAGTGAAACCACTAAGCAAAATCCCTGGCCCTGCCTTTTTCATTTCTAATTGCTTGGATTTGGGTCTTTTCTTCCTTTATTTTGGTAAGATTGTCTGGGTTTTTTTTTTCTATTTTTTAATCTTTTGTAGAACCAACTCTAATTCATTGATGGTTTGTATGGCACTTTAGTGTGAATTTCATTAATTTCTGCTCTGATCTTTATAATTTCCTGCATAGTTCCTTCATACTAACATTGAGGTTTTTTTTTTTTTTTTTAAGAGTAGGAAAAATTTATTAAGGGAAAGAAAGCTTCTGTCTAAGAGAGGCAGAAGGGGTACCGGAAAGTGGGTTGCCCACTGACCTTAATTTTCAAAAATGTTTTATACAGCAAAGCCATGTGGTGAGGTGCGTACAAAGCAGGACAAAACTGGAAGACCCAGTGGAAAATTGCAAGGTGGGCATGAGGTGGGGCAAAACCATGACCAACCAATAAGATTACAAGTACAGTCACCCAGGTAATAATGATTAAATGGAGGTCAAATGGGGGAGCAAGTCACATAGCAATAAGGGTGGGGGTCAGGGATATTTCCTGGAAAGGCTGGGTTCAGATCTTGGCCCCCCCAGGTGATTGATACCTATTTAGAATATCAATCATTTGCTATTTATCCCCAGGAGAATCACAAGTGTATAGTAGTTTCTCTCCTTTTACAATTCTGGCCTTCAGTGAATATGTCTTGATCGTCCTCCATGTTGGCTGCTTGAGGGTGGCCCTGTCTAACTGCCTACAAGATAGCTAATTAACTTACCTATCTGCAATATTCACCCCTCTGAGGAAGTACCCCTAACTGCTCTCTTAATTTAGAGCTAAAACTAGAGAGACATATGACAAAATATGAGACATATAATGTCTATCAGTGAAAGAATCTAACACCAGCAGGTTCAATCACTATTTCAACTTCTATGTGTGACTTTCTCCCCAACCTGCCTTTCATTCTACTGTGCTCATGCTTAGATTATGCATAATTTCTTAAAAGTTTTATTTATTCTTGCCTACAGGCTGCCAAACTCCAAGCGGTAATACAAATAGAACCAAAAACAAATGTGCTAGACTTCTTTTACTGGGATCCACCAGATCCACCTTGTAAACAGCTTATAACTGCTAAACAGTATAAAATGACTTCTGTGTTGGATTCTGAAGTCCCCTGGACCTTCTTCTTATCCTCTTTGTTGGCTATATTCATAGAAATCCTGCTGACCTTATAATTTGGCCCATGTATTCTTAACTGTTTCTTTGGCTTTGTCTCCTCCAAATTTAAAAGCTATGCAGCTACCAAGATGACAATGCCAGGTGCCCACCAAAGGCCTTTAGATAGATACTCAATAGAGTAACTCTAACTGCTGATCACAATTATGACCTTCTTCAGCTGGAAGTAGCCACAGCTGTCTTCACCTTTAGCTTTGAGGTTTTATTGCTTTTGTTATTCTAGGACTTTGACCTGTGTGATTTGGTTATGTACTTGAGCGCTCTCCCTCTCTCTCTCTCTCTCTTTGTCTCTCTCTCTCCCTCCCTCCCTCCCCCCCATAGGAATTCACTGCTTAAAACTTCCCTCTTAGGATTTTGTTGAATGTTCCCAAAGGTTCTGATATATCCTAGTGGCTTTATTGTTTGATTGTAGAAGTTGTCTAATTTCTTCTTTAATTTTATCTCTGACCCATTGATTATTTTTTTTAATTTTTTCCTTTTTATTGAGTTTATTGGTACAATCTATGTATATAATACAATTACATTCATCATTGGGATTCTGTACCTTTACATAAAAGTCATGATTCTCATTTTTCCCCTTGTCCCTGCTCTCCCTTCACCCCTCCTCCCCTCCCCATTTACAAACACTTTATTTCCATTTTTTCAGTTTCTCATATTTTTTTCCTCTCCCTTATTACCTCTCCCCCACCCTTCCCACTTTCCCTACACCTTTAGCCCTTTACTTCCTATTTCACATTATTAATTATCCCGTTAGGATCCTGTGTACTATTATACTTTTTCACACCAAAGAAACTTTTCGGTATTTCAGTTAAAGAAATCTCTGTATGAATATTAAAAATAGGGAATCCTAAAGTAAAACTAAAAAAGAAAGTAAAAGAGAAAAGGCAATGATGTAACATTAAAATAATCCTTAATTCTGCAGATGAAAATGGCCCCTGAACATATTTAAATTGCTTCTCGCTCTTATAGTCTTATCTTATTCTTTTTTTCACTATTTAGAGAATATTAGTTTCTGTAATAAAACCCACATAGATATAACCTTACATATTTAGTACGATGTGTCACTCCTGTACACATGGAGGAAAAATAAAAAATAAAAATAAATTAACATTTCTAGACCAATATGGTTGTCCATTTCTGTGCAATGCC
>NW_022900951.1:47716553-47755384 GCF_012274545.1 Fukomys damarensis | reverse complement strand
ACATCAATAATACTAGATTCAGTTTTGGTTTGATATTTGCTTTGTCTGCAAATATGATTGCTACCCGTTTTTTTCTGGGCTCCTGTTACATGGAGAATTGTTTTCTATCTTTTCACTTTCAGTCTATGGGCTTCTTTTTGCACTAGGTGTGTTTCTTGTATACAACATATTGTTGGATTTTGCTTCTTATTCCATTTTGCCAGTCTATTTCTCTTGATTGGTGAGTTGAGGCCATTGACATTGCTGGTTATAACTGATATGTACTGACTTATTATTGACATGTTATTGGCCTTTTGTTGACTCTTTTTACTTTTTCACCTTCTCCTTTTAATTTCTTGCCTTGCCTATTTGATTTGCTCTGTTGGGCCTCATGGTGTTGTTGCCTTCAATGTCTTTTTCTAGGATCTTGTTCAGAATTGCTTGTAGTGATGGTTTGGTATTCATATAGTTTCTCAGGTGTTCTTTGTTGTGGAAGTGTCTTATTTCTCCCTCCATTTTGCAAGAGAGTTTTGCAGGATACATCAGTTTAGGTTGGAGGTTGTTCTCTTTTAGTACTTGAAATATCTCATTCCAGGCTCTCCTTGCCCCAAGGGTTTGTGTTGAAAAGTCTGCTGTAATTCTGATGGGCTTTCCTTTGTATGTGATTTGTTTCTTTTCTCTTACTGCTTGTAGTATTTTGTTCTTATGTTTGGTTTCTGGGATCTTGATTATTATATATCTAGGTGTAGATTTTTTTTTTTATTGTAGCTAGTTGCAGTCCTATATGCCTCAGTTAACTGAATGTCAAATTCTTCCCCTCTGTTTGGGAAGTTTTCTGTCATTAATTCTGCAAACAGCTTTTTTAAGTCATTTGTATTTTCTCCTGCTACTTCATGGATTCCTATCAGTCTTATGTTATTCTTCTTTGCATCATCTAGGAGTTGTTGGATCAATTTCTCATGATCTCTTACTGTTTTTAAGAGACCTCTCTTTTCATGGTCACTGACTGCAATCTTATCTTCTATATCTGAGAGCCTATCTTCGCATTCTTTTACTCTGTTGCGTGCACTTTCAATAGAGTGTTTAATCTCCTGGATATCTGTTTGAATCTGTTTTATGGATTCCATTTCTTTCCTATGTTGGGCGTTTATTTTTTCCATTTCTTTCTTATGCTGAGCCTTCATAGCTTCCATCAAGCTCATCTATTTTTTTGTCAGTTTCTGCTCTAGAGTCTCGAATCACGACTTCCATTTTGCTCACTATCTCTATGGTTATCTGGGAAATTATTTCTGTTTTGAATTTTTCTAGAGCCTGATTGATGTGTTTTGTTTCTTCCTGTGCTTTGAGTTCAGGGTGTCCTGGTGGTTCACTATCAGCCTTTTCATCCTCATTTGCCCTACTGTTTGCCATTGGTGAACTGTAAGTCTGTCCTTGTGTCTTGCTTAAGTGTTTTCTCATTTTAATTTTTGTTGTCAGACTGTCCTAGATTTAATCTCTGGATTATCACCCTAATCTTCCTGATATAGTTGCACCCTAGCTTCTGTGTCTCTAACGAACCACAGACATTCTCATCTTCATAACATCAGAGAAAGAGCTCATCAAATCAACGGCAATGCTTTACCCCAACTGATTCAATCAGCAACACATTAAGATCAAGCACAACTTGGACACTGAACACCGGTAGTAGTCACTAGTCTATCACCCTTAAATCATTTGAATTAAATTGAAATCAAGAAGCAGTCCAGAACATGTCTGCAGTGAACAAAATTTCAATATAATATATTTACCATTTAATGGCTCAGACAGAGCGAGGATGCAAGACCCCGATCTCAGTTAGCTGATGGCTGAACCCCCTGATGCTGACTGACCTCGGGCTGCAAGGCCCAGATTGAGTTCCCCATCCTTCTGAATGGTTGAACTCCACAACATTCTATTACAGATTTCCCACACCCTTTCTTTAAAGATGTTCGAAGTTGGGAACTCAGAAAAATACCCTTGATGACCACCTCTGTCTTTGCAGAGTGGGTCCAAAGACTGGCACAGTCAGGAGGTCTGAGAGTAGGGGGGGCTTATTGGGTTTCAGGGGCGCCCTCGTGGCTACCTTCCCAGCGCTTGATCAATGGTGCCTGGGTCGGGAGCAGGCGTGGCTCTCCTTCTGACCCATTTATTATTAAAGGGGGCATTATTTAATTTTTACCTGTTTACATGATTTCTATGGTGTCTTTGTTGCTGATTTCTAGTTTCATAGGACCACATGTGATCTGATATCATGTTTGGGTGGTTTTTACTATTTTGCATTTACTTCAGCATGCTTTATGGGCTAGCGTGTGGTCTATTTTGGTGAAAGCCCCATGTGCAGCTGAGGAAAATGTCATTCTGTTTTTATTTTTGTTGGATGGAACAATTTGTTGATATCTATTAATTCTATTCATTTAAAGGGTTGGTTCAACTCTGATGTTGCTTTTCTGAGTTTCTATTTGATTGATCTGTCCATTTGTGACAGTGGGGTATTGAGGTCCCACACTGCAATTGTATTGATGTTTATCTAATTTTTTGTGTCCATTAGTGTCTGTTTTATGAAGTTCTTCATGCTAGTGTTTGGTGTGTGTATATGCTGTAATTGTTACCTTTTCCTGTTGAATTGTTCCCTTTACCTATTTCTTTGACCTTCCTTGTCTCATCTGAACCTTCTTGGCTTAAAATCCACTTTGAGATTAGGATAGAAACTCTTGCTTTTTTTTCTGTGTTCCTATTGTGTGGACTGTTGCTTTTCATTCTTTGATTTTTAAACCTGTGAGTTTATTTTTCTATTAAAAGACTTGTATATTGCATATTGTTCAGTTTTGTTTCTTGATCCATTCAGCCAATCTACATTTTTGATTAAGGAGTTGAGACCATTCACATTGAGAGTTCTTGCTAAGAGGTATTTACTTATTCCTGTCCTTGCATTATCTTGCTGTTGTTGATTTCATTTTTTAATTACTTTTGCTTAGCTACTCATCCCATAAGGTGTGTTCATTCTTTTTTACTAATTGGCATTGCTGGCACCACTGTCTTCTTCTAGGATATTCTAGACAATTTTATTTAATGCTCGTTTGGTGGTCATGAATTTCGTGATGTGTTCCTTGTCTTGGAAATATCTTATTTCTCATTCAATTTTAAGGAAAGTTTTGTAGGACACATTAGTCAGGGTTGGAAGTTATTATGTTTTAGAGATGATTTATCCCAAGCCCTTGTTGGCCTTGAAGATTGGTGAAAAAAAGTCTGCTGGGATTCTAATAGGTTTGATTTTGCTTGTGATTTATTGTCTATCTCTAAAAGCTTTTAAGATGCTGTCCCTGACAGACTTCTAGAATTTTGAATATAATGCACCATGGCAAATTTCTCTTCTATTCATGGCTATTTAGGGCTCTATATACCTTTATATCTCTATGTTTTATGTCTTTTCATGTCTTTGGGAAGTCTTCTGTCATAATTTCTGTGAACAGGTGTTTCAATGTAATTTTTTAGTAGTACAAATTTGCAATACCTAATGAACACATTCATTTTGGAGAATTTTATATGTACATAAAACATCTTAATTCATTTTTTGGTCCCCTTTCCTTCCTTCCAGCCCTTCAAGCTCTGTTTTTATTTTTCCTTCAACTCTTTTTGCTTTTATTTAAATCCTTTTCCCCCTTACCCTGGTTGCTCCTCATCTCTTTTTCCTCTTCCCATTTGAAACAGTTCTTCCTACTTCCTAGTATCTCTTCTTTATTTTTCTCTCCTGACTTATTCTTTTGGCTTCTCACACAAGAGACATAATGTAATGTTTAACCTTGTGCAACTGATTTATTTCATTTAAGATTATGGTCCCCAGGTACATCCACTTACCTAAAAATCATTCAAGTTTATCATTTTATGGCATATTAGCACTCCATATATATTATATATTATATATATAAAATCATGCATCATTTTTAATCTATTCATCTGCTAATGTACATATGGGCTATTTCCAAGATTTAGCTAATATAAATTTTGCTGCTATAAACATCATGGGTATGCATGTATCACTGTGGTATGATGAATTGAACTCTTTTGTGAAGGTACCTAGAAAGGGAACACCTGGGTCAAATGCAACTTCTAGTTTTAGTTTTATGAGGAATCTCCATACTGATTTTCATAGTGGCTGTACAATTTACACTCCCACAAAAAAGAGAAGTCACACATGTGTAAATACCAAATAGTTTCCCTGGTGTGAATATTCTGCAACAATGCATAAGATTCTAATAAGATTACTGACATTTAGAAATTTGAAGAAAGGCGCTAAAGGTGTAGGGAAGGTGTGATGCGTAGGGGAAGAACAAAAAGGGAAAAGAAAAAAATGTGAGAGAATGAAAAGATGAAAATAAAGTGTTTGTAGATGGGGAGGGGAGGAGGGGGTGAAGGGAGGGCAGAGGTAAGGGGAAAAAATGAGAATCAAGACTTGCCATGTAAAGGTACATGATCCCAACAATGAATGTAACTGTACTGTATCCCTAAAATGTACCAATAAACTCAATAAAATTAAAAAAAAAAGAGAAGGATTTCTTTTTTCCCCATAGCCTTGCTTGCATCTGTAAACAGGATTTTTGTGCCATTTGTGGGGTCTTGTGATTTTTCAATTACTTTAATTATTCTTAAATTAATCTTATTTGTATCATCTAGCAGCTGTTGGACCTATTTTTTATATTCTTTTGTTTTCAAGTATCTTTCAATAGTTGGGCTTTGAGGGTACAATTGTGTTCTACCAGATAGCCCCCAAAATAAGTCTAGGTCTTATATTAAGTTTTGCTCCAAAAGATACAATAGGGTTTATTTTTGGAGATGTGCCCTTTTATCATGTACAAAAATCTACATTTATTCATATATGGCAATCTACATATATCCATGTTCAAAAATCCACATCTATTCAAATATTGTCATGTCATCTTCCTCTGGAACATCATCATAGCTCTGCAAATCCTTAATTTCAGACTGAGTTTTTGCAAATCTTCTTCCTATAGAACCATTGGCTCCAGTCTCTCATGTCCAGCAAGACAGCTCTCCTTAAATGAACACTTCTTGTACATGTAGCTTGTTCATAGTGCATTGGTAACACAACTGTCAGTGATTTTATCCCATGAATCCTTCACCCACATCATGACTTCTTGCAGGCTAGGATTCACAAAGTTGCCATTAAATCAAATATTAATTGAAGACTTATGACATAGATCTGGCAACAAAAATGGTGACACTTAAGAATGATGGTCCACACAAAGGTGATGAGAAATGGCAGCCACCAAAATTTTTTTAAAATGTTTATTTCATAAGAGCTTATTAAGTGTGTTCAACACATAACATATTGCATTAACAAGATTCATATTGGACACAACCATGCCCATTCATTGTCAAGTGCATATGCTATTCTTACACTGTGTCTGTACCGATTGTTCACTTGGCAATAAGTCTAAATTTCATCTGGTAACATAAATGTTTCCCTCTCATCCAAAGGAGCCTGCTTGGTATTTACAAATACTTACTTATAATTTATATTATCATTTATTTTAAGTATTGATGTCAATAATATTTATTTATATTTAAGTATATGTTAGTAATAGTGTATTATAATTCAATATGTCCATTGTGTATTGCAACAAATGTACTAAAAGTGTCATTCTGGCTAACCACCTTAACCAGGGCTTTTTTGGAGAGTAGGTCTTATATTAGAAGCATCCTGATGTCATGCTAGGGCTTATTTTCTAGAGAGGTCTTCTTTTCAAGGAAATAAGGTAGTTCTGAAACTCTGTCTCCACAATGGTCATTTCTACTGCCCATACTTTCAACATGATTTTCAATCTCCTAGAATTCTGACTGAATCATTTTCATGGACTCCTAACTCTGGTAAAATGGTCACTCATACTTTGCTTCATTTTGTCTGCCTTATCTAGCTTTTTGTTAGTGTCTTATGAAAGCTCCTGCATCTTTTTGGTTTTTACTTCCACTATCTGTTTAGTTATATCTTCTCTGATCCCACTGAACACCTCTTTTAGCTGTATTCTAACCTCTTGTGTTGATCCTTTCAACCATTTCTGATATGTGGCTTATGATATTCTGTCCTTCAGTGCCCACAGGATTGGCTTCCCAGGGGTTGGCTGTTTTGAGATGTGTTTTATTGCCTTTTCTTCCCATGTTTCTATTTTTTGTTTGCTTTGGTTTTTGCTGAGGCTTTTGGGTGCTTGTAGTCCAAGGACTTTAGTGCTAGTATAGAGATCACTTTAGTTGATTTTAAGAGATATATTTTGGGGATGACTAACTACAATCCTTTGTTGTAACCCCAAGGTCTGACCATGATGTTTGATTTGAGAGAATAGGATGCAATGTAGTTATCTCAGCAAGCAAGTTCTCTGGGGATGTACTCTAACATTGTTAATGTCACATAGCTAATCTGAATGAAACAGTGACAGAGAAATAGTGACAATTATATGACCATATTAATATCTACCAAATCAACTACAATAATATTACTCAAGAAAATCAGCCAGTAACAGTTCATAAGAACCAATTATGTACAACTCTTAATCCTGGAGAAGAAATCCACAATTTTGGTGTAAACATTAAGGCAAACTATGGATTGACTTTAGTTAGTATGGACAACATCAGACAGCTATAACTCCATTCATGATAGACAAAAATTGAACAGTAATTTTACAGAATTAACTATCATAACATAATAAATCTTTATGGTTATATTATTGAAGACATAAGGCTTGTGAATGGGGGAATGCAGGAGAAAAACTGAATCTTCAAACTCTATCACATAAAAACAAAGAGAAAAAAGTAGTACAAAGGATCATATTGGGAAGTTGAAGGATCTTTATAGAATTAGGTAAAGGTAGGGGAAAACCTGCTGAGAAATAGGAGATAAAAACAAAAGATGAAGAAAAAGAAACAAATCATATAGAATATAAAATAAGAGAAATAAAGGGAGAAAAATTAAAAGAGAGAAGAGAAAAAATTCTTTTAAAAGAGTAAGAAAAAGGAATAAGAAGCAATGCAGAATGACAAAAGGAGATATCCCAATCCCTGGAAAATGTTTGAAAAAGAAAGATGGGAAGGAAAGATTTTAAAAAATCACCAAAAAAACTAAACACACACGGACATTCAGAAAATCAAGAAGAAAAACAAAAACAAACTAGAAATTTCTCAGTGATATCAAAAGTATGATTTTCTTCCTGGATCTACAGTTTTTGGGCAGTGTCCAATTCAAAATGTGTCTCTGCTCACATTGGTAGATAAAGAAGGCAGCCAAGTCCTACACTCATGATGGATGTAGTGACCAGCAGACAGTAGGAGTAGGGTGAAGGTGCCAATTTTGTGATGTCTGAATCCAGATTTGGGTTGAGCTTGGCCTCTGGTCATGGGGGTGGGGCCTGAATCCTTTAGCTTTAGTCCCTCTGGGGCTCTATTGCTGGCCTGACCATGGCACCCTGACCATGGCTATGTCCAGTGCCTGTCCTTCACCCAGTCACAGTGAGAGCCTAACATTGGAGCCCTGAAATGAAGCCAACCCACAGCTGTTCTGAGTCCTGGGTTCAGTTGACCACTCCCTAAAATGGTGTCCAATTACTCTCTGCAGAGGATATTGCAGGCACTTAGACTGGTGTCACTTACCAGCTGCTGCAGCAGACAGCATCCACTAGTCTGTCCCACTGCTGTGTTTCTTCCTGAAAGCCTCTGGGGTCCCCTGCTTTTACTTTGTCTCTACAAATTTGTTCTGTGAGCTAACAGCCAGGAGCTGAGGAGAAAGCGTAGATTGCACCTTCCCTTTTCTGCACTGTCTTCTGCCTCTTCAGTTTTTCTGTAGGCTTCAAATTTCCTGTCAGATGCTTCCTGGGCCCCAGAGATCCACCTCCCTCCTTCTTTGCTTCTCCACTGGTATGTTGTTGCTTACCACTCTACCATCAGATGGCAGTATTTCTTGTTCTAAAAGAGAGTCATGTAAAGTCCATAGGTGTAGAAATACACCCTTGTATGTGGTTTTTTTTCTATAAAATGGAATAGTACTCAGCCATAAAAAATGAGAAATTAGATTCATTCATAGGAAAATGGATACATATTGAGGATATACTCCTAAGTGAAATAAATAAGTCACACATGTGTAAATACCGAATAGTTTCTCTGGTGTGAATGAACTGTAATAGTACATAAGATCCTAATGAGATAATTGACAATGTAAAATAGGAAGAAAAGGGCTAATGGTGTAGGGAAAGTGGGAAGGGTAGGGGAAAGGGAATAAGGGAAAGGAAAAAATATGAGAAAGTGAAAAAATGGAAATGAAGTGTTTATAAATGGGGAGGGAATGAAGGGGTGAAGGGAGGACAGGGACAAGGGGAAAAATGAGAATCAAGACCTGTCATGTAAAGGTACAAGATCCCAATGATGAATGTAACTGTACTGTATACCTAAAATGTACCACTAAACACAATAAAAAAGAAATACACCCTTGTGATTCAAAACTCAGTCAAGATGGAAATCATTTATGCTTCTCTCTCCCAAGTTTTCATTGACTCCCCTCATCATACCTCATGCACTGAAGGAAATGACTTTTCCTATTTCTTTTTTTTTTTCAGCTTTAATTGAGTTTATTGGTACATTTTAGGGGTACAGTACAGTTACATTCATTGTTAGGATCTTGTACCTCTACATGACTGGTCTTGGTTCTCATTTTTTCCCCTTGTCCCTGCCCTCCCTTCACCCCCTCCTCCCCTCTCCATCTACAAACACTTTATTTCCATCTTTTCATTATCTCACATTTTTTTCTTTTCCCTTATTACCCTTTCCCTAGGGAAGGTGTAGGTGACTTTTCCTATTTCTATCATCACATATTTGTTTTGTTTAACTTTGTATGTATACATACTTTGTATGTATATTACATGTACTTTTTCCTTTTCAATGCATATTAATTATACAGAATAGCATGCATATAGCTTACTTTGATCATTTTCACCCCATTTTCTACCTTTCCATTCTCTCAACCTCTCCCTTGTTCCCTTCTCTTTCTAAGTCTCCCTCCTGAGTGCATTCACTCTCACTCTCTTTATCTCTCTTTCTGTGAAAACTGCCCATATGAAAAGAGATTCCATATATTAAAGACATCATGTGATGTGTGTCTTTCTGAGTCTGTCCTATTAAATGTAATATGATGTTCTCTTGTTTTATCCATTCTCCTCCAGATTATAAATTTTAATTTTTTCTTGAGAGCCTTATAATACTCCATTGTGTATCTATTCTTCATTTTCTTTATATTTTCATCAATTGATGGACACCTAGGTTGTTTTCATAATTTAGATATTTTAAATTTTGCCAAAATAAAGAAGAGTATGAAGGTATCTCTATAGTATGCTGACTAATTCTTAGAGGAATCTACTGATCAGTGGTATATCTGGGTGAAATGGTAGCCCTATTTTCACTTTTATGAGGAACCTCCATACTGATTTCCATAATGATTGTACAATTTGCATTCCCACAAACACTGTAGAAGTTCTTTTCCTCCCACATCCTCACCAGCATTTATCATTTTTTGTGTTCTTGATTATAGCCATTTTGACTGGAACAAGATGCAATCTTATTGCATTTCTTTGATGAATAAAGATTTTAAATATTTTTCATATACTTAATGTCCTTCTTCTGAGAAGTGGCTATTCAATGTATTTGCCCATTTATGTGTGAGTTATTTAGATATTTTGAATATTAATCTTCTGTAAGAAGAATTGCTGCCAAAGATTTTCTCCCATTGTAAAGGAAATCTCTTCTCTGTTAATTCCCTTTTGCTGTGCAGAGGCTTTTTAATTTCATGTTATCCTATTGGTTGATTCCTGGTATTGTTTAAGGCCTATTCAAGATGTCTGCACCTGTGCTTCTGGTTTGAATTGCTTCCTCTGTGTTTTATTCTAGCTCTTTCAAAGACTCAGGACACATCCTCAGATCTTGACTCAGTTTGATTTTTGTTCAGGGTGAGATATAGAGTTATTTTTTCAATTTTGTACATATGGATAGCCAGTTTTCCCAACATCATTTGCTAAAGAGGCTATCTTTTATCCACTGTATTTTTATTTTTCATCCCTTTGTCAAGAATCAGATGACTACAGATGCATGTATTTGTTTCTGTGCCCTCTATTCTTTCCATTGGTCTACGTATCTATTTTTGGTTGTATCATACTTTTTGGTTATTACAGCTATCACTATAGTACTATGGCTGGAACTCTCAGTTATTGTGATATTTCATACAAAGCTTTTTATGTTCAGAATTTATTTGGCTATTCTAGGTCTTTCATGCTTCTGTATGAATTTTAAGATTATTTTCCAATTCTGTGAAGAATGTTATTGTTATTTTTCTAGGTATTGCATTCACTCCGTAGATTGCTTTTGGTAACATGACCATTTTAACAATATTGATTCTATTAATCAATGAACATGGGATGTCTCTGCTAGTGTCTTCCTCAATTTCTTTCTTTACTATTCTGTACTTTTCATTGTAGAAGTCTTTCACCTCCTTGATTTGCTTATGAGTATGTAATTTATTTTTTTAAGCTATTGTGAATGAAATTGTTTTTATGTTTTTTTGGTCAGCTAATTATTCTTCCAGAAAAGACACTGATTTTTTGTTGTTATTGATTTTGTATCCTCCAAAATCCTGAATTTGTTTATCAGATCTGAAAGTCTTCTGGCAGAGTTTACATGGACGTCTACATAAAGGATCATATTATCTGCTGATAAGGATAATTTTATTTTTTCCTTTCTTTGTTTGAAACTTTTTAATTTCTTTTTCTCATCCAGTTACCCTGGCTCAATTTCAAGTACCATGTTAAACAGAAGTGGTAAGAATGAACACCTTTGTCTCATTCCTTATTTTAGAGTAAAAGCTTTCAGTTTTTTTCCCATTTAGTAAAATTTCATTGATATATATTAATATCTAGCCTTTAGTGCATTGATATAAGATCCTTCTGTATCTAGTTTCTTCAGTGTTTATATTAGGAAAGCATTTTGAATTTTGCTGAATCCATTTTTCTGCATCTATTGAGATAATCAGGTGAATTCTCCTTGATTTTATTTATGTGTTGCATTACATTTATTGATTTATGTGTGTTGAGCCATTCTTGCATTACTGGGATGAAGTTAACTTCATTATGATGTATTTATTAACTTTCAAATGTCTTGTTGAATTGTGTTTGCAAGAATTTTACTGACAAACCAGGGATGTAATCTCACAGGCCTGTACACACAGGCCTGTAATCTTACAGGCACAGGCCTGTAATCTCAGCACTTTGGAGCTGAGGTGGGATGAATAGGAGTTTGTGGCCAACCTGAGCAACACAGCTGCTTCCAACGCTACCCTATACTATGTAGCATGATCATGTCTTAAACTTTATTGAGAATTTTTCATCTGTGTTCATAAAGAATATTGGTCTATAGTTTTTTCTGTTTGGTTGAGTTTTTATCTAGTGTTGGCTTTATGGGAAGAATTTGGAAATGTTCTGTCCTTTCTATTTCATGGTATAGATTGAGGAGCATAGGTGTTAGTTCTTTAAATGTCTGGAAAAATTCAAAAGTGAATCCATTATGCCCTGTGCTTTTCCTTTTTGGAAGAGTTTTAATTCTGCTTCAATTTCACTGCTTGTTACTAATCTTTTACTTTTAAAATATCCTCTTAATTCAACTTTGGCAAGTCATATGTTTCTAGAAATTTACCTATGTCTTGTAGATTTTACAATTTACTAAAATATAAGTTTTTTAAATACTTCCTCACAGTCCTGTGGATTTCATTGGTATCTTTTGCAATATCCCTTTTCAGCTCTAGTTTTATTAATTTGCATATTTGTTGTCTTTGGCTAGTTTGACTGAGGGCTTTTTTACCTTATTTATCTTAACTCTTTGCTTCATTGCTTTGTTTCATTATTTGCCAATTTAGTTCCCATTTCCTTAATTTCAGTTCAATTTTTACAATTTATTTTTCTTCTATTGTTTCTGGCCTTGGTTTGTTTTTTAAAACACTTTGGGTTGTATCACTAGGTTATTCATTTAGGATTTTTCAGATTTTTTAATACAGGCACTTAGAGATACATGCTTCCCTCTCAGAACTGTCTTTACTGTATTTCAGAGATTCTGGTATGTTGTGTTTGCATTTTGATTTGATTCAGGGAATTAAATTTCTTCCCATGATTTCTTCATTGAGTATCTAATCTTGCAAAAGTATATTATTTGTACCTCATGTGTTATGTAGGTTTTGTGATTTCTCTTGTTGGTTTTTCATTTCATTTCATTCTAACCTGATAGAATGCGTGAGATTATTTCAACTTTTGTACTTGTTAAGCCTTTCTTTATGGTATAAAACATGCTCTGTTACATCAACTGTTGAAAATATTTGTGTATTCATCTCATTGGATGGGGCATTCCGTCGATGTCTACTAAGTCCACTTAATCTATAAATCAGATTAAATCTGATGTAATTTTTTTATTTTTCTAGATGTTATATATATTTGTGAGAAGGGGCACTGAATTCATAAACTTTGAACGTATTTGGGTGTATCTGACCCTTTAACGCTGAATAGTTGTTCTATAAATCTGAGTGCATTGAAGTTGGTCTCATACATATTGACAATAATTTTATCTTATTGGTGGAGTATTTCTTTTACTAATATAAAGTGACTTTAGTTGTCTCTTCTGACTAATCTGATTCAAAATCTCTATTGAATATAAATATATGTGATTCTGTTTGCTTTCTGATTCCATTTGAATGGAATATCCTTTCATTTTTCAGTCTGTGTATATCTTTGAGGGTGAGATGTGTTTCTTGTAAGCAAAATATAATCATCTTATTTTTTAAATCTAATCTGCCTACCTCTGTCTTTTACATGGAAAATTTAAACCATTTGCATTCAGAGTGATTGAAAATTATGTACCAATCTCTGTCATTTTATATATTTTCATGTCTGCTTCTTTCCTAATACTCATTTGTTTGTCTACTTTCTTCTTTGCATCATGTTCCTATAAGTGTCATCGTAGTCATTTTCCTCATTGCTGAAACTCAATATGTGAAACTCACAAGTTAAAGGAAGAGAGGTTTTATTTTGGTTTATGTTTGCAGTTCATAATCACCTGCCTCCAAGGGCACAACACTGCATGGCAAAGGAGCATAAAGAGGGAAAATCTTTCCATATCACTGCAGCCAAGAAGCAAAAAGACAAGAGAGGAGCCAAGAAAAGAAGATATAGCTTTCTATGTCATGCATCCCAGTGACCTACCTCTTCTGACCAGACTCTACCTTCCAACAGCAAGTCAGCTATAGTGCCTCCATGATTCAGTCAACTTCCAAAAGCCCCACCTCTAAATGCATGAGTTCTTTGGGGGATATTCTCAATGTAAACCATAAAATTCTGCCCCTAGCCCTAAAGGCACATGTGTATCTCTTTATGCAAAATATATTTCATCCATCTCTAAGAGTTGCCAGTATTTTGACAGTTCTGGCATTGCTGTAAAGTCCAAGCCCACAGTCCCTTTGAAACTCAAGGCAACCTTTGAGCTGTGATCCCTTTCAAGAAATCAAAAAGAGCTTGGTATAATGGAGCATGCCTCTAATCCCAGCATTCCTAAGGCTGAGACAGGAGGTTCACTGCGAGTTTGAGGCCAGCCTGAACTTCAATAGCAAGTCCCTGACTACAAGAAACAATAAAAATAAAGTTAAGCACTTCCAGCATACAATGACAGAGTAAATATTCTCATTCCAAAAGGGAGGATCAGGAAGATAGAAATGAATCAGATGAAAGCAAGACAAACACCAGCAGGACAAGCATTAAATTCTGCAGCTCCATTTCCAGCACCTGGATCAGGTTGCAATGAGAAGTGAGCTCCAAACTGCTTGTGTGGTCAAACCCCTATGGAAATGCTGGTTGCAGCAGTCATCCCTCACCTGTTTACTTGTTTTATTCATTACCTTCAGTTTTCCTCAGCTGATGTTTCATATTCCTGGCTCTTCCAGATTCTTGGGGTCTCCACTGAACATTTAGCTTCACACATTTCCCTCTCAAGGACACACTGCCTGACCTCCTTAGAAAAGGTGAACCTTTTAGAAACAAGTGCCAAAACTGCAATCCAAACCTAATTGTTGCAAACTGCAACTAAACTTCAATACGGAGGTTTTAGTTTGGAAAAAGCAACTTATACACTAACATCTGTTGTCTTAAAAGAAAAATAATGTGTGTGCCATAGGTTTGTTACCATGTCCTAGACCTTCCTCTGAAATTGGAGTGGACACCTCCCTGGGTCCAGAACTCTTGCATTCTGCATGCCTATAAAACCATCAACACATGGATGATGCCAAAGTCTATCAAAATGTCAAAGATCAAGCAGTAGCTAGGCCCCCTTGCATCATGGCTGCAGAAGGCTAGATGGTTGAACATTGTCAATCGAATCCCTGAATACCAATTTTCTAGGCAGCCCTTCTTGAGCAAAGTACCCTGGGGCTGTCCTCCAAAATCAATTTTTCAGTTTCGTGCTTTTGAGACTGAAGTGAGTGAGCTCTTGTAGATTTCTGAAATGCCCTAATGGCATCTTTCTTGAGATCTTAAGGTAAAGTAATTGGCTGCTTTTTTATGGTTTTCTTTTCAGTTATCCAGCTCTTCTGGCCAGAATTTTGTAGATGTTTTCATTCTGGCCACCAGCAAAATTTTTTGAATTATTCATTTTAGCTTTTTGTTTCTGCTTCTCACTGTAAATCTTGCTAAAATTAGCAAGCAGTACCCACATTACCACCTGAATGTTTGTGCTGCCTTGAAATTACCTCCACCTGATGAAGTATTTCACTGCCCTTAATCTCAATCTCCTGATAAGCTCAGGAAATAAACAAAATGTAGACAAATTTTCTGCCAGAGTGTAACACACATGGTTTTGAGTCCAACTACCAATGGAGTCCTTGTTCCCAACTGAAACCTCCTGAATTTAGCTTTTACTAACCACATTTGTATCAGCATTCTGGTCTTTTTTTTTTTTTTGTATTTTGTTTGTTTGTTTGTTTGTTTTTTTGAGACAAGGTCTCACTATGCAGTTGACACAGACCTAGAACTCACTATGTAGCCCAGGCTGGTCTCAAACTCACAGCAGTCCTCCTGCCTCAGGCTACCAAGTGCTGGGATTACAGGCATGTGCCACCATGCCCTGCTTAGCATTCTGGTGTTCTGAGTTCTAGTCAAATCTTCCATGAAAGCTGACTTTCAGCATTTGAGGGCTTCTTTTGATGCCATCTCTAAACTTTTCCAAGTTCCTCTCTCTCACAAACCAGTTCCAAAAGATTTTGAACCACGTGGTAAGATATAGTCCTGGGAATTATCCCACTTCACTGGCACCAAAATGTTTCTTAGTCACTTTGTCACTGAGACACAACACCTGACACCCACAACCTCAAGGGGATGTTTATTTTAGCTTATGTTTACAGTCCATGGTCAGATGGTTCTCAGACAGAAAATGATGTGGCAGAGGGGTGGAGAGAAAAAAAGCAACTCACACCATGGCATCCAGGATGCAAAAAAGAATGAGTCAGGAAAGAATATATTCCATTTTAGGTCATGGTGACAATGACCCACCTCTTCTGACCAGACTCCATTTTCTAACAGCAAGTCAATTGCATCATCCCATGATTCAATCATTTTCAAGGGCCAGGTCCATAACAACATCTAGCTATATAAACTATAACAAGTATCTTCTGTAATGTTGGCTTAGTGTTCATGAATCCCTTTAGTTTCTGCTTATCTTGGAAGTTCTTCTATTCTGTTTCCTTTCTGAAGGATAGTTTTACTGGATATGGTAATTCAGGCTGGCAGTTATTTTCTTTCAGAACTTAAAATACATTATTACATGTCCTCATTTCCCATAGAGTGTCTGGTTAGAAATATGCTATTATTCAGGTGAGTTTGCCTTTATAAATAATTTGGCATTTTGCTTTTAGTTTTCAATATCTTTCCTTTATTCTGTACAATTTACATTTTAGCTATAATATAAAATGGAGTAGTTCTTTTCTAATCTTATCTCTTTAGGGTCCTAAATGCCTCCTGTCCTGGATGTCCATATTTTTCTCAACATTTGGAAAAGTTTCTGCTATTATTTCACTGAATAGATTTTCTAAGCCATTGTTTCTATGTCTTACAACCTTATTCTATTCCAAAACTCTTAAAGTTGTCTCTTAGTAATGTTTTGGAAGTGCTGGCTATTTTGTTTATACATTCTCAATTTTTTCTTCATTGCTGTCTGAATGTGATAATTCATCTACTTTTTCTTCAAGCCCTGAAATTCTGACAGGTACTTGATCTATCCTATTGGTGAGGTTTTCCATAGAATTTTTTATTTGGTTTATTAAGTTGTTCATTTTAAAATTTTTCTTCATAATCTTCATCTCTTTATTAAATTGCTCTTTCATATTGAACAGTTTCTTCCTTATATCACTGTTTTTTTGGTACTGGGGATTGAAATCGGGTCCTTGCACTTACAAGGCAGGCAGTAGAACCACTGAGCTAAACTCTGGCCCCTATACCTTATATCATTCAATTGTTTATTTGTATCTTCGTTGAGGTCATTGATCATTCTTGTAATCAATCTTTGGAATTCTATGGCATTTTGTCCACTTTGCTATCAATGAAATCAATTAGCATAGTAGTATTGTTCTGGAGGAATTGCATTGCCTTGTTTTTCATGTTTCTAGTATTTCTGTGTTGAGATCTGCACATCTGTTGGGATGGATATCTTTAGATTTACATGAGGGCCTTAATAGAGAATTGTCTTCTCTTGTTGATGCACCCTCGGGCATTGGGTTGTTGGGAGAACAGTAACAGATAAAAAATAATAATAATAGATGAGCTAAGGACCATGATGGAAGCCATGAATGCCCGGCATGGGGGAAAAAATAGAAACCATGAATGCCCAACATAGGAAAGAAATGGACACTTTAAAACAGATTCCTAAAGCTCAGACAAGGGAGGAAATTATAAAGATGCAAACATCCTAACAAACAGAATGCAGAGGTTCATCAAGTGAATCATACACACTGAACAAGTTGGATCCATCCCAGGGATGTAAGGATGGTTCAACATACAGAAATCAATACATGTAATACACTATATTAACAAATCTGAGGACTAAAAGCATATGATCATCTCAATGGATGCAGAAAAAAATCATTTGACAAAATCCAATACCCATTCATGAGAAAAACCCTAAAGAATATAGGAATAAAAGGTCTTTATCTCAACTTGATTAAGGCTATCTATGGCAAACCAGTACCCAACACCATGCTAAATAGTCAAAAACTGAAAACTTTCATCCGAAAATCAGGAGTAAGACAAAGATGTCCACTATCACCACTACTGTTCAACATAGTTTTGGAAACATTGACCACAGTGATTACAGGAGAGAAAGAAATAAAAGTAATAAAGATAGGAAAGGAAGAAGTTAAGCTGTCATTATTTGCTGATGTGATACTCTACATAGAAGACTCAAAAAATCTCCATCAAGACTTCTAGGCTTAATTGAATTAAAAATCTATATATAGACATACAATACTTAAGATTGCAGAAGCCCAACAGAAGAACAAAATTCTACAAGCAGTCAGAGAAAAGAAAGAAATCATACACAAAGGAAAGCCTATCAGAATTACAGCAGACTTCTCAACACAAACCCTCAAGGCAAAAAGAGCTTGGAGTGTTATATTTCAAAACCTAAAGGAAATCAACCTCCAACACACATTGATGTACCCTGAAAAGCTATCTTTCAAAATTGGTGGAGCAATAAGATACTTTCATGATTAAGAGAACCTTAGGACCTTCATGAATACCAAACTAGCACTCCAAACTTTTTAAACAATATCCTAGGAAAAGACAATGAGGATCAAACCCCCAGGAAGCCCAGCAGAATGAATCCATCAGTCATGACAGGAAATTAAATGCAAAGGGGGAGAATCCAACAAAAAAAAAAGTCATGACAAGGATAAGTCAATGCATATCAGTTAAAACCATGAATGTTAATGGTCTCAATACACAAATCAAAACAAATAGATTGGCAGAATGGGTCAAGAAGCAATATGCTGCATATAAGAAACACATTTAATTAAAAAAGAAACCCATAGAGCACACCAAGCCTTCATTAGAGCACTCCAATGAGGACTGCCCAGCTGCACCGGGAGCTCACCAGTGGCGTGGGCCTTCATTAGAGAAGACCAGTGAGGAAGGCCTGAGTGCCTTGGGAGCTCACCAGTACACCAGGCCTTCATCAGAGCAGTCTGATGAGGACCTCCCAGATGTGTGGGTGCTTCTGCAGCATGCCTCCTGCCATACTCTTGGGCCTCCCATTTGTGCCATTACTTGGAACCACACTGCAGAGGCACAGATGGTCATAAAGGTCATTTTACTAAGCTCCCGAAGATAGAATGGAGGTGAACAACAAAAAAAGGCACATCAGAACTCCATAGTTGGTAAGTTGGAGGGATCACCACCTTCCATCAGAACTTGGACTATCTTCAGGGGAAGGGCAATGGGAACCTTTAATAGAATGTTTCAGAGTTCAACCCTGCAGGAGGTCATGGAGCTGAACTTGGGCCTTGCAGGCAGAATTCAGCCTAAATCACATGGGGCTACCATCAGCTAGCTGAGACAAACTGACTTAGTTCTGCACATTGCTAGTCCCCATTGTCTATTGTGACAGCAGAGATATATACCCTGAAAGAGGCTCTTCAAATTTTTTCTTTCTTTTCCTCATATTTTTAATTTTTAATTTTTAGTTTTAAAATTTTTTTCCCATTCTGCGAATTCTTCCTTTATTCTTTCTTCTTTTTCCCACACATCTCGCTTTTTGTTCCTGCTCTAATTTGGGTTTTTTTTCTTTCTTTTATATTTCTTCTCTCTTTTTCCTTATCTTGACTCTCATTAGTTTCAAAGGAAAGTGAGTATAATTTATAGCTCTCCTTTTACTGTTAAGCTATTCTATTCTTTTTTTTTTTTTTTACCAGGGATCGAATTTGGGTCCTTGTGCTTGGGAGGCAGGTGATGGAACCACTGAGCTAAATCCCCAGCAGTTGTTCTATTCTTGTCTTTATTCTTGTACTCTGTTTTCCCCTCTTGTCTTCAACAGTTTCCTAGAGTTTGCATCATCATCCTGTGTCCTCTGGCTTCACTTGAAACCTTCTCCTATTCTTTTACCTATCCATTCCTCTCCTCCCAACTCACTCTAAGTCCCCATCCTGGAGGGTAAAGTTGTTATATTGAAGAGTTTATTAACTCTAAACATATTTTGGGCTGGTACTCGATTTTGAATTAATTCACATGATTTAAAGGTGATAGATTAATAGCTACCACAAATTGTAAATTTCTAAGCTGTGCTGGATGCTATTGTGCTGCTGATTATATCAATTGGGCTAAAGGGTTGTGATTGATTTAATTAGTTGTCATTTCTGATATTATGAAAGTGAGAGTGTCTATAAGTCATTAGAGACACAAAAGCTAAAGAGCAGCTACATCAGAAAGATCAAAATACTATCCCAGGGATTAAATGAAGGACAGCCCAACAACAAAAATAAAAATGAGGAAACACTTAAACAATGCACAGAGACTCCCAGGACACCAATAGCAAATTCTAGGGGAAATGAGGTGGAAAAATTTGACAATCAACCACCAGAACACCCTGAACTCATAGCACAGAAAGTAACAAAACAGATAAATCAGGCTCTAGAAAAATTCAAAACAGATATAATTTCCCAGATAACTACAGATCTGGTTAGCACAATGAAAGACATGATTAGTGACTCTAGAACAGAAACTGACAAAAAAAAAATAAATGAGCTCAGAACCATTATAGAAGCCATAAATGCCCAACATAGGAAAGAAGTAGAATCCATGATACAGATTCAAACAGATATCTAGGAGATTAAAAACTCTATTGAAATCATTCGCAGTAGGGTAGACAAATGTGAAGATAGAATTTCAGATATAGAAGATAGGATTACCATAAGTGACCATGAAAAAGGACGTCTCTTAAAAACAAGGGATCATAAGAAAGTGATCCAACAACTCCTAGATGATGCAAAGAAGAATGACATAAGACTGATAGGAATCCATGAAGTAGCAGGAGAAAATAAAAATGGTTTAAAAAGCAATTCACAGAATTAATAGCAGCAAACTTCCCAAACAGAGTGGAAGAATTTGATATACAGATAAGTGAGGCATGTAGGACTCCAAGTAGCCATGATCAAAAAAAAAAAAAATCTACACCTGCACATATAATAGTCAAGATCCCAGAAATCCAATAGAAGAACAAAATACCACAAGCAGTTAGAGAAAAACAAATCACATGCAAAGGAAAGCCCATCAAAATCACAGCAGACTTTTCAACACAAACCCTAGGGTAAAGGAAAGCCTGGTGTGCAGTATTTCAAGTCCTAAGAGGAAACAACCTCCAACCTTGACTGATGTATCCTGCAAAACTCTCTTTTAAAATGGACGGGGAAATAAGATACCTCCACAACTAAGAACACCTGAGAAACTTCATGAATACCAAACCAGCATTACAGTCAATTCTAAAAAACATACTAGAAAAAGGCAATGAAGGTCACAACACCATAAGGCCCAACACAGCAAATCAACTAGGCAAGGAAAGAAACTAAAGGGAGAGGGGGAAAAATTTTAAAAGGCCAAAAACAGGATAATAACATGACAATGATAAGTCAATATATATCAGTTTTAACCATCAATGTCAGTGGCCTCAATTCAACATTTAAAAGAAATAGACTGGCAGAATGGATTAAGAAGCAAAATCCAACAATATGTTGAATAGAAGAAACACACCTAGTTCGAAAAGAAATTCATAGACTGAAAGTGAAAAGATGGAAAACAGTTCTCAATGCTACAGGAGCATAGAAAAAAGCAGGGGTAGCTATTTTATTCACAGGCAAAGTAAATTTCAAACCAAAACTGATTAAGAGTGTTAGGTAAAAGAGCCAAAAAAACAGGACTAGACCAGGACTACAACAAGCCTCTAATATGGGAAGGATCTGCTGGGCTGTCTCTGAACAAATGAGAGAGAAGCAACAATGGCAGCACAGGGGGCTTCTTTTATATGAGTGGGTGGGGTTAGCCTAAACTGAGGTGGAGTTGAGTGAGGTAGTATTAAGAGATTGGAGGAACCTGTGACATCACTAGCTGTTAAGAGGTAGCAAGTATCACATTACTTTTTTGGTGGAAGAAGAGGCATGATGAGAAGAAGAAGCCTGTCCTTTGTTGGGAGAAGCCATATTTTAACATGGAGGCTGCTATTCTATGTGGCAGGCATCTTAAAACAAGGGAAATCTAGCATTCCAGGCTTTTTGTTTTATGGTTGTTGGGTGAAGGTCTCTTCTTCTGAAGCTGCTTCAAGCTGACAAAGGGATGAAAGTTGGAGCTAAACCTGGATCTGATGGGGCAGCAGTAGGTGGAGGCTTCTTCCCTCTGCCAAAGCATCTGGTACACCACCATGATGAGTTCTGTAACTATCTGATTGGTAAATGCCCTCATGCATTCCTGCAACAAATTTTGGAAATAGCAAAACACAGGAGTCTACTATGGCCAGAAGGCACATACAGGTTAGCAGGCCCAATAAGGGAAGTAGCCATGGCATAATCTGTTGGAACCAGCAGTAGTCTTGTGTCATTCCTCATATGTAACCCATTGTTTCTTAAGGTTTTTGATGCATTGGTGTAATTCTTTAACCTTTGCCTTGACTATGCCTGATTGGTTAACAAAATAACACTCTTCACCTAGAGCCTGGCATGCTCCCCCTTGGGCTGCAGTTAGCATGTCAAGAACACATCTATTTTAGAGCAGGACAGCTACTAGGGAATTAATCTAGTCCTGGACTGTGTTTAGGGATTGGCTTATTTTGTCCATGTCTTCTAAGATCTCTATTGAAAATGCCTGATAGAAATGTGTAGAGGTAGAGGTGCATGCTGTACACTTTGCCATGCCAGTGAGGACACCACTTCCATCAAGAAGGAGACCAAGAAGGGGTCCACCCTCTTGTTGACCTTTGGCTGTGGGAGGATCTTTTCAAACATCTGAGATTCTGTATAGATGGTCAAGGGAGGGCTGAGAAACACTATGTAATAGAAAATTTTAGATCAGTTGAGGCATTGGAATGCCTCCTGGCTGCATATGAAGTATAGGCCATTGGTAGGCAGACCAGGTGCTCTTTTGAGATAAACAGGGAGCAAGCAAGGCAAGTGATGTTGTCATTTTGCCCCATGCATGTGAGGTTAGTGGTTTATGTAGGGAATGGGAGACCCACAATGAAGGATCCCAAAACTGCCAATAAATTGCCAGTATTTGAGACAGACAGTTTAAAATCTAGGGGGGTGGGAATTGGAGTGAATAGTGGGGGTAAATAGACATAAACATCCAACAGTATAAGATTTTAATGGGGAGATAGTAGAGGGTGGTATTAAATATGTGTTGTAGCCTTATTTTGGGACTGGGTTATCTGGCTTACCACTAGGAGATCTACCCCTTAATAGGAATGTAGAGTGATGGGCCTCAAAAATCTACAACTAGTGCCTGTTCAACTAACTGCCTCCTTTGGTTATTCTTTTCTGCTGGGTGTTTAAGACCAAGTTAAAGTGAGATCTGTGTTAATCAATATGAATCTCTTGCTATTTGTCAAGTTCAGTTAAGTCTCTTTAGGCATTATTTTGGAACCATGCATAGAGCCTCCCATCTCCTCTGTAAGTGTCAGCCATTAGGATGGGTCACAGCCTTGCTTGACCATGGTGCTTTCAGTGAAAGCATGGGAGATTTTTTTTCTTAGTGACCCTCCTTTAGCACACATTACATTTGTCCTCTGGTGTCCAGCAATCTCCCTGTTCAGAAGGTTGGGTGACTTACCAAAGATATAAAGTGTTGTAGAAAGGTTCCTTCATACCTTGTATTTTTGATGACCTTGGAGCGCCAGGTCCAAAATACTGGTGGTCTTCTTAGCCCAGTTACCCTTTAGTGTTGGTCTTTGCCCTTTGGTGGTTGAACACCCAGAAGAGAATATCAGTGGAATCATTAGTACAGTAGGAGCTTAGCTATCATAACTTTATCTGGATACCAGCACCCTGAAATCTAAAATACAGTTAGAGGGCTATTATTTTTATCAATCATGGTTGCTCTAGTAGTTGATTTCCTGCTGAGTATTAACAGAAAAAAACTTGGAATCAGGAGCCACACATAATGATATTATTTTAGCATGACAATCATGATGACATTATCTTTGCAACAAACTTAGATATGCATCTTAGTATAAAATAGCCATTGTTAAATGTATTCGCTCCCCTCTAAAAATACATTTTAAAAAACCAAAAACTTACTTAAGTTATTACCTCTTGATAGGATGCCATCTAAGGAAAGTGTATGGGCCTACAAATGTACCTGTAATCATGAGTAAGTGGAGCAGAAGAGAAGGGTGAATACTTGGATCAAAAGATTATTGCCATAAACTATATGTTGGAAGACCTGTATAGTCAGAAAACATGAATGAATTTTGTACACCAGAAAAGTAGTAATAATAATTATTACAATTATATGAAATCATATGTCCTATAATGTAGCTTGGTACCAAAAAGATCTTTTTATAATAATTCCTTTTTTTTCCACAGAAAATATTATATTTTGAAGGTGACCATTATAAACATATCACAATAACATATTTAAAACTAACCCTTCGATGATAACAAATGTAAACATTTTATAACAACACATTTAGCAAGGCATATCTTCCCATAAGGCTATGAAAATTATTCGGGCTCCTGTTAGTGAACAAAGACCAGAATAAATTGTTCTGAGCAGGTGCCGCTTCATTCACCAACAGGAGTGTATCCAAACCTAAAAGTTTATATTTACTTATCTTGAAAATTTTTTATTTAACCTGTAAAACCAGGTTGTAGAAATTAACAATTTATTTGTATCTTTGACATCATTTTGATAAAAAAATATAATTGGATAAACACTTCTAAACAACTGGATACACACAGACAAACATATAAGACAATTTATGAAACTAGAATGCACTCAAATGCATTTAACATCTCTTCTAATTAAGGCTAGTCAAAACTTCTGCAGGTCAGTTAACAGAGATCTCTTGCAATTAGTATCAGAAGGAGTAAAAGTGCATTATAATAGTAGCATAATCTTATTGCTATAGTTATTGTCAGAAGTCTGTCAGCAAAAAATAGAGAGGTCAAGTTAATCCATAATTACAATTTAAGAATTTGCAATGTAAAAAAAATGTTTTAAACAAATCCATTAAACATCTAGAAACCAAACACCATCAAACATTATTTTAAGTTGAAAACAAAAGGTATATTTGTCAATTAGCTAGAGGAGGGAATAATAACAAAGTTCCTGCCTTCAGGTGGATGTAGGTTCAAGAACAGGGATTATTTGTGGTGTGCAATGACATCTGAGATATAATAATTGCCTATTATGTCCTGTAGCCATGAAGTTTTATCTCTGCCTTAAATTAAATGTAGAAAAATGTGTAACCTTGAGATACAGAGACCCATTTACTTTGTAAGTGAAACAAAACAAAACAAAACAAAAAAAACCCTTGTACTGTTTTAGAAACAAATTAACTCCCAGTTGGCTTGCAGATACAGAAGGAAGACAAAACCCATTGAAAGGTGAATTAATTTTTTGTACAAATAAGCAAACTTGAATACCAAAGCATACATCCATTTTACAATAATTTTAAGCAATTAAATCCAAACAACAACATATACAAGACAAGAGTAAAATGGCATTTTACCAAGAGAGGCCTCACAGGCAGAACAATCTTTTATAAAGGGGCCTGATGGATCAAAAGTAGTCACTTTGGAATCTGGGCTGAGGTGGGAGGAGAGTGGGAGCTGCTCAGACAAGGAGAATGGCGGGGGGGGGACTTGGAACAGGAGGGGTGGACCACGCAGTTAGGGCTAGAAGTACCTGAGAAGGTCAACAGTTTTAATAGAGGGAGGGATTAAAAATAAGGCTTCCAGGTAGTGTATTTCTGACCATTTGCCTTTGCATTGACAAAAATTTTGTAAATTGTGCAGTATGTTAAAATAGTGCCACTTTGGGCCATTGAGATTATCTAATTTGTACTGAGGGCAAACGGTTGCAATAGAAATGAGTCATTTTGGCTAAAAGTTGGCCCCCCAAAGTGCAAGGGGACAAAGTTGTGCCAGAAGGCAGCTGAGAGGTGTTGAGGGAAGGGGTTTGGATGGTTGGGTGACTATGTTAGTGTGAGTGAGAGGAGTTAGCTCCCTAGGAGGAGGGCAAAGAAAGGAACACCTTTGTCTCTTTTGATACTTCCCAAGCCAGTCCCCAGATGGGGAGAATGAGAGGAGTCTGGCCAATGGGGTGTCCCCCAAGAGCACAGTCCTGGGGCCAGTGGCCTGACAGGGTCTCTGACCAAGCACTTGGATTTCTGAGAAGTCCCTGGAGGAAGAGAATAAGAATGATACAGAGGGCCCAAGTAGAGGGAGGGTATTTACCTCCTCACCCTGAAATCAGTGACCGGTGTGGATGTGTGTCATCAGCAATGGCAAAGATGGAAAGCCCCAAAGAGGTCCTGGCTCAGCTGATGTGGTCCGGAGGAGGTGGCTGAAGGAACAATAGACCCAGGTCTGTGGGGAATTGTCACTTAATTAGCCATCTACCTCCCAGGTTTTCAGCACCAGATATGTTAGGTAAAAGAGCCAAAAAACCAGAACCAGAACAAGAGTACAAACCTTTATTATGGGGAGGATCTGTTGGGCTGTCTCCGAACAAAGAAGAGAGAGCAACATGGCAGCACAGGGAGCTTCTTTTATATGAGTGGGGTGGAGTTAGCCTAAACTGAGGTGGAGTTGAGTGAGGCAGTATTAAGAGATTGGAGGAACCTGTGACATCACTAGCTGTTAGGAGATAGAAAGTACCACATTACTTTTTTGGTGGAAGAAAAGGCATGATGAGAAGAAGAAGCCTGTTCTTTGTTGGGAGAAGCCCTATTTTAACATGGAGGCTGCTATTCTATGTGACAGCCATTTTAAGATGAAGGAAATCTAACAAAGAGACATAACAAAGGTGACTACCTTGTTCTAAGGGAAAAATCCAAGAGAAAGAGATGACAATCAAAAACATACATGCACCAAATATTAATGCCTCCAATTATATGAAACAAATATTAAGGGACACAAAACACCAAATAAGCACGTATATAATTGTAGCCAAGGACCTAAATACCCCACTATCACAAAATGACAGATCATCTAGACAAAAAATCAACAATGAAATACTAAAACTGAACCAAGCTTTTGAACAAATGGACTTAATAGATGACTACAGAGTGTTCCACCACACAAAATCAGAATATACATTATTTTCAGCTGCACATGGGTCATTCTTCAAAATAGACCACATTCTAGCTCATAGAATAGGTTTAAATAAATGCAAAGGAATTGAAGTTATCCCATGTATGTTATCAGACCATAGTGCAATTAAGCTGCAGATCAATAGCATAAGAAACCATAGGAAATTCACAAACACATGGAAATTTAATAACACTCTTCTGAATAATCAATGGGTTACAGTGCAAATTAAAGAAAAAAATAGTCAGTTTTTACAAATAAATGATAATGAAAATAAAACATACAGGAAACTACGGGACACAATAAAAGCAGTAGCAGTGAATGTCCACAGTAGCAAAACAGGGCAAGCTCAAATAAAAAAAAATGATGAATCTTAGGCTCCTAGAAAAAGAACAGCAAGAAAAGCCCAAAGCTCATACAAGAGAAGAAATTGTAAAGATCAGAGCAGAAATCAGTGCAATGGAAAATAAGAGAAGGATATAAAAAAATGAATTGAAGAGGTGGTTTTTTGAAAGAATAACTAAAATTGATAAACACAGCCAACTTTGTCAAGAAAGGAAAGGCTCAGATACATGCAATTGGGAAAAAAAAATGTTAAGTCACAACACATCCATCAGAACTCCAGAGGATCATCAATACATAATTCAAGAACCTGTACTCTAATGAAATGAAAAATACAGAAGAAATGGACAGATTTCTTGATACTTATGAATTAACAAAGTTGAATGAAGATTAAACAAATTCTAAACACCCCAATTACAATCAGTAAAATTGAAAATGTAATTAAAAGTTTACCAATGAAGAAAAGCCCAGGTCCTGAAGGATACACTGCTGAATTCTACAAGACATTTAAAGAAGGACTACTGCCACTACTCTTTAAACTTTTCAGTGAAATTGAAAGAGAAGCAATATTTCAAATCCATTCCTGGAAGCAACTGTTACTTTGATTCCCAAACCAGAGAAAGACCCAACCAAAAAAGAAAACTATGGGCCAATCTCCTTAATGAACATAGAAGCAAAATCCTCAATGAGATATTGGCAAACAGAATACAGAGGGTTATCAAGAAGATCATACACCCTGACCAAATCAGATTTATCCTAGGGATGCAAGGATGGTTCAACATATGTAAATCAATAAATGTAATACACTATATTAATGGAATTAAGGACAAAAACCATATGATCAACACAATAGATGCAGAAAAAGCTTTGACAAAATTCAAACCCATTCAAGATAAAAACCCTGCAGAAAATTTGAATAGATGGTTTTATCTCAACTTGATAAAGGCTATCTCTGTGAAACCAATAGCCAACATCATATTAAATGGCCAAAAACTGAAAACCTTCACGTTAAAATCAGGAACAAGACAAGGATGCCCACTATCACCACTCCTCTTTGATGTAGTTCTGGAAACATTAGCCATAGCAATTAGACAAGGGAAAGAAATTAAAGCAATAAAGATAGGAAAGGAAGAAGTTAAACTGTCATTATTTGCTGACAATATGATACTCTACATTGAAGACCCAAAAAACTTTACCAAAAGACTTCTAGACTTAATTGACACTTTTAGCAGAGTAGCAGGATACAAGGTCAACACCCAAAAATCAATAGCCTTGTTGTACACAAATAACAGACTCACTGAGAGAGAAATTAGGGAAACAATAGGATTCCCAAAAGTGAAGTATCTAGGAATCAATCTAAAAAAACAAGAAAAAGACCTCTACAATGAAAACTACAGCACTCTGAAAAAGAGATCAAAGAGGATATAAGAAAATGGAAAGATATCTCCTGCTCCTGGGTAGGAAGAATCAACATAGTGAAAATGGCCATACTACCAAAACTGCTATACAGATTCAATGCAATGCCAATTGAAATTCCAACACTGTACTTCACAGAACTAGAAAAAAAGAATCCAAAAATTCATTTGGAATCATAAGAGACCTAGAATAGCAAAAGCCATCCTAGGCAATAGACACATGAAAAACATGGAAACAATATCTTTGCAAACAGGAAAGGGTGGAGGGGGTGAAGGTAAGGCTGGGAATGTGGAAAAGATATGAACCAAAATAAGTCATGTAAAGGTACAAGATCACAATGATGAATGTAACTGTACTGTATACCTAAATTGTGCCAATAAACTTAATAAATTCACTACAACAAATGAATACAAAAACAAAACGGGATATGGATAATAAAGAAACAAGTTTAATTATCATTTGCTGATGTCATCATCCTGTACATAGAAGACCCCAATAACATCACAGAAAATATCAAAATATATTCCCTGTTCCTGGAAAGCACAACTAATATCATCAAAATGTACATAGTTCCAAAATTGTTATATGAATTTAATGCCATGTCAATCAAAATATCAATAACATTCCTCATACAATTGGAGAATGCAATCCTAAATTTCATGTAGAACCATAATAGAACTAGAATAGCAAAATCAATTCTGGGCAACAAGGACAAGGCAGGGACGTCACAATACTGGACTTCAATTTATACTCTAAGGCTACAATATTAAAAGCATAATATTGAATAAAGAAAAACCCTACCTATGGATCAATGGAACAGAATAGAAGATAGAGAAACAACACCTGGCACAAGCCTATGTGATCTTTGACAATAGGGCCAAATCCCTTTGCTGAAGGAAAGATTGCCTCTTTTAAAAAATGATGCTAGGAGGGGCCAGGGATTTAGCTCAGTAGTTCCTCTGCCTACCTAGGAAGCACAAGATCCTGAGTTCAATCCCTGGTACAAAAAAAACTGTCCTAGGAAAATGCCTATCCATATGCCAAAGACATAGATTTATATTTCTCACTATGCACTAAACTAAAATCAAAATGTATCAAAAATCTAAATATTGGAACAGAAACACTTAATGTGATGGAAGACAAGGTAGGTAGAGCTCTTGAAGACATAGATGTAGGCAAAGTCTTTCCAAACAATATTCCAATTGCACAAAAAATAATACCACAAATCATCAAATGTCACCACATCAAATTAAAAAGCTTCTGCATAGCAAAGGAAACCACCTATAGATTGAGGAGATAACCTAAAGAATGGAAGTAAGTTTTCCAGCTACACATCAAAAGATTAATGTCTAGAATACACAAAGAACCAAAAAAATTAGACTCCCCCAAATTTAAAGACTCCATTAAAAATAGGCATCTGAAATGAATAATTTCTTAGATGAAGTACTAATGACCAATGAATACCTGAAAAAAATGGTCAACATCACTAGCCATTTGAGAAATTCAAATTAAAACAGCACTGAGGTTCCATTTCACTCCAGAAAGAATGGCTACCATCAAAAAAAAAAAAATCAACCAATAACAAATGCTGGTGAGGCTGTGAAGAGAAAGAAACTGCTCTCTATTGTTGAGAATGTAGAGTGGCACAATGATGATGAAAATGTGTATGGAGATTAATTAAAAAAACTAAAAATAGAAATTCCATTTGACCCAGCTATCCCCCTTCTATTTACCCTCCTAAAATATTTAAAGACACTATGCCACAGTGCTCTATGAATACCTATGTTTATAGCAATACAACTAATTATAACTAGATCTTTGAAACAGCCTATATGTCCATCAACAGATGAATGGATAAACAAAATGTGGTATATGTGCATAATGAAGTACTACTCTGGCCTAAGGAAGGATAAACTTTTATTATGAAATAAAAGACAGATAATAGGGGAATAGCAGGGGAAGGTATTGTAATCCAGCATGGACAATATGCCTAAAAGTGTACCATGACTTAGTACAATTTTTTATATATTTTATGTGGTTTTTGGCCTATTAATTTTGTTTTATATATATAGCTTTAAAAGTTCTCATAACATAAATAAATGAATCTGATTCTGGAAAAATAAAAGGAGGTGGAGGGAAAAGGAAAAAGAGAGTTGAAATGTGTTGTATCCTTATATCAATTCTGTACAGTGAATGTAATCATTATGTACTGCAAACATGTACTAGTAAAAGTCCAAATTAAAAAACAATTCATAAAAAAACAATTATATACCATTCTTCATCCTAAAGAAGACATACACAATTATGATGTAAACATTAAGACAATTTAGCTACTAATTTCCAGCTAGTATGTACTTAATTTGACAGCTATTTCTCTACTTATGGCAAAAAATTTTCAACAGTAATTTTACAGAGTTGACTATCAAAAAATTTAACAAAGCTTTATTGTTATATTTTTAAAGATACAGGGTTTTGGAATGGGGGAATGAAGGAGAGAAATTTTGAAACTTCATACTCTATGATGTGAGAAAGAGGGGAGAGAAGTGATTTAAGGGATATTATTGAGAAGGATGCTTACAGAATTAGGTAAATGTAAGAGACAAAATGACAAGTAATAAAAGATAAAAGGTGAAGAAAAATTATATAGAGAGTGAAAATAAGAGAAAAAATTAAAGGGGAATAAAGAAAAGGAAAAATTTAAGAAAATGTGCCCATATCCCTGGGAACAGCTGTGTGTTCCAGACCAGTGTGGGTGCAGGCAAATCCAAAGTAGGGATCTACCCCAACCCTAGAAGCTCATGCAAACCTTCCCAGCCAATGCTCACCTAGGAAAGTACTCCCGAGGTTCAAAAACTTCAGTCAGAGGCCTGTCCCATAGCACCGGTGAATATGCACAGATCCCAGAGAGCAGCAGCATGGTCCAGATCAGCACTGCTGCTGGCAGATCCCAGGCAAGGATCCACCCCAAACCCAGAGGCTGGGAAAAACCCACCCACCCAAGGCCCACTTTGGAAAGAGGTGTGGAAGTGCAAAAGCTTAAATCAGAGGCCCACCCCATAGCCTCTATGGTTTGAACATTAGAATTGATGTACTGGTGAGCAGCAGAGAAAAGGCCTCTTACTGTCTTCCTGAGAAATGAAGGCCACTGGGTGAGCAAAAAGTGATCTCAATAAAGGCATAGCATGCTGCATCTTTTGAAATGAGAATACATGGAAACAAGTCCCTTAACCAGACTTCCAGATCATCAAAGGCAACCCCAAAGGAAAATGAAATAAAACAATCTGATACTCAACCACCTGGACACCTTGAACTGGCAACAAAAGAGGATCTGGAAAAAATGAAGTCAGAAATAATTTCTTATAGTGCAGCACATGATTAATAAATCTAGAGCAGACACAGATTTTTAAAAATAGAGCCACTGAGGAACATGATGGAATCCCAACATAGGAAACAAATGGAATTCATAAAACAGATACAAACAGATTTCCAGGATATTAAAAACTCCATTGAAAGTTTACATAGCAGAATGAGCCAATGTGAAGAAAGAATTTCACACATAGAAGATAGGATTGCAATTAGTACACAAGAAAGGAAAATTTTCTTAAAAATATTAAAGGACCATGAGAAATCAAACCAACAGCTGCTAGATGATGCAAAGAAGAATAATATAACACTGAGTGGAGTCAATGAAGAAATAGGAGAGAGTGCAGATGACATTTAAAAAAATGGTTCACAAAAGCAATGGCAAAAAACTTCCCAAGTAGGGGAAAACAATTTGACCTATAGAAAAGTGAAGCATACAGGACCTCAACTAGCTATGATTTTAAAAACTACACAAAGGCATATAATAGTTAAGATTCTAGAAACCCAACAGAAGAACAAAATTCTACAATCAGTCAGAGAAAAGAAAATAACATAGAAAGGAAAGCCTATCAGAATCACAAACACTCAAGGCAAAAAGAGCTTGGAGTGATGTATTTCAAGCCTTCAAACAGCTTCCAACCCAGACTGATGCAGCCAGTAAAACTCTCTTTCAAAATTGATGAAGAAATAAGACACTTTCATGACAAAGAGCACCTTAGGAACTTCATGAATGCCAAACCAGCACTCAAAAAAAATTTAAACAATATCCCAGGAAATGACTGAGGATAAAAACTGAGGAAGCCCAATAGAATGAATCCACCAGGCATGACAAGGAATTACATGTAACCCCACAAAATCAAGCTATATAATCTTCTTGGCTGCACATGGATCATTCTCAAAAATAGACTGAATGTTGGCTCATATAACATGTTTGAGTAAATGCACAGGAATTGAATGAAGTTATCCATGTATATTATCAGATCATAGTGCAATAAAACTGGAGATCAATAGCATAAGAAATGCAAGAACTTCACAAACACATGGAAATTGAATAACACTCTCTGAACAAAGAATGGGTCACAGAGGAAATTTTTAAAAATAGACAGTTTTTACAATTTGATGATAATACCAGTACTTTATACAGGAATTGATGGGATACAATGAAAGAAGCTCTATGTGGGAAACTGATAGCAGTGAATTCCCACACTAGGAAATCAGAGAGAGGTCAAATAAACAACCTCATGCTGAATCTTAAGCTCCTAGAAAAAGAAGCGCAAGAGAAACCCAAAGCTCATATGAGGAAGGAAATTACAAAGACCAGAGCATAAATCAATGCAATGGAGATTATAGGAATGATACAGAGAATCAGAGAATCAAAGAGTTGGTTTTTAAAAGAATAAATAAAATCGATAAACCCTTAGCCAACCTTTTCAAAAAAAGGAAAGAAAAGGATACTATTCCATGTAATTAGGAATGAAAAGGACGAAGTCACAAAGAATCCAGCAGAAATCCAGAGGATCATCAATACCTCCTTTGAGAAACTGTACTCTAATAAAATGGAAAATGAAGAAGAAATGAACACATTTCTAGATACATATGAGTTTCCAAAGTTGAACAAAGAAGATATAAAAATTCTAAACACCCTAATCATAACCAGTAAAATAGAAAATGTAATTGTGTATTTACCAAAAGAAAAACCTAGGTCTTGATGTCTTCACTACTGAATTCTATAAGACATTTAGAGAATTGTTGCCACTACTCTTTGAACTTTTCAATGAAATTGAAAGGGAACCAATACTATCAGGGATGTGGGGAGAGAGGAACCCTTCTCCACTGCTGGTGGGCATGTAGACTGGGACAACCACTGTGGAATTCAGTATAGAAATACCTCAGAGAACTAGAACTGGAGTACCATTTGACCCAGCTATTCCCCTACTAGATAGCTTCCCTAAAGAATTAAAAGGATCATACCATAGAGATATATGTGCACCCATGTATATAGCAGCACAATTTGTTATAGCTAAAACTTGGAAGCAGGCCAATCGCCCATCAACAGGACACTGGATAAGGAAAATATGTTTTTTTTATAAAATGATATGCAACTCAGCCATAAAAAATTAGAAATGCACATTGAGATGATACTCTTAAGTGATATAAATAGAACACACATGTGTAAATACCAAATAGTTTCTCTAGTGTGAGAAACATAAAGTGTAAGTAATGACTAAAAGATATAATAGATAATGGGAAATAGGAAGAAAAGGGACAAACAGGAAGGGAAAATAGGAGAGATAGGGGAAATGAAAGAAGGGAATAGAATTAATATGAGAAAATGAAAATAATGGAAACAAAGTCTTTTGAGATAGGGAGAGAGGGAGGGGTTGAAGGGACTGTAGGGGAATGAGGAAAAAATAAGAACCAAGATTATGAAAAGGTAAAACTTTCCAACAATGAATGTCATTATATTGTATACATTAAATGTACCAATAAAATTAATTTTAAAAAGAAAAAGTGATAAGAAGGAATGATTACAGGAGAGGGAAAATTTCCCAAGGCCCAATAAACTCATGAAGAGGAAAGCAAGAAAGACTAAAAACAACTCATGCACTCACACAAGAAAGAAACAGAAAATTAAAAGTGAAACTCCTCTGTGATTCTGAACATTTGGATTTCTTACAAGATCTACGATTTGGGTGCAGTGTCCAAGTGATAATATTTCTCTTCTCAGGCTCATAAGTAAGAAGGCAGTCAGACTCCAGATATATGCAGGTTGCTGGCATCAATGGGTGCTAGTATTAACCCAAGGGCACTAATTCTTTGACTTTCAAATCTAGAGCAATTCAATCTGAGCCTGGCCTCTGGCTCCCTGACATTGGGCATCACAGTCACTGTGGGAATGCAACACTGGCAATCCTGAACTGAAGCCATTCCATGACCTCTCTGAGTGCAGGGCTCAAATGGTCAACCCCTTCATGAAGCAGCTTCCAACTCTGCACTCTCTCAAGTGCTTATGGTGGGCACTTGGATTGGAGTCATTCAGACTAGCATCTACTAGTCCATTCTATCCCTCTGTTTCTCCTCAAATACTCTGCAGTCCCCTGCTTTCCCTTTGTCTCTATAGTTTTGGTCTTCCTTTCTCATGAACCATGAGCTAGGAGTCCAGAAGATCATGCACCTTGTCCCTTCCATTCTCATTGCATTCTATCTCATTAATTTCTCTGTAGGTTTTAATTTTTCTGTCAGATCATTACTGTTTCCTGGGGATCTATTAGCCTTGTTTTTTCTTCCCCACATTTTTGCTTTCCCATGTGTGGATTTCAAATCTTTTTTTCTTTGGTACTGTGTACTGGGTACCAGGGACTGAACTCAGGCCCTTGTGCTTTTGAGGCAGGCAGTGGAACCACTAAGCCAAATCCCTGGCCCTGGATTTCAAATATTGTACAACAAGAAATGCTTACAAATAAATGGTCATAGTCACACAATTCATAATGGCCAAAAAGTGGGCCCAAATATTCATCAACTGATAAATGGGTAAGTAAATTCTGACATATCCATACAATGGAATAGTATTCAGCCATTTAATGGAATGAAGTACATACTACCACATGAATTAAACTGGAAAACTTAATTCTAAGTGAAAGAAGACAGACAGAAGAGTTTATGAATTATATAATTCTATTTATAATTAATGTCAACAATAGGCAAACTGTAGAGACAGAAAGTAGACTAGTGGTTGCTAGGTACTGGGGGAAGGGGAAATAGTGAATGTCTGTTAACAAGTACAAGGTTGCTATCTAAAATGATTACAATGTGCTTCCCTTAGGTAATAATAAAATTTGCATACTCCCACGATTCCTACTCAACACTAGTCTACTTTCTTTCTCTATCAATTTGTCCATTAGGGACCCTCATATTTCATAAACTTTTGTGTTGGCCTTCTTCCATTTAGCCAGAAGTTTTCCAATTTCATCCATGTTCTAGCACCACAAGACAAGATAAAAAACTAAGATGAGCAGCTGGGGATTTAGCTCAGTGGTTCCACTGCCTGCCTCGCAAGCACAAGGACCTGGGTTCGATCCCCAGAACTAAAAGAAAAAAGCTAAGATGAGTGTTTAAATATAAAACAATATTTTTAAATAAAAGACACATCATCATTAATCCTCCTCAAAATATTCCCCCTCTCCTTTATTAATTTTATTGGTACATTTTAGGTATCATGGCAGTCATCATTGAGAATTTGCACCCTTACATAATCTTTATTTCTTATTTTTTCTCCATTCCCCCACCCTCCCTTCAACCACTCCACCCCTCTTTATTTACAAAGCTTTGTTTCCATTTTTATCTCCTCACATTAATTCCATTCCCTTCTTTCCTTTCTTCTAGCACTATCACTTTCTCTTGCCCTTTACCACTTTTTTTACTATTTCACATAATCTATTTTACCTCATAGACCTTATTTATACTTTCAGTTTCTCATACCAGAGAAACTATTCTATATTTACACATATGTGTCCCATTTATTTCACTTAAGAGTATGGCCTCAGTGTGCATCCATTTAGCTATAAATGTCTCTAATTTCTTCTGCTTTATAGCTGACTAGTACTCAATTTTATTTAAAGAAAACCCCACATTTTCTTTATACAGTCTCCAGTTGATGGGAAATTGGGTTGTTTCCAAGTTTTAGCTATTACAAACTCTGCTGCTATTAACATGGGTGCACATATATCCCTGTGGTATGAGTCTTTCAATTCTTTTGAGAAGATACCCAGCAAGGGAATACCTGGGTCAGGTGGTACTCCAGTCCTAGTTCTCTGAGGTATTTCCATACTGAATTCCACAGTGGTTGTCCCAGTCTACACTCCCACCAGCAGTGGAGAAGGGTTCCTCTTTCCCCACATCTCTGCCAGCATCTGTTATTGGTTAATATCTTGATAGCAGCCATTCTTTCTGGAGTGAGGTGGAATCTCAGCATTGTTTTAATTTGCATCTCTTGAATGACTAGTGATGTTGAACATTTTTTCATATGTTTATTTGCTATTTTTATTTTTTGTCTGAAAAATGTCTGTTAATTTCAGATGCCCATTTTTGGATTGGATCTTTAAATATTGGAAGTGTGATTCTTTTAAATTCTTTATATAACCTAGATCGTAGAACTTTGTCTGAGGAACAGCTGGTGAGAATTTTTTCCCACATTGTGGGTTGTCTCTTCACACTGTTGATGGTTTCTCTTGCTGCGAAGAAGCTTTTTTTGTTTTGTTTTGTTTTGTTTTGTTTTTTGGTTTTTTGAGACAGGGTCTCACTATGTAGTTGAGACTGACCTGCAACTTACTATGTAGCTCAGGCTGGTCTTGAACTCTCCTGCCTCAGCCTCCAGAGTGTTGGGGTTACAGGCATGTGCTGCCATGCCTGGCTCAAAGAAGCTTTTTAGTAAGAAGATATCCCACTTGTTGATTGTTTGTACTAGTTCACTGGCAACTGAGGTTTTGTTCATAAATGTTTTCCTACACCAATGTCTTCAAGAGTTCTACCTAATCTCTCTTTCAGCTGGTTTAGTATTTCTGTTTTAATATTTAGATCTTTAATCCATTTCAGTTTTAATTTAGTGCATGGTGATAGATATAGGTCTAGGTTTCAACTTCAGCAAGTTGAAATCCAATCTTTCCAGCACCATTTTTTGAAGAGACTATCTTTCCACCAGTGAGAATATTTGGTTTCTTTGTGAAAGATGAGGTTCTGGAGTTGTTTCAGCAATTTCTAATCTATTCAACTGATCCACAGGTTTATTTCTTTGCCAATGCCATGCTGGTTTTATCCCAATAGCTCTGTAGTGTAGTCTCAAGTAGGGGATTGTGATTCACCCTATCTTGTCTTTATTGCCTAGAATTCCTTTTGCTATTCTAAGTCTCTTTTTGTTCCAAATGAATTTATGGATTGTGTTTTCAAGGTCTGTGAAGTATGCTGTTGGGATTTCAATTAGTATTGCATTGAATCTATATAGCAGTTTTGGAAGTATGGCCATTTTCACTATGTTGAGTCTTGCTACCCAAAAGCAAGGGATGTCTGACCATTTTCTGATATCCTCTTCAATCTTTTTTTTTTTTTTGAATGCTACAGTTTTCAGAGTAGAGGTCTTTGATTTCCTTTGATAGGTTGATTCCTAGGTGTTTCAATATTTTGGATGTTATTTTGAAAGGAAATGATTGCCCTATTTCTCTCTCAGTTAGTTTGTTTTTCATGTACAGGAAAACTATTGATTTTTGTGTGTTGATCTTATATCCAGATAATTTGGTTATTAAGTCTAGAAGACTTTTGGTGGAGCTCTTGACGTCTTCTATATGGAGTATCATGTCATCTGCGAATACTATTTGACTTCTTCATTTCCTATCTTTATTCCTTTTCTTTCTTTCTCTTGTATAATTTCTGTGGCTAATGCTTCTAAAACTATATTGAACAAGGGTCGGGGATTTAGTTCAGTGGTTCTGGTGCCACTTCACAAGTGCAAGGACCTGAGTTTGATCCCTGGTACAAAACATATATATATTTTGAACAATAGTGCAATAGTGGAGATAGTGGACATCCTTGTCTTGTTGCTGATTTTAATGTGAAGGATTTCAGTTTTTTTCCCATTTAGTATGATGATGGCTGTTGGTTTTTCATAGATGGCTTTTATCAGGCTGAGGTAGAAACCATCTATTCCAACGTTTTGGAGGCTTTTTATCATAAAGGCATGCTGGATTTTGGCAAATAATTTTTCTGCATCTATTGAGATGATCATATGGCTTTTGTCCTTGGATCTATTAATATAGTATATTGCATTTACTGATTTGCATATGAACCACCCATGCATCCCTGGGATGAATCCCACTTTGTCAGAGTGTATGATCTTCTTGATGATTTTCTGCATTCTATTTGCAACTATCTTATTAAGGATTTTTGCATCTATGTTCATTAGTGAGAGTGGCCTATAGTTCTCTTTTTCAGTTGGGCCTTTCTCTGCTTTGGAGATCAAGGTGATCTTTCCTTGCTGGAATGAATTTGGGAGTATTGCCTCCATTTCAATTTCACCAAAGTCTTGTTGGTGGGAGTGCAGACTAGTGCAGCCACTATGGAAATCAATATGGAGATACCTCAAAGAGCTTGGACTGGAGGTTCCATTTGACCCAGCCATCCCTCTGCTGGGTATCTTTCCAAGAGAACTAAAAGAATCATATCACAGAGAAGTATGTGCACCCATGTTTATAGCAGCACAGTTTGTAATAGCTAAATCTTGGAAACAGCCTATTTGCCCATCCATTGGAAA